>NC_043009.1:21521127-21586127 GCF_006345805.1 Octopus sinensis | reverse complement strand
TACATGGTCATTCTATATTACACTGATTGCTATGTGGACTGATAGCCAAGTCCGCTGGAGGAGCTTTCTCTGATAGCTGCACAATTCTCTGCATCCAGCTCTTATACAACCCACTTTCATATATACATATGTGTGTGTGTGTCTACACACACACAAGGGGCGGGGGCTGAAAAGTTCCTGGCTTGTGTGCGTGTGTGACCAAGTGTGTATTTGTTTCCATGTGTCTTTGCTTTGACATACTTGGCCAGCAGTGACATTCTTGTCCTGCATACATCTTAGTAGGGAGGCTCTGAAAGGGGTCTCAGGGAGTAGCGTCCCTGTCTTCCTGAGC
Source organism: Octopus sinensis (assembly GCF_006345805.1). NCBI lineage: Eukaryota > Metazoa > Mollusca > Cephalopoda > Octopoda > Octopodidae > Octopus > Octopus sinensis. The sequence goes on along the minus strand of NC_043009.1, from coordinate 21,585,796 downwards.
TAGTTTCCCCACTACATTTCTTAAAAATTGTGGTAGGGGCTTTGGTCTTGAGACCACTCACGTCTAGAAACTGAGGTTGTGGGTAAGCAAGGGCATGCTCCCTGTAGAAAATCCAGCTCCAAAAAAGCAAAGGAGAATGGGCACAAGCAGCCAGCCCAAAGATGGGCTGCACCTGTCTACCTCGGTTGCTATGGCATTGAGGTAGATCCAGCCACCCCCGTTAACGAGAACAAAACCCAGATTTAAAACACTGGATGATGATGATGATTTTGACTGTTTCCATGTGCAAAGGCCAAGGGAATACAGTATCTAAAACAATACATCAAGGGCTGCATTATTTATTTATTTATTTTATCTATTTATTTGTTTATTTTATTTATTTATTTTCTGTAATGGGAAATGTTTGAGGGAAATTTGAGAGAGATCCAGCTGCTATATCTAGCATCTCAAATAGTCACATACTTGAGGCCTGTTTCCTTCCCTCATTAGTTTAGTATTATCAGTTAGCTTACTTCAGAGGTTGACTGCAACAGCTCTTAACTTATTGCGAGTCTTGCAACAAGTTCACAGGTGCCAAGCCTTCTTTCAAGATTTTGTGTTTGAAATCATTAATCAGTCGGTCGTTGTATTGTGTTGATAATGAGAAACATGTTAGGCAGCTTCCTTTGGTGAATGTTGCAACAACGCCTTATAACGGAGCATAATATTAAACTATAGATGTGTGCTGGAGGAAGCAAGCCAGTAATTGCCCTGTTTCGGAACCTCTGCAACCCACAATGCCATCGACGCTATCGTTTATAAAATGTAGTATATAAAATTTTAAAAAATGAAATAAAAAAAAAACAAGCGAAAAGGAATTGGAAAATAGAGCAACCACCAACAACTCACTGATTTACCAACTATGAAAACACACACACACACAGATGCAAAGAAAACAAACACAAATAAAAATGCTAAAATACAACAACAATAACAAGAAGCTGCATATTGAGAACCTGGAATGCTTTAGACCAACTTAAGATTTATGGCTATGTAAGAAGAGAAAAGGCAAGTATGAAGAGACACTGGGGTGGCGGTGGTGATGGTGGCGGCAGTGGCAGCAGCTGTGGTGATCGTGATGGTGGCATTGGTGATGATGGTGGGTTTTGTTGGTGCGGGTGGTAATGTTGGAGATGGTGATGGCAGTGGTGGTGGAAAGGGATTCAGTGTGCTATGCCAGATGCGCACACACACACATGTACATACAATACACACACAAACACACATTTGTGCATACAGTACACACAGACACACGTAGAGATGAGGGTGGTGGTGGTGGTGGTGTTTGTAGGGGTGGTGGGAAAGAATAACAACTCTAGACATACCTGATGTATTGTTGTTAGGAAAACAAAACAACAGGTGAGTTTCATTATCTAAGTGATGTAATTAGTCTTTGAAGTGCAGAGCTGTTGATTGCTGCTTTGTGTTAATAATGGTTCAAAGATAGCGGAAGGAGGTTAGTGAACTACTATCCTAGTTGGCAGCAAAAGACAGACTATATATATATATATATATCACCGTGATCACTGTGACTGACCAGGTTATCAGATGTTGCTACACATCGCTGGTCACAATGCGTTTTGCATTGTTCTAACCTTCAAATGACACCACCCTGCTGGCTAAGCAAGCAGGCCAACAGAAGAAAGAGTGAGAGAAAGTTGTGGCGAAAGAGTACAGCAGGGATTGCCACCACCCCCTGCAGGAGCCTCGTGGAGCTTTAGGTGTTTTCGCTCAATAAACACTCACAACGCCCGGTCTGGGAATCGAAATTGCGATCCTACGACTGCGAGTTCGCTGCCCTAACGACTGGGCCATTGCGCCTCCACATATATATATATATATATATATACACACACACACACACACACACACAAACATACACACATACACACAGATACACCTGCATACACATATATGTGTATAAATGTATGCGTGAATATATATATATGTGTGTGTGTGCTGTTGATGATAATGATTATGATGATATTATTTATTATTGGCGTTATGTCGAATAGCTGTTGTCACATGTAGGAGGAATCCGACTTTCGGCCAAATCCATCATGAGGGTCACCCCGTGACCCACCTTTAGTGGCTATGGCAAAAGAGGTCGTGTGGTGGGTGAAGCAACAAAATATGTTTCAACACACAAGTTCCCATCAAGAATCTTACAAACCAAATACAAAAGCTCAATGTATATCACCATCAGCTTCATCATCACCATCATACTCTTGTTTTCCATGCTGGCATAAGTTGGACAGCTTGACAGGAGCTGGCAAGCCAGAGGACTGCACCAAGCACCACTGTCTGTTGTGGCATGGTTTTTACATATGTATGTATGAGTGTGTGCATATGTATGTATCATCATCATAAGTCCATTTTCCATGCTGGCATGGGCTGGACAGCTTGATAGGAGGTGGCATGCCAGAGGATTGCACCAGATTCCACTGTTTTGGCATAATTTTTATGGCTGGATGCCCTTCCTAACACCAACCACTTTATAGATTAGATTGAGTGCTTTTCATGGCACCAGCACCAGCAAGGCCTCTCTCGCTCTCTCTCCACTACACTCTTGGAGTGGTTGGCATTAGGAAGGGCATCCAGCTGTAGAAATATTGCCAGATCAGATTGGAGTCTGGTGCAGCCACTGACTCTCCAGACCTTAGTCAAACCATCCAACCCATGCCAGCATGGAAAACAGACCTTAAACAATGATGATGATATATATGAAATTGTATATATATGAAATTGTAACAGTTGTTTAACCCTGAGTAAGCCATAACTGAGTAAACAGACCTATATTCAATTACATCCAAGCTACAATCTTCCTGTCTATTTTCCAGCCATGTCACGAGTAATAGATGAGAAGAAAACAAAGATATTTTGTTTTTTATGTCTTTATGGTATTTTGTAATTGTAATTTCATTTCAATGTTAATTATTTTTAAAAATAAATTTTGGGAGGGAGGCGTGGAAAGAAATAGGTTTGGGCCATTACTAAAAAAGTAATTTTTAAATATTTCAGCTTTAGTATTTGGTCTGCAAGATTCTTGATGTGAAGTTGTGTATTGAAACATATTTTGCTGTATCTCAGGGTAGTATTGGGTGGGTGGGTGGGTGGGTCACTAAGCAAATAATAAACACATGGATCTCTGGTAGCTGAAGCTTTCAGATGAGATAACAAAAGACCGAGATTCTTGGTGCCTTGCTGTACTCAAGAAGATCTGTGTTCTGTTGCAGAAGTGCTAAGGCCACTTACACTGGGGAAGAAGACTGACCTGCAAGAGTCGTGTGTTGGTGCCATGTAAAAAGCACTTGTGCTGGTTCCACATAAGAGCATTCATGTGGTGCCACATAAAAGTACCCAGCACACTCTGTAAAGGAAGGGCATCCAGCCATAGAAGCCATGCTAAGTCAGACTGGAGTCTGGTGCAGCTCTTTGGTTTGCCAGCTTCTGGTGAAACCATTGAACCCATGCTAGCATGGAAAACAGATATTGCATGATGGTGATGATGATGCACTTGTTCTGTTTCACTTCTTTATTTTTATTAGTCAGTTGTTTAACCATTTAACCAATTAATTGCTTGTTTGATTAATTGTTCAGCCAACCAATAAGGTCTGCATCTCAACGTCCTTTCTTTGCCATTTGTGGTCTCATCAATGACATATGTGCCCTTTCCATTCCAAGTCTGTTTCAGGTCCACATGTCTGCCACTCCTAGTTTACAGGTTCAGTATTTATATGAGATGTGACTGCCATTACTTTGCCAGAATCGGTAGAGCATCAAATAAAACATATTCAAATGCACAACATTATTCAATCAGATAATGCAATGTTCATTTTTGTTTCAATCGTTTTTGTTTATTTTGCAGATTGAGAATGAGTGCCAAAAATCTGTTAAAACTAACATGGAGAAGATTACAAACGACTATCAACAGATGAAGAAAGAAAATGCTGCATTGATGGCAAAACTAAAAGAAAAGTCTTAACTGTTCATAAATGAGGGGGAAAACTAAACAAATAAAATTTAATTTCCTAATATTCCAGATATTGATTGTTAAGGTAAGTAAATATTGATGCCCTGTGGGTGTTGAAACTCTACTGGTGTTGATAATGATGGCATTATTATTATTGTTATAAAGGTGGTAAACTGGCAGAATCGTTAGCACGCTGGCGAAATGCTTCATGGTATTTCGTCTGCCTTTATGTTCTGAGTTCAAATTCCGCTGAGGTTGACTTTGCTTTTCAACCTTTCAGGGTTGATAAATTAAGTACCAGTTGTGTATTGGGGTTGATCTAATCGACTGGCCCCCTCCCCTCCAAATTTTGGACCTTATGCCTAGAGTAGAAAAGAACTGGCAGAATTGTTACTGTGCCAGGCAAAATGCTTAGTGGCATTTCATCTGTCTTTACATTCTGAGTTCAAATTCTGCTAAGGTTGACTTTACCTTTCATCCTTTCAGGGTTGATAAATTAAGTACCAGTGAAACACTGGGGTTGATATAATTGACTAGTCCCCCCCCCCCCCGAAAATATCAGCCCTAGCGCCTGTAGTATAAAGGATTATTATTATTAAAAAGGCAGTGAGCTGGCAAAACCATTGGCACTCTGGGCAAAATGCTTCGCAGTATTTCATCTGCCGCTGTGCTCTGACTTCAAATTCTGTCGAGATTGACTTTACCTTTCATCCTTTTGGGTTCAATAAATTAACTACCAGTTGCATACTGGGCTTGATCTAATTGATTGCCCCCCTCCCCAAAACTTTCAGGCCTTGTGCCTTGAATAGAAAAGAACTGGCAGAATTGTTACTGCACCAGGCAAAATGCTTAGTGGTATTTCATCTGTCTTTACGTTCTGAGTTCAAATTCTGCTGAGGTTCGCTTTGCCTTTCATCCTTTTGGGATTGATAAAATTAGTACCAGCTGAGTACTGGGGTTGATGTAAATGGCTCACCCCCTCCCCTGATATTGCTGGCCTTGTGCCAAAATTTGAAATCATTATTATTATTACCTCTGCCTTTGCTAAGGCGGCGGTATTGTTTTCAATTGTGTTTGTTTGTTTTTTTTGTCCGTGGACAAGATATCTCAAGAACCACTGGATGGATTTAGTATTCTTGTTTGTGAAAGCAGGCAAGTTTATTTCAGATATTCTCATTTTAAAAATCATCTCTGGCTAATTGTTGAGAGAACGTTGGTGTTGCCTTGGCAGAGGCATGCGCTCTCTGAGTGCTCTTGTTGTTATTGTGTTATTGTTATTAAGTTTGAGAGCTGGCAGAATCATTAGCTCATCAGACAAACTGCTTAGTGACATTTTGCTCATTTTGCTTTCAGTTCTGAGTTCAAATTTTGCTCAGGTTGACTTAGTGTTGATGAAATAAGTACCAGATATGCACTGGGTCAATGTATCTAACCACTGCCCCCAAAATTTCAGGCCCTGCTACCACCTGACACCATCAATTGTCATGTCATGATGGTGAGGGACAAAGACACACACACATGTATATATATACTCTTTACTCTTTTACTTGTTTCAGTCATTTGACTGTGGCCATGCTGGAGCACTGCCTTTAGTCAAACAAATTGACCCCAGGGCTTATTCTTTGTAAGCCTAGTACTTATTCTATCGGTCTCTTTAGCCGAACCACTAAGTTACGGAGATGTAAACACACCAGCATCAGTTGTCAAGCAATGTTGGGGGGACAAACACAGACACACAAACATACACACACACACACATATATATATATATATATATATATATATATATATACACACATATATACGATGGGCTTCTTTCAGTTTCCATCTACCAAATCCACTCACAAAGCTTTGGTCGGCCCAAGGCTATAGTAGAAGACACTCGGGGCGGCGAGCTGGCAGAAACGTTAGCGCGTCGGGTGAAATGCTTAGCGGTATTTCGTCTGCCGTTACGTTCTGAGTTCAAATTCCGCCGAGGTCGACTTTGCCTTTCATCCTCTTGGGGTCGATAAATAAAGTACCAGTTTCACACTGGGGTCGATGTAATTGACTTAATTCCTTTGTCTGTCCTTGTTTGTCCCCTCTATGTTTAGCCCCTTGTGGGTAGTAAAGAAATATATAGTAGAAGACACTTGCCCGAGGTGTCACGCTGTGGAACTGAACCCGGAATCATGTGGTTCATAAGTAAGCTACTTACCACGCAGCCACTCCTACGCCTATATATATATATAAACTTAATTTAACTTTAATTTAAATATTTTAATTTGGAATTTTATATTTTTTATATTTATATTTTATATTTTTTTAATTACCGTATTTGACGGCATATAGGACGCGCTTTTTTCCAAAAAATTTGGCTCAAAAAATCGCCCTGTGTCTAATATGCGAAGTCAAGACCCTCCCATAGGTTAATCTTCTCCCAGACGCTCACTAACCTAGCTTACGATAAGTATTTCTACCTACGCTAACGCCTTAATGATATTTTCCGTACTCATGCATCATTATTTTATTGCTAGTATTATTATTATTACCAGTATTATTACTTTAAAATACGAATTATCGTAAAAATCAAAGCAATCTACCGTAAATTGTTAGGCTGCAATCCATGACACACGTTTACTAATATCAGCTGATCGGAACCCTAACTCGATGCCATCTGACGGTGAGGAGTAAAACTACGGAATGCACATGATCGTTGCGAGTTCGTATATATACGGAGGTAGGTTGGATATCTTGGTACAACAAAGTTTATGATCATAACAAAACACACTACAACAGTACAAGCACCCTCACGGCTATGGCAGCAAAAAGATCAAGCTACAAAATCTACAAACTACGAGTGGTAGATTATGCCAAGGAGCATGGAAATAGAGCAGCAGCAAGGGTTTTTGGGCCACCACCTACAGAAATAATGATACGTGTCTGGCGACAGCAAGAAGAGCAGCTGATGAGAGCACAGAAAGGTAAACATAACCTTTGTTGCCCAGCCCCACATTGGCCAGAACTTGAGGATGATATAAAAATGTGGGTGCTTGATGAGAGAAACTCAGGGAGAAGTGTATCTACCAAAATGATAATTCATGAGGCCATGAGAGTAGCAGAACAACGAGGGATACAGAAGGTTGGTGTTACAGGTTTATGAAACGGAAGGGTTTATCAATGCGTACAAAAACATCCATTGCACAAAAAATACCTGCTGATTATGAAGAAAAACTATTAGATTTTCATAGATTTGTTATAAATGCAAGATGATGAAGACTTTTCTGGTGTAGAAGATGATGAAGAGTTTTCTGGTTAAAAAGATGATTACTATTGTAATTTGTATGCTTGCTTTTATACAGCAATGTTTTCTGCTTTTGTAATGTGCTGCTAGACTGCTTTCAACAATATATGCTTAAATACACTTAAAACTTTTTTTGCTGAAATGAGGGTGCGTCTAATATGCCGTCAAATACAGTAATTTTTTTCTATGTATTGGCTTATGATTTTCACTGTTTGATTTGCCTAATAGTGGTTTTATCTCTAATTAAATATAATATATATATATATATATGTATGTATGTATGTATACACACACACAACAATGAGCTTCTTTTAATTTCTGTCTACCAAATCCACTCACAAGGTGCCATGCAGTGGGACTAAAACTGGAAGCATGTAGTTGGGAAGCAAATTTCTTGCCATCTCTTTGTACACCTTTAACCCTTTCGTTACTATATTTCTGACCAAAATACACCCCTTATGTGTTTCAATTAATTTCTACCATAATCATAAATTTAGTTTGGTTTCATTAAACAACTATAACTTTTTTATTTATCAATATATTAATGTGATTTTTGGAAGATAATTTAATGAAATGTTCTCAACCAATTCTATACTATAATTTTTGTCACAAAGTGACTCTAATTGCAAGTAGATACAGGTAAATTCAACAAAATATAAAATTATTAAAATTTTGTTCAAACATCGCTATAGAAAATGGGTTATTAGCTAATATTCAATTGGGTATACAACAAAATTTTACGATAGAATTTGTTATTCTGGGTAACTTTCTGATACCCATAATAATATTTATGGCAAAATAGTCTTAATTTCAGTTAAGGTTGTGGGAAACCACAAACTATCCTTTCTTTCGCTTTGTTTACATTCAGCGTAACGGTTCGTTTCCGCCGTAGGCTCATTCGAAAAAGTAAAAAGAAATAGTCTAAGGCTTTACTCTCCTGGGAAAGTCTGTGGCTTGGTCCAGTTTCTTCAGAAAAATCACCGAAAGAAACAGTTTTTAAATTTTCACTCCATTCAGGTGCCAATTCATTTTCTTTATCGCTGTCGGAGCTCTCGGATTCACCGTTTTCACTTTCGGAAAATGAAACATCAGATTCATTATCAAATACCACATGCTTTTTTTTTTCAGTCATAGAGTTAGATTTATCAAGGTCTTCAGTAGAAAATCCTTCGAATTCTGACTCGCTGCTTGATATAATGAAATTCGTATCCATTTTTTGTCAGAATTACAAATTTTGAAAACACAATAGGAACAAATTTTGGAAAAAAATCACCCAAAATTCACGGAATTAAAATTACACTTCGATCATTGTACAAAACTGTAGATGAGCTGTTTACGAAATATAATCTCTTGTTTTCACGAATGTACTAAAGAGATTTGCTCTGATATTCTCATTTAAATATGAATAGGTAAATACGGGCGGTTTGGTCACATTAACCAAAATTTTTTTCAGGCGGCTTTGGGCAGTTTGGTAACGAAAGGGTTAATGCTGTGTATTTGTTTGATAAGTCAGTAAAATTTCTCTTTTTTTTTTTTCCAGGAGCAAAAAAAAAATCTCAAAGAACTCCAACCGGGAACTTTATGTTTTGAAATGAAAATAGAAACAGAAAAAAAAAAAATGTCTTCCTCCCTCCTTTTTTTTTTTTATAGACTGATTCAGTTTTTTTTAAAAAAAAAATGTTTACTTAAATTTTATATTTATCTGGTGGAATCTTTAAAGCATCAGAAAACATGCTTTCTTACGGCTCTTTACACTCTGTGTTCAAATTTCCACCAAGGCCAACTTTGTCTTTCATCGTTTGGGGTTGAAATAAAGTACCAGTCATGTACCGGCATGAATGGTGTCAACTAAGACCTCTCCTCAAAACTGCTAGTATTGTGCCTATATTAGCAACATATATATATATATATATATATGTGTGTGTGTGTATAAATAAAAGCGGTATGCTGGCAGATTTGTTGGGCAAAATGCTTGGCAGCATTTCTTCTGATTCTTTAGGTTCCGAGTTCAAATCCTGCTGAGATCAACTTTGCCTTTCATCTTTCCAGGGATGTACTGGAGTAGATGTAATCCCACTAAAATTGCTAGTCTTGTGCCATTATTATTATTATTATTATTATTATTATTATTATTAAGGTGTCTAGCTGGCAAAATTGTTAGCATTGGGGGCAAAATGCCTAGTAACCATTTCATCTGTTTTTACGTTCTGGTTTCAAATGCTACTGTTGTCAACTTCGCCTTTCATCCTTTCAGGGTCGTTGAAATAAGTACCAGTCGAGTACAGGGGTTGATGTAATTGACTATCTACTTTCCCCAAAATTTCAGGTCTTGTGCTTGTAGTAGAATGAATTATTATTATTATTATAATTATTAGCCCCATTTTTTTTCTCAGACCTAAGATAAGGTCCGTTTGCTGCTGTTAGAAAATTATCTGCCTAATTGAAAACCGATGTTGCTGGTGCTTGTTGATAATTAAAAAAAAAACAGAAAAAAGAGCACAAACTATTTTCTTGTAATTTTCTATACAAACAATAAAACAAACAAAAAATCCTCACAAATATCTTTGTCACTATTGATGATGTTGATATTATTGTTATTGTTATTGTTTAATCTCAGATGAACCCTGATTAAGCAAACCTATGTTGAAAGGCATTCCAGCTCTGAACATCTCACCTTTTTCTAGGTAGAATAAAGCATTATTCAATGTACTGGTTGAATGTGATTTGAAGGAGCTTTTTGCTGTTGTTTTTAGCAAGTCGAATGACCACACACAAACTCCCTTTTGGTTCTGGGTTCAGTCCCACTGTGTGGCACCTTGGGCAAGTGTCTCCTATAGCCACAGGCCGACCAAAGTCTTGTGAGTGGATTTAGTAGAAAGAAACTGAAAGAAGCCCGACGTATATATGTATACATACATATATATATATACGTGTGTTTGTTATTTGTGTCTCTGTTTGTCCTACCACCACCACCACCACCCTTGCTTGACAACTGATGTTGGTGTGTTTACATCCTCGTTACTTAGCGGTTCAGCAAAAGAGATCAGTAGAATAAGTACTAGGCTTACAAAGAATAAGTCCTGGGGTCGATTTGTTCGAGTAAAGGTGGTGCTCCAGCATGGCTACAGTCAAATGACTGAAACAAGTAAAAGAATAAAAGAAGAGAGAGACGAAGTGGATCAGTTAAGTTTGATCTGGAAATTGATAATAAATTCTCGATAAACGATTCGTTTTTGATATCTGCCTTTGTTGTGAATGCTCCTTAGATTTACATATTGAAGAAAACAAGCTGTTATTAGATAATTGATAATAACTGCCACCAAAACAGATCAGATCTCTTCTCTTGGATATTGACCAACTTTAAGTAAACTGCATACTTCGTCTTGTTTTTCCTCTTGCCAGCATTTCTCTAGTCTCTCTTTCCTCCCCCATTCTCTCCTCCCCTTCTCTTTCTGTCGACTTTTTTTTTTTAGCTCAGTTATTTTCATGTCTTTCCTGTGTTTGTATAATTTTTTTTTTTACCTGGCAGAATACAAAACCAGGGGATTAAAAAATATAAGATGATACGTAAGTGTAGTGAATGCTCTGCAGACATCTGAAAAGTATGTGGGGCAAAAAAAATTCAACAACAACATCAATAAAATCTAGGGGAGGAAGGACCGGAGACAAGGCCAACAGCCATGAGTAGGGTAAGAGGGAAAAAATTAATAAATGAAATAAACACGCTAATAAAACATGCTACTAAAAACACTTCTTCTTTATGCCTTTAACCCTCCAATGCGGAGTATAGGCCACTTGTAGCTGAATTCCATGTTGCATAATTTTTGGCTTCTGTACTTATACTCTGCCATGAATGTCCCCCTTTCTCTAGTTCCTTTTGTATTGATCTCCGCTACAAGTTCTTAGGCCTACCTCTCCTTCTATATCTATCTGGTTTCCACTGTAAAGCACTTTTCGCTACATTTGGTGTGTCTTTTCTAATTTTGCTACCAATCCACTTCCACTTTTTCTTAAATATTTGCTCCTTAATTGAAACTTCATTTGTTCTTTGCCATAGCTCCATATTGCTTGTCTGTTCGGGCCATCTAATTTTAAGTATACTACGCAAGCATCTGTTGATGAATGATTGTATTTGCTTATTTGACTAAACTGTTGTTCGCCATGTCTCAGCCCCATACAATAACACCGCTTTTACGTTAGTGTTAAAAATTCTTATTTTGTTCTTTATTGAAATTACACTTGCGCTCCATACTTTCTTTAACAGGTGAAAAGCAGTCCTTGCCTTACTTATTCTCCTCTTAATATCTTCGTCGGTGCCGCCTGAAAACGTTATCTTACTACCTAAATACGTAAACTCGGCTACATCCTCTAGTTCACCGGTTTCTAGTTTAATATGTTTGCTGTTTTCTTCATTAATGCGCATAATTTTTGATTTGTCGCTGTTGACTGTCAATCCTAGTTTGGCTAAAAACACTGGAGTCAGTCAAAGGCAACTGAAATAGTATGGAGAAAAGACAAATATAGAAACATAATCATCAGGATGGAAGTTTTCCACACAATTAGCAACCTCCTTTCTATCATCGGCAAGCGGTTTCAAGATGCAGGGCTTAGGGATATATGTGTTGAATCGGGTGTCACAGCAGATGGATCAGTGACTGGGATCATGGAAGGTCACAAGTACAACCGTGCAGTCAAGGTGCACAAACTTGTGCATGAAGCATTAATGAGGCTTGCCTCACCTAGCAGAAACATTGAAGGTCTTAGGCAACTTTCAAAGCAGTGTAAGCCAAGATGTCCCTCCAAGAGGTTCTTGGAAATGAGTCCTGCACAAGGATCTTGGAGTTGTTTCAAACCTATCTTGAATTCTTTAGATGCGTGTACAGTCTGTTGGCTTTCTGGATGTCATACATAGACGTAGTGCAGATCATGCTTGGCCTAATACGAGCTTCCAGAAGGTAACTGGATCCTCTATCTTGTGTCCATCGGAAAGATGATCCCATGGTGTTTTGCCTATGACAAGGTGAACTATGTTCGATTCCTGACCTATTACTATGCAATGATGTCTCAACTCCACATTGAACATCCTGAAGTTCATGCACACTTCATGAACGGTGGTTTCGCAGTCCAGGTTGGAGAACAAAATCCATTTGGACGTATACCAGTGGACCAAACAATCGAAGAGGCGGTTAACAAGGACACCCAAACTCCTGGTGGCTCGAAAGGATTCAGTCTGGAAGCTGGAGCAGTGGCTAGGTTCTATTTAATCTCAGAGTATCGCAGCTCATACTTGCGGCAGCTGAGAGATATGACAAATAGAGCAAAATACATTCCTTGAACAACGCTGACCTCAATCAGTCAACGATCAAGAAAGATTACGCGGATATCCAATCTTTTTTTCCAGCTCATGGATGCAAGTTGGCTAAACTTATTCAAACCTGAAAATGAGGATCTTGTAAGTTTGAGTTCCACTTGAGTATCACTGCAGCACTACAAGATATAGAAAAAGATCTCCTGGATGCTAACAAACTTGGAGAAGAATCATACCAGATCTTTAGACAAGAAGCTGATGTGCCATCTAAAAAATTCCATGACAGGATGACTAAAATGAGACTGAAAACTTTCTCGGACATCAGAGAGAAACCATGCACTCAAGGGCATGCCAAGGATGTGGTTTTGAAAGGTGACCGAGACTTGTTTGATCACATGATCCTTGTAGCAGAAATCAGAAAACTACATATGGCCGATGTACTGACTCAGCTTTTGGGTCCTCTACCAGTTGCACTTGCCGATGGCGACGGGACTCTCCGTAAGACCAACAAAGCATCCCTATCTAGAGAGTTGGAGAAGAATGTTGCTGCAGCAGAAATTCTTCCAAGTCCGTCAGCAACAGTTATTAATGGGATGAGCTTGGTCCAGAAACTTCTCCCAGATCTCAGAGTCATTGATGACGCACGTTCTCCATGAAGGAGCCCAGAGTCATCGTATTGATGTTGTTTTTTATTTTTACAAGGAATCATCCATAAAAAATGCAGAAAGAATTAACAGGGGATCTGAAACAGGAACCCAGTTCAGAAGCATAGCACCTGGGCACAGGTAAGTTGCTCAGCAGCCCTCCCAACAAAGCAAGTCTGATAAAGTTCCTGGTGGATGAGTGGAAGGGACCAACATACAGAGAAAACAGAGGGACAAATATCGTTTTGTAACATGTTACGATCTTTGCTTCAAGATCACGACAGAAAGGAAATGCTCTCCCTTTACATATCTATCTATCTACCTACCTACCAACCTACCTACCTATCTATCTATCTATATATATATAGTGTGTGTACCACCACCGTTTGGCAACTGGTGCTGGTGTGTTTACTTCCCCGTAACTTAACGTTTCGGCAAAAAGATACTGATACAGTAAGTACCAGACATTTTTTTTTTTTAATGAACAGAAACAGTTATGTTATTGTTATTTGATTTCAGATTAGTCTTCATTGACCAGATGTATGATCAAAGGTGTTCAAATCCTAACCTTTTCCTCTTTTGTATATTAGGAACAACAATGTCTTATGCGTTCTCTCCTTCTTTAAGACAGAAAGGTTTGATCTGAAGATATCACGGTGTTGTTTTACGCAGGTCTAGTAAACAGTAATATATATATATATATATATATATATATATATATATATATATAGTAGAAATATGTTACAAAAAGAAAATATAAAATACACGTGGAAATGTAAGGGTAAAATATGAAAATCAACGAAAATGCACATAGCAAATAAAAAAAGGCTATTTATGACAGGCAATGACAAATATATACATTTAGATTGATTGAGGTAGTGATACGAGTCATAAAAGTCATTATTATGAGATGACTATAAGATGATAATAAAGTAAGAGAACAAAATGGACCATGATTTACGCAAAGCTATTCATCGTTTGAAAAACACCGGCTAATGCACGGTGTCAGGTCTAATAGTTCCTGAGAAAAAAGATTATTTGTAAGGGAGGATTTAGAGATGTGAGTGGTGTAGGAAGTGTATAGGGGTTAGTGGTTTCAATTGAAGAGTTAGTGGTGTTCTGTATTGAGTTGTGTGTTCATATTTAGTTGGGGGAGAAATTTGTTGATGAAAAATGCCTCTTTATTCAACCTTTGTTGCATTGTGGTGTTCTGTGAACATTGGTAAAAGGAAAATATTTGGAAATTGGGATTAAGATTCCTGGCACACCTTTCTATGTGTTCACTCACCTGGGTGGCGGATTTGCTCTATGTGAATGGTGATTCTTTGACGGAGCGAAATTTCTGTTTGTCCAATATAGAGTTTACCACATCCTATGCATGTCATGACATAGATTACATTTGCTGAGGCGCAGGTGAAATTTGATTTGATCTTAAATATTTCTCCTTGTTTGAATTGGAATTCTGAACCCTCCAGAAGGTGGGGGCATGTTCCACAGTTAGAACGTCCACATTTAGTGTAAATTTAAACACAGGAGAAACTACCTTTAGCAGGTAGTTTTACACGCTAGAAGAAGCAGCCAAAAACTAACAAAACCACATTTAAGAGTAATTTCGGAGAGAATGAAAAATAAAAAAACTTTTACCTTACTATTTTTTTACGGTCATACCTAGATTTCGAATTTTATTTAGCAAATAAAATAATTTGCTAGGCGAAATTCTCATCAGTAACACTAACATATAATTTAGAGGCAAATAACACGTGTTTCATCATTATATATTATAATTTTTCAAATTCACCGCGCAACAAAAGAAAAAGTGCCGAACTAATCTTCTACTTAAAGGTAGTTTCTCTTCTGTTTAAATATACACTATTTTATATTGAAAATATGTTGTCTATTGACTTTTTTTATACGTGCTAGGCTACTAGTAGTGAAATTATAAAAAAACTCGCTACCCTATATATTTTATGTATGTATATATATATATATATAAGCAGTATATATGTACACCGGCGCAGGCGTGGCTGTATGATAAGAAGATTCCGTGGCACCTTGCGCAAGTGTCTTCTACTATAGCCTCGGGCCGACCAAAACCTTGTGAGTGGATTTGGTAAACAGAAACTGAAAGAAGCCTGTTGTATATATATATATATATATATATATATATATATATATATATAAAAAAGAGATAATGGTGTCATTGAGACCCAAAGGTGTCAGGTAATGCTGAATAAGTGCTATAGACAGACCATAGTTAAGTTCCAGATTCGGTAATATTGCGAATAAAGGGTTCAACGTTGGTTCTATGTCAGCGTGTGTATATAAGAATTTTATGCGTAATAAGATAAAAAAAACCAAGGCTGTATAGATTAGAGCATTTATATATAGAAGGTCTTACAGCTGTTTCTAGCATATTAATTAATAATATCCCTTCATTGGAGACGGTGTGAGAGGAAAAATTTAGTCATAGTTGTGATACAAATAGAGACTGAGGTGGAGAAAAGCAAATAGATGTAAGATATGTGTGGGTATTGAATTTGTAAATCCGTTTTATAGGCATAATGGTATATATACAATATTCCAATATCCTTTGAGTAAAATCCAAAAGTCCGACAGAGTTTAATATGAATCCTTCCAAATATAGAGTTTATAAGCAATGTAAGATTCTCATAAATATGGTCATTCCCAGTAGGAAATTTATAGAGAGTGTAGCAGAGTCTCGGTTTGTATGTATGTATGTATGTATGTATATCATTATTCAGTTTATTTCAAGATTTCTTGCCAATAGAGAAAGAACCGCTTCTAGCCCAGAGCCAAGGCTTCTTCATTGAAATTTCAATATCAACAATAGTGTACGTATGTACGTACGTATGTATGCATGTATGTATGTATGTATGCATGCATGTATGTATGTATGTATGTATATATGTATGTACGTATGTATGTATGCATGTACATACATACATACATACATACATACATACATACATACATACATACATACATACATACATGCATATATAGATTTGTATGTTTTATGTATGTATTCTCATGCATATAGTTATATATCATATACATTTCAATGTTAAACTTCTGGAAAGTTTTACAGATTTTTACAGTTCCAGTGAAGGATTGGACCTGTAGTCTTCGAACTAGCTTTCTCCTTTTTGGTTTTAAGAAGCCTAATTTCTCAAGATTGGTATTTAGGCAGTGTGTTACATATCCCAAGGTCCCAATAATTACAGGTATAAACCTGAACTTGTAATCTGCATAGAGTAACTGCAGATTTCTCAATAGTTCAGCATAGGTGTTCTCTTTTTCACTAATCTTCAGCTTTATGTTAACATCTGCTGGGCAGCTAATTTCCATAACTGTACACAGTTTTTCTTCTCTATCCCAAATCATTATATCGGGTGTGTTGTGCTTGAGGTCTTCAATGGTACATGCTACCAGTGTTCCCTTTTATTGTGAGTGGCTATGGCGTGTACGGGTGTGTGTGTGTGTGTGTGTGTGAATATGTGTCTTTTAAGTATGATTGATTTTAATGTGTGGTAACAGGTTAATAATCATTGATTAGGTTTATTGAGGAGGGGGAGGGGGAAGAGAGCGGGGTAAGAATTAGGACGGAAAAGAAAAGCGACAAACCAAAGAAATGTAATGTAAAACACCAACAAACAAAATAATGGAAAACGAAAAGAAAAACAGTATTCAAAATATAAGAGAGAGAGAGATAGAGAGAAAGAAAGAGGGAGAGAGAGGGTGAGAAAGCGAGTTGTATGTTGACTATGCTACATTGTCTTGGGGAAAAGAGCGAGGGAGAGACTGAGAGAGAAAGAAAGAGACAGAGGTGGGAGAGAGGGGAAGATAGATAGATAGAGAGAGAGAAAGTAACAGAGGGAAAGAGAGAACGAGAAAAAAGAAAGAAAGTAACAGAGAGAAAGAGAGAGAACGAGAAAAAAAGAGAGAAAGAAAGTGATAGAAAGAGAAAGAAAAAAAGAGAAAGAGAGGAAGAGGGAGAGTAAGTGAAAGAGAGAGAACGAAAATGAGTGGGTAATAGAGAGAAGTAAAGAGAGTGGAGAGAGTGAGAAAGTGAAAGACAGACAGAAAGAGAGGGATAGGGAGAGAAGGAGAGAGAAAGAATGAGTTTTTCTACATATGAACTTATATCTTTGATATCGATTCTTGTTTGAAGATTTTAATCTTATTGACTGACCAACCAAATACGAACATTAATTTTATTTTTTATGTGTTTCCATATATATATGTATATGATGATGATGATGATATATATATATATATATACTAGCTTAAGGTGCCCGCGGTAAGGTGCGCGGGTAAGCGTGTGGTTCTTACTTTCTGTTGCTTCCTTTCTGTTTTTTATCACCACATTCTCCCTTTTTGTTTCTCTCTCCTTTCTCACTTTCCCACTGTCTTACCCTTCCTGAAAGCGCTGTCGAAGGCGGGGAGGGGGGGAGATATAGGACGCTGTAAAACGACGTTATAAAGACAAAGTGAAGGGATGTAGACGCTGTGAAATGACGTTATATATAGAAAGTGAAAGGAAGGGAGGAAAGAGAGTAAGTGATGGAGGAAGACAGATACATAAAAGAATGAGAGTAGACTTGCCAAAGTGCGTTTTTGGTCCTAGCAACGACACCTTTTAAGATGGGGATTTCTAAACTAGCCCACTCGCATCCTCACCTCATTTTACATGTCCGTGTAAATTTTGGAGTCAATCCGACGGGATCTAGTGGCCTTTAATCCGTTCTCAATGCCAAAACCAGACAAACAAACAAACAAACTTTTCGCATTTCAGAATTATAATATAGACTAGCTTAAGGTGACCCGCGCGTAGAGCAGGTAAGAGTGTGGTTGTTACTTTTTGTTGCTTCTTTTCTGTTGTTTATCACCACATTCTCTCTCTTTGTTTCTCTCTCCTTACTCTCTCACTTTCCCACTCTCTTACTCTTCCTTTCTCTCGGACTCTCCCTCGCTTTCTCTTTTCCTTTCGGAACGTAAAAAGCACCATCTGCACGTGGCCGATGGCAGCGCAGCCTTGACTGGCTTCTGTACCGGTGGCACGTAAAAAGCACCAACCAATCGTGGCCGCTGCCAGACCCGCACCCCTGGCACCTGTGCCGCTGGCACGTAAAAAGCACCCACTACACTCTTGGAGTGGTTGGCGTTAGGAAGGGCATCCAGCTGTAGAAACATTGCCAGATCAGACTGGAGCCTGGTGCAGCCTCCTGGCTTCCCAGACCCCGGTCAAACCGTCCAACCGGTGCTAGCACGGAAAACGGACGTTAAACCATGATGATGATGATGATGATTCTCCCTCTTTGTTTCTCTCTCCTTTCTCTCTCACTTTTCCACTCTCTTACACTTCCTTTCTCTCGGACTCTCCCTCGCTTTCTCTTACTCTCTATCTTTCTCTATCTATCTCTCTCCCATTTATAAACAACAATAGATCTTGAGTAAGTTGAGAAAGAAATATTTTGAAAGATCAATCATAAATATCAGGCAGTGACAAAGGAAAGGTCTGCTTCAAGGCAGAAAGCAAAACACTAACATTTAAAAGGGACAGACGAACTTGCGAGCTGAATAAAAATTTTAAAAATATTGGAAACCAAAGTTTGAAGGGATAGAATCTGAGGATAGTAGAGTCACCATGGCTGGCATTTCTTAACGACGGACGGCAACGTAGTGGCAGTTTAATGGCTGGCGTAAAATTTTGAACTTGATGTGAAAGAAAATTCCTAAACACCAAGCTTTGAAGTGATTCTTTCTCACGACAGTAGACTCACTATAGCAATCATTCAAAACTTCTTCATCATGGACAGCAACACATTGACGATTTAAAGGCTGGCGCAAATTTTTTAGCTTTATGTAACAGATAATTCCTAAACACCCACTCCTGTAAATTTTAATCCCCTTCAAGCCCCATTTAGACCTCTTTTCACATTTTGGTTAATATAACCCGATTTCATTCGGGTCTACCAGGGCCACATTTTATAAGATGAGGGATTTTGTCCTAGAGGTCACGCGTTTCATTTGAGGAAAAAAGTAGTTGCCATGCAAACTCTCCAGCACTTTTAACATAGGTGTGCATATTTTCAGCACAACCGACCACATAATGCACACATTATATATATATATATATATATATTATAGAAGGAGCTTCTACAGGACTAGAACTGTTTCATTCAGATGAAATCTTCATCCTGAAGATTTCATCTGAATGAAACAGTTCTAGTTCTGTAGAAGCTCCTTCTATAAAATAAATTACTTTACTCTGCTATGTATTGAGTACCTTATTTACGGTGGTTAACCGCGACTCAACCCGGGATCTACATATATATATATATATATATATATATATATATATATATCCGCATTATAAATATTTATGTGTGTGTGTGTGTACGCATTATATATACAAATGTATACAAATTATATATATATAAATTAAATTAGAGATAAAACCAGTATTAGGCAAATCAAACAGTGAAAAACATAAACCAAAACATAAAAATAAAAATATAATATACAAAATATATAAAATATAAAAATTTTAAAATTTAAATTATTTAAATTTAAAATTAAAATTATCAATTTATATTTATAATTTAAAAAAATATATATATAACTATCAAAAAGTATTAAAAAGTTTAACATACATAAATACAGATATATACACTTTGTATATATATATTATATATACATATTTATATATAGAACACACACACACACGCACATGTATAAATTAACCCAATAAATATCTGATTCATAATATTTGTCTCATGATTGTGTTGTGGTGGTGGTGGTGATGATAATTCTCTCTATGAATGCAGACAGATGTAGAGAGAGAGAGAGAGAGTGTGAAAGCCCTGTAGAAGGCGGGGTGGGGGGAGATATAGGACGCTGTGAAACGGCGTTATAAAGACAAAGTGAAGGGATGTAGACGCTGTGAAACGACGTTATAGATAAAATGTGAAAGGAAGGGAGGAAAGAGAGTGAGTGATGGAGGAAGACAGATACATAAAAGAATGAGAGTAGACTTGTCAAAGTACGTTATTGGCCCTAGCAAAGACACCTTTTATGATGGGGATTTCTAACCTAGCCCACTCGCATCCTCACCTCATATTATATGTACCTGTAAATTTTGGAGTCAATCCGACGGGATCTAGTGACCTTTAACCCGTTCTCAATGCCAAAACCAGACAAACAAACAAACTTTTCGCATTTCAGAATTATAATATATATATATATATATACTGTTATATTTCGGAATGGTCACTATATATTTGATGTTATTTTGCTTCAGTGTTATTTATTTTTTACATTAAACTTAATCTTATTTCGGCCAGAGTTCTTTCGTCACACTCCTGTGACCGCATCAGTGGTCCTTTGTTTTCTTCTTTCTTATTTGTGTCTCTCCTTACTAACCGTCAGCCATTTTGTATTTCTATTGTATGTCTTCATTTGCGCATGCTTATATCTCTATGTGCGTCTATGTTTATTTAGTGGTGTGTGTGTGTGTGGGGGGGTTGCCTGTAATATTTGTCTCTTCTGTTTATATACGTTCATGTAATTTGTTTTTGTTGTTGTTTTTGTTTATTCTTATTTTGTTCATGTGTTTACATCCACTTATTATTATCATTGCATATGCTTGTATGTATGTATATATAACAACAATACTAGTAATAATAATAAATAAATAAAAAACTTATATAGTTATTTATTTCTATTAGTTTATTTATCTGTGTATTTATTATGTTTTCGGGATCCTCTATCGTCATATGTTGTGGTGTGTGCTAGTGTTCCATTCTAGTTTCCTATTCAGGCTAGGTTTATTTTCTATTATGTGTGTAGCTTCTGTAATTTGTCTGATTGTTGCATCTGTTCTATGTATGGACAATACTTTAATTTCTATGTTGTTGATTGATCCCCCGTGTTCCTGTTCGGCGTGTTGGTACAGAATCGATGAGCTTTTACCTTCCTTGAGTTGTCACCAATGTCATTTACCCGCTCTCCTATGCTTCTTGCCGTTTCCCCTACGTATGTCGTTGTCTTGTTACTGCATCGTCCCTCTATACATCTTATACTATAGACTACATTTCTGGCTTTACAGTTTGTTTGTGGGCTAAATCTACATACAGTACAGTACTTATCCATACAGGGGGTTCTACTAAAAGGATAGGTTCTACCAATTATAGATTTGATATGGTTGCCTGGCTTTTCAACAACCTTAATCCTTAGATTAAGTTTGCCTAGAGTCCTTCTAAAGCAGTACGCCAGTTCACCTCCAGGGGTGGTGTCAACGAACATGACACTCTGGTATTTATGGCTATCATACCAAGAGTTGGCCTTCCCTATTTTCTTTTTTGTCCTTTCTATAGTGTTCCATGACTTGTTCCTATAGAGTGGGCAAATCCCATTCCTATCATTACATAATATATTATCAAATTTCTTCATGGCTCCTTTGTATACTCTGATCCTTTCTTTATGGCTGTAACCTGAGAACTGCATGCGGTGAATGAAATATTGTATGTGTCTCTTTAACTCTGTAGGCTCGCAAATGCGTGACACATTTCTGATGAGGTCTGCCATCAAAATATTGAATTTGGCATTGTCCGCAATGGCTGAGTTCCGGTGGATCAAGTATTTTGAGGCCATAGGTTTGGCATAGTACGAATGAAGGATTTGGGTTTTATTATTCACAATTTCTAGCCAGAGTTCAGTGTCTAGTAGTGGTAGTCTATGGTTGGGGTGTTTAGTGGGGTAGTCTATTGTGACCTTAATACTCTGGTGGATGGAGTTAGCTATTTGCTGGATGCTCTCCATAGTATTAGTTTCTATTACTATATCAACAGTACTCTCTTGTGAGGGTGCCTTTACCACTATATTGATATCATCAACATAGCGAGAGTACATGTTTATGAGTATGGAGTTCTGTGTTAGGCGTTCTTTAAGTCTTCTGTCCCACCATACCATGAAAAGGTTGGCTACATCACCAGCGATACTAACGCCAATGGCTTCCCCCTCGTCCTGGGCATATATTTTATTGTTAAACTTAAACGTGTGACCTTTTAGAGTAACTCTTATACTAGCTCCTAGTATAAAAAATCTTGCACAACAAATATATAAACGTATATATATATATATATATATATATATATATCTGTAGAAGCTTTGTATAAGGAACTCGTGTTCCGGTTAACTAAACATACTTCAGTTGTATTGTTTTATAATTAACTAGCAGTATCACCCGGCGTTGCTCGGGTTTGTAAGGGAAATAACTATAAAGCATTTTTAGAGAGTTATAGCCAAAAAATGGGGAAAAAATTATGGTAAAATTTTTTGAGAGTTAAAAAGGTCGAGTTGCGTCCCCTAGATAGTCTGTGGTTTGTGCTTCTGATTCTCGATCCCATGTCGAATTTATCGATATTTTTCAGAACTGGGGGAACTTTTCAAAATTTTCGCTGCGTTAGTTTTGAATTATGACATTGGGCTATGTGTGTGTCAAGTTTCATCAGAATCGGTTGAAAGCCGTGGTCAGGGTGAGGGTACAACCTGACAGACACACAGACATACAGACAGACAAACTGCCGTTATATATAGAGAGATAAATGGAAGCAGCAGCAGAAAAATGCCACTAATTTCTTCATTCATTTCTAACTAGAAGAATCGCTCTATACATAAAAGCATCGGTTACTTGGAACCATCGAAAAATCCTCTGGTTATAAAACCAGTCGTTCGCGAACTTTTTTCTGCAGTTTTTTTTCTCTTTTGCTTGCGGTACACACTAGAGAAAATAAATATATTTTGGTACACTTCGTTCGCATAACACACACACACACACACATATATATATACATATATATACATATATACATATATATGATATATATAAATATATATACATATATATCATATATATATACATATATATATATATCATATATATATATATATATATCATGTATATATATATCATATATTTATGTATCATATTTATATATATATGATATATATATATATCATATATATATAAATATATATATCATATATATATCTCTTATTATAAAAGGCAGATTTTATCTGCCTCCCTTTGTCAGTTATAGAAATCTACAATATAGGATTTCTTCAATTACAATTTACCTAGCATTTTTAAGAGTAGAATGCATCGGGTCATGCCAGGTCCAGTTTTTAAAATTTAAACTCCAATTAAGCAAAATTTACAGAAAACTCACATTCTGGTGTGTATGTCAAATGCTTTTCTTAATGTGGTTTACACCACACGCACACGCACACACACAGTGTGCAACGAATAAAGTGAAATTAATTCACTTTCTGTAGTGAGTGACTACTTCACTTTACATTCCCACTTCCACTTTACACACATAGACACGCAAATATAAAGTGAAACTAATTCACTTTCTGTAGTGAGTGACTATTTCACTCTACATTCCCACTTCCACTTTACACACATAGACACGCAAATATATAAATAAAATTGTAAGCTAACGTGTGTGTGTGAGTGTGTGTGTGTGTGTGTGCGTGTGTGTGTGTGTGAGGATGCGTGTGTGCGTGAGTGTGTGACAGGAAAGTTTTTTACGACGAATATAAGACCTATATCCAAGTAGCAGAAAGATCGCCCAAAAGTGTATATAGATATTTAAATGTATTTATATATTCATCTATACACAGATGTATGTATAATGTGTGTGTATATATTTCCATAGCGGTAACCTTTCACTCCATACAAAGTTTTTTAGGACGAATATAAGATCTAAAGTATATACAAGTAGCAGAAAGATCGCCCAAAAGTGTATATAGATATTTAAATGTATTTATATATTCATCTATGCACACATGTATGTATAACGTGTGTGTATATATTTCCATAGAGGTAACCATTCACTCCATACAAAGTTTTTTAGGACGAATATAAGATCTAAAGTTATCTCTAAGAAAAAGAAAGATCGCCCAAAACTGTATATAGATATTTAAATGTATTTATATATTAATCTATACACAGATGTATGTATAATGTGTGTGTATATATTTCCATAGAGGTAACCTTTCACTCCATACAAAGTTTTTTAGGTCGAATATAAGATCTAATGTTATCTCTAAGAAAAAGAAAGATCGCCCAAAAGTGTATATAGATATTTAAATGTATTTATATATTCATCTATACACAGATGTATGTATAATGTGCGTGTATATATTTCCATAGAGGTAACCATTCAATCCATACAAAGTTTTTTAGGACGAAAATATTTATATATAAAAGAAAGGTTGTGTGTCTGTCTACTCCGATTTAGATTCCTAACTACTCCCACATTTTGCAATGCAGTTTAACCAAAACCGGGTATCTTATAGTTGTGATTCATATCGAGCCCTTCTGGGTTATTAGCGCGCGTCTACGATGAGTCTATGATTTTACAAATAATTTACCATCATTTTTTTCCATTTTAATGCATATTTTTTTAAATAAAGGGAAGTAACTCTCAAACTTCACACCAATATGCGTGCTCATATGCGACGTAATATCACATCAGCAGCATTTCCTCACACCCTCCTTGCACTTGGCGAAGGCAAAATACCAGGGGATGAAAAGGGTAATATTGCCATCGATTCCATTTGTACCATTGTTAAGACGCCTTCTGATCTCAGAGATGCAGTGTTCCCAGATCTACAAGCTAATTATCAGAATATGGATTGGATTGGCAAAAAGGCTATACTGGCCCCGAGGAATAAAACCGTTCACCATATTAATGATGAAATGCTAAAACTCATTCCTGGGGAAGTCTATGTATATCAGTCTATCGATACAACTCCTGACCCAGAGGACGTCATCAACTATCCAATAGAGGTACTCAATTCCTTTGAGCACCCCGGACTACCACCACACTTTCTCAAACTTAAAGTTGGTGCCCCTATAATGCTCATCAGAAATTTGGTTCCCCCAAAACAATGCAATGGCACACGTTTTATCGTTAAGTCCTTATCTCCCAGCGTAAACTTATATCAATATTTGCCTGAATAATCATCATAATTCAGTGCAATCATTAACAGTACTTTCAAGCAATTCAGCCCCGAGCAACGCCGGGCAATTCTGCTAGTATATATATAAATATATATATATATATATATATATATATATATATATATATATATATATAATATATATATATCATATATATATATAAATATATATATATCATATATATATATATACTACTAACAATATAGGATGAAGTCCCTTTCTCTACAGAAAAGGAATCCATCAGGAAGCGTGGGCAGTGTATTTAAAAAAACCGTTACGGTTGAAGTATAAACATCATATAATTAAGGGCTAAAGAGGGTTATTCTAAAGCCAATACACTGATTTATCCACTTATAATCCGCTTGCTACAGGAGAATTGAAGCTGAAAACGGGCAACTAACCTTTAGAAAATTTAAATTTCGTTATCTCTATATTGAATCAATTTCGGAATTAATCTTATAAAAAGATATATTCTTTCTTCAGTAGAGCTTTCGATGGGATATAAATAAAATACTCACGTATGATCATGGAAAAAGCACAAGCTAAAAACATAACTACAGTTGAGTACATCATTTATATCTAAAAATAAAAATTCTTTGGTCAGCCTCAGAAACAACGTCTTGACCTTTCGCCGCTACAAATTGTAATGGTTACCGGTCCTCCCGTAGCAAGCAGCGAGTTTACTACTAACAATATAGGATGAAGTCCCTTTCTCTACTGAAAAGGAATCCATCAGGAAGCGTGGGCAGTATATTTAAAGAATTTTTATTTTTAGATATAAATGATGTACTCAAGTGTAGTTATGTTTTTAGCTTGTGCTTTTTCCATGATCATACGTGAGTATTTTATTTATATCCCATCGAAAGCTCTACTGAAGAAAGAATATATCTTTTTATAAGATTAATTCCGAAATTGATTCAATATAGAGATAACGAAATTTAAATTTTCTAAAGGTTAGTTGCCCGTTTTCAGTTTCAATTCTCCTGTAGCAAGCGGATTATAAGTGGATAAATCGGTGTATTGGCTTTAGAATAACCCTCTTTAGCCCTTAATTATATGATGTATATATATATATATCATATATATATATATATATATATATATATATATATATATATATATATATATATATAATATATATACTCTTTACTCTTTTACTTGTTTCAGTCATTTGACTGCGGCCATGCTGGAGCACCGCCTTTAGTCGAGCAACTCGACCCCGGGACTTATTCTTTGTAAGCCCAGTACTTATTCTATCGGTCTATTTTGCCGAACCGCTAAGTGACAGGGACATAAACACACCCGCATCGGTTGTCAAGCAATGCTAGGGGGACAAAAACAGACACACATACATATATATATATATACATATGTACGACAGGCTGCTTTCAGTTTCCGTCTACCAAATCCACTCACAAGGCTTTGGTCGGCCCGAGGCTATAGTAGATGACACAATAGCCCAAGGTGCCACGCAGTGGGACTGAACCCGGAACCATGTGGTTGGTAAGCAAGCTACTTACCACACATGTATATACATGATACCAAATGGACATCTGCTCTTCTCTTCATTCTCGTATCATGTATATATATATATATATCATATATTTATATATCATATTTATATGTATGATATATATAAATATATATTTCATATATAGATACATTTATATAATATATATATATCTCATATATATATATTTATATATATCATATATATATATGATACATACATATATATATATGTATGTATCATATAAAAAGTATTTTAATGCAGTATTTATTATGCATTTTGGGCCGATTAAATCTAAATTTTTAACTACAGAACATTAAGTACTTCTATAGCCATTAAACTTGTAGTAGGTCCGTGTGTTGCGAGGTGTTTATATATATATATATATATATATATATAATATATATATATTATATAATATATATATAATCTTATGTTAATGTATGTCTGTATGTATGCATATGTATATACTTCTGCTGAAGAGCACAGGCTAGAAAGAGAAAGTAAAGACTTCCATTCTTCCCGAGCGTCAAACTAATACACTGCTTTTTGTTCCCTTTGTTTGCCTTCGTCTTTTGTCTTCTGTAAATTTGAATCCCCCCCCCACACACACACACATGTATATATCAGGTCATCTCATGAGTAATGTTCGGATTTTAAATAAGGAAAAACAAGTGATCAAATCTTATTATCTCTTAGATAATAAGATTTGATCACATCTTTCCATCTACTCGTAAGATTTTTAATTCCATTAGTGAAAAACTCTTTTGGTTTCGAAGTGAAGAATTCTGAAAGATCAGTTGCAACTTCCTCAATTGTTCCGAGAGTTAATCCCTCCAAATGATTCTATAAACTACGGAACAGATGGTAATCTGAAGGAGCAAGGTCTGGGGAATAAGATGGATGAGTAAATTTTTTCCAGTCAAGTTTCTCGATCATATGTGACATGATCTTTGCAGTGTGTGGTCTTGCATTGTCCTGAAGAAACACCACTTTCTCTCGATTCACTAAAGCAAGTCTTTATTTTCTTCAAAGCAGTGTTCAAACGCTCTAATTGCTAACAATAGATTTGAGCATTGATTGTTGCATTAGTTGGTAGCAACTCAAAGTGGACGACCCCTTTGCAATCCCATGAATCAGAGAGAAGAACCTTCTTCGCATGGAGTTCCCTTTTCGGTTGTGGTTGGACATTTTCCCCTTCACTAAGCCAACGTCTACGACGCTAAACATTTTGATAAAAGACCTATTTTTCATCACCGGTCACCAGTCTGTTCAGAATGAGTCTGTCCGAGAAGAGTTCACGAGAATGAAGAGAAGAGCAGATGTCCATTTGGTATTTGCGGTTGGTTTCAGACAAATCACGAGGCATCCATTTTCTGAGTTTTGGGACCTATCCAAGCTGTTGAAGATGAAGGTAAACAATTGCATGGCTTGAATGAAGTTTGCTTCTTAAATTCTTCATCTGAAACTGCATGATCTTTTTCAAGTTCTGCCAAAAGGAGCTTGCCACCAAACTCAATTGGACGTCCTGTTCGAGCCTCATCCTCAAGGTTGAAATTTCCACTTCTGATTTTTCCAAACCACCTTCTGCAAGTTCTTTCATTCAGACACTCTTCTCCATAAGCTGAGTGAATATTTCGAATTGCTTCAGCTGCAGAGTTCCCCCTTTTAAAGTGATAAAGCAGTATGTACCTCAAATGCTCCTTAGACTCTTCTATGTTTGCAGATTATCCTGCAAAATGAAATTTAATTAGTTTAAATATCTCCAAAATATTCGCCTTGGGAGTCTACACACTTTTGCCAGCGTTCCTGCCACTGCTGGAAATATTTCTGGAAATCAATTTTCGGGAAGCTGTAGAGCTGTGCCGTTGAATTTTGCTTAATGTCCTCTATTGACTCAAATCTTCTCCCTTGAGTGTTTTTTTTTTTTGCTTTAGGGATAGCCAAATCTCACACGGAACCAAGTCTGGGAGAGGAAACCTGACGAACATGTGGTGTTTTGCTCGACGAGGAATGCTTGGACAACGTGGGCGGAATGAGCGGGTGTGTTGTCATGGCGGAGTTGCCAGTTCTTTTGCTGCCCACAGGCTGGGTCGTTTTCGCCGCACTAAGGCGACGATGTCTGGCCACAATATGGCTCACTATTCACTGAGATGCGGTCATCTTTGGACCAGTTGTACCACTCCTTTATTTCTATTTTCCCCATTGCATTATCTCCAAAGGCCTTTTGAATCTTCTCGATAGTCTGGGCTTGCTTATCACCAAGTATTTGGTAGAGTATCTTCGTGCAATGCTCTCGGTCATCTTGACTCAAGAAGAGAAGCCGCACAGCACACTCTTCATGTCTGTATCCAACGCGTCACTGCGGGCGAATGGCGCAACCTACTGCCCATGCTCAGGAAGGACGCAGCCACATAACACCCATACGGATTTTGCTGACCCATTATTATTTTGTGCAAAAAAAGAAACAAGAAAAAGAAAATCAAGATCGGATACTTTTTGACTACACTTCGTATATACATCAAGTGATTCTTATATACATGTATGTGTGACGATTCTTGTATGTGTGTGTGTGTGTGTGTGTGTGTGTGTTTAAAAATACATAACATGCATGCACACACACACGCTCGGACACACATGAAAACGCACTCAATGACCACCATATACAAAATGCGTACAAAATCCAATATCTAATGCTAAATATGTTTATGACAGCGTGTTTGCGCCCAATTAAGTTACATACTATAACACACACACACACACACACAACACACAAACACACACACACATCACACACACACCACACACACATACTTATTATATATATATACTACAGACGCATACATAGCCATACAAATAACACAAACCTCTCACACACGCAAGCACACACATACAAATGATTAATTACAGCTCTTCCGTTTTCGTAAAATTATCTTGTGTCGCGCGCCACGTGTGCGTGTTGCGTGTGTGTGTGGTGTGTGCGTTTATAAAGCTTGTTATTAATATAAAACAGGTGAACGAATCTGCCTAACAATAGAGCTAGTTGTTTTACAAATGAACTCTTGTTATTATTATTATCACAAATGACTATTAGATTGCTAATTAAGCTACAAAGACAAAGAACAATAATAATACTCTTTGTATATGACATATGTCTGTCTGTCTGCCAGCCTGTCTGCCTGCCTGTTTATCTATCTATCTATCTATCTATCTATCTATCGCGTACAAAATCCAATATCTAATGCTAAATATGTTTATGACAGCGTGTTTGCGCCAATAAGTATATACATACAAACACACACACACACACACACACACACACACACACACACACACACACACACACACATATATATATATATATATATATACAGACGCATACATAGCCATACAAATACACACAAACACTCACACACGCAAGCACACACATACAAATGATTAATTACAGCTCTTCCGTTTTCGTAAAATTATCTTGTGTGCGCGCGCACACGTGTGCGTGTTTGCGTGTGTGTGTGTGTGTGTGCGTTATAAAGCTTGTTATTAATATAAAACAGGTGAACGAATCTGCCTAACAATAGAGCTAGTTGTTTTTTACAAATGAACTCTTGTTATTATTATTATCACAAATCTTTGTTATATGACATATGTCTGTCTGTCTGCCAGCCTGTCTGCCTGCCTGTTTATCTATCTATCGTCTATCATCTATCTATCTATCTATCTATCTATCTATCTATCTATCTATCTATCTATCTAACAGGTTAATCATTGATTAGGTCTACTGAGGAGGGGGGAGGGGGAAGGAAGCGGGTTAAGAATTAGGACGGAAAAGAAAAACGACAAATCAAAGAATTCCAACTGTTCTGCGCGTAATATATCGTAAAAAAATATATAATATATTGAGTTATCCGGAAAGTTCGTGCCGATTTTTAAAGGAAAGAAAAAGGTCAATAAATACCTGCCTTTACATTTTAAATCAGCCAAATATGAATCATTTTGTTGGACAATGCGTCTACATCTTTCCCTTTAACTTGAAAATACCCTCTTCCCAGAATTGAGGTGGTTTCATGGCAAAGAATTCATCCAGGTATCTTTTTACGTCATCCAAGGAATTGAAATTTTTACCATTAAGACTATTCTGCAGAGACCTGAAATCCAAAGGAGCAATATCTGGTGAATATGGAGGGTGGGTTAACACATCCCAGCCGAGCTGCAGCAATTTTTGTCTGGTTCCCAAAGCATCAAGTGCCGAAAATAACACAGGTTATAGGAACATAAACCTTCTTCCACGAAAAGATAGCTTAAACTGTGCTCTAAATGGATGTGTAGTCAAATCCTATTTCACGAGTATGGACTCAACTACGTTCTAAAATAAATCGAAAGGTAAGCTACTATAAATCGACACGAACTTTCCGGACAACCCAATATAATATTTGAAATGTGCGACTGTTTTGATTTGTTCTCTTTGCTACACATGAAAAGAATTGCTTTCCTTTCTTTAAAATTATAATTGTTATGGTATTAATGTTATCACAGCAATAACGAGTGTAATTTAAAGTGATGGGCAATGGTGACAAAAGAGTGAATATTAGTTCAAAGAGGTTGACTCAGCCCCAATCCGGGCTTGAGCCTTGGAGACATAACTTCAGTGCCACTCTAAAAATTGCAGTATGAGCACAGATGGTGGTTGCTCGTCCTTCCATATTGGGTTGTGGGGTGTTAAACATTGAAACTCCATTATATAGATACTCTCTTCACTCTTTTACTTGTTTCAGTCATTTGACTGTGGCCATGCTGGAGCACTGCCTTTAGTCGAGCAAATCGACCCCAGGACTTATTCTTTGTAAGCCTAGTACTTATTCTATCGGTCTCTTTTGCCGAACCGCTAAGTTACAGGGACGTAAACACACCAGCATCGGTTGTCAAGCGATGTTGGGGGTACAAACACAGACACACAATAACACACATATATATACATATACATATATACGACGGGCTTCTTTCCAGTTTCTATCTACCAAATCCTCTCACTAGGCTTTGGTCGGCGCGAGGCTATAGTAGAAGACACTTACCCAAGGTGCCACGCACACGCAATGGGACTGAACCCGGAACCATGTGCTTGGTAAGCAAGCTACTTTATTTCATATAATTTGTCACAAGGGCGTTACACAGATGGCAGCTTTGCGGGCTGGACATGGACATTAACGGTATGAATGATGGTGAGGCAAAAATGATGATGATGGGAGAACACGAAAAGCGCCCGCCGACTTTCGCTTCTCTAAAACAATGTTCTTTTTTCCTTTTCCCCCAAAAACACAATGAGGCAATAAACCTCTTGCTTAAACAACCCAGTGTTCAGAATTCTTTTTTCTTTTTTAAAACAGACAAAAAGTCACATGCTTCACATTTTTTAGACTCGTTCAGGTTATCCGGCCGACCAGTATCCTTGCTTCATTGAAGCATGCACCCGGTTCCAGGCCGGACCACACAGGTATAAATTTATAGGAGTCCTCCGGGAAGGAATTTATGATCCTGCACAGATCACTATCCCATAGGACCTCCGCAGCCACCTGTGAAGGCCACTCAGGACAGAAGTCCCTCCCATCGGCCCCCTCCTTTCCATTTTCTTTACTTCTTCTTCTATGGTTCCTCCTTTGTGGAAGAGGACCACAAATTCATCCTCCAACGGCACACCCGACGGAGGAGGATTGGGACACGCCGGCAGCGTGTCACAACCCGCCGGCGATGTCCCGTTTTTCTTTTTCCCTTGGGCCGCGAGAGGGTGAGTTTCCTGTGACGCACGCAACAGGTCCTCCTTCTCTCTTGCAGCCCTCGGGTCCTTCGGTGGTCAACCATTGTTGTACACCTTTCGTTTTCGTTTTTTTCGAGGATGTAGAAACCTCCTCGTCATCCTCCTCCTTCTCTCTCTCCATTGAGGGAGCAGGGAGAGATTCCACTATTAACTGCTCCAGGATCCTATTTTGGTCCTTGGGGCAGTTTTTCTTAATGTGGCCGGTCTCCAGACACAGGTGACACTTGGGGGGGGGGGCGTCCCTCGAGCATCACCGGATACCTAGACCCGGCCATCCTAAAAAAATCTGGAAAGACCAGACTTTCGGCTGATTGGGTCCATAGGGTCAAAACAGCTTTTGACCTCTCCCAATCAGCCGCTTGGTACTGCTACCACCCAGACCCCGGCGGATAAAGTCCTCTATCCACTCGGGCTCAACTCCGGGTGGCAAACCGCAGATCCAAGCTCTCAATAATTTCTTTCCACAGTAGCTTGGAAGAAACATGATTTCCTCGAGTGGCTGACTTGCAAAATCGCAAGCTTCTTGGGGGGAGTCAAACAGCAACCAGACCGCTGCATACTTCACTCCCCGTGAAAAAAATTTAATGGCTGGCATGTAATCTGCCAGCTCATTCAAAATTGTGGCACTCGGGAAGACGGCTATGGTGTCGAGCGACTTCGAATAAGTCCTCAGCACCACCGTCTTTCTTTCAAGCTCTTTTAACCATTTTTTGGGAGGTGTCAAGTCCGACACAAGAAATTCCTTCGCCATTTTTAAATAAAGTTCAAATATAGTTCAAAAATAGAAAAACGAGGAAAGACACATAAAAAGAAGAAGGAAAGACACAACAGAAGGGAAGAAATAAAATAAAAATAACAGTTCAAAAAAATAACAGGCAAAAAAATAAATTAATTTTCGGCCGAAAAGGTACTCCTGGCCAAATGTACATAGGTTCCTTGGTATGAATCGTTTTTTCCCGTAATTGGTAAAAGAAATCCAATAAATCCAAACATAATACTGGCTACAGTCAACGGTAGCTGCAACAGCAACTGTAACAGGTTCTAATCATTCGGGCGAGGATACGCCCTTCCACTGTTTTTTTTTTTTAATGAATCCAAAATATTCACACTAAATTCACAAAACAGCAGCCGCCGAGAGCAGGCAGAATTGCCTCGGAGCTGGGTGAAATTTACCAACACACAAACAATTACTATTTGACAAATTACACCCAGCAAAACCGAAAATAAATCCACCTACCACTACGGTCTTATGCTGATGTTGTTCTTTTTTTTTTTCCAGTTCAAAATTGGCCAGAGCCAACACACTCACGTCCACTTTGCAAAAACAGTCCCTCCTGCCTTGTTACTCCTTGGTAATCCGCAGACACGAAGATAATTTTCGCAAAGAAATTAATTTTTGCAGAGGGGCTACGCCTCCTCAAAAACACAACTCTCACTGCAAAGTGAGTCTTTATAGGCGGCCACAGGCAGGCAAATGTCTGGAGCAGAGTGGAGTCTATTACTCACCAAAAAATATTAAATACAGGGTAACACACTCCACTAAGCCCTCAAAAAAATACAACAAACGCCTACCTGTAGTCGAGCCTCAAAGTTCAATATTTCACGACATCAAGCAGCAAGAACTCTCCGCCAAAAAAAACACGTCCGACTTCGACGAAGGTTAGCAAGCTACTTTATTTTATCTAATTTGCCACAGGGCCATTACACAGATGTAGCTTTGCGGGCTGGACATAGACATTAATGGTATGAATGATGGTGATGGAACGAAGATGATGATGGGAGAAGACGAAAGCGCCCGCCGACTTCCGCTTCTCTAAAACAATGTTCTTTTTTCAACAAATCATAATGAGGCAATAAACCTCTTACAACGTTCTTTTAAAATATACAGAAAGTTCAGGTTTCAATATAATACAATGTTCCTTCAAAATATACAAAATGTTCAGGTCACCCGGCCGACCAGCTCTCTTGCTTCATTGAAGCACTCAGCCGGTTCCAGGCAAGACCACACAGGTACAAATCTATAGGAGTCCTCCGGGAAGGAATTCACGATCCTGCACAGATCGCTATCCCATGACCTCCGCAGCCACCTGCGAAGGCCACTCAGGGTCCTCCGAAACAAGTAAAAGAGTAAAAGAGTAGTTACCCTTACATATAAATAAATAAATAAATCAAAACGAGTGAAAAATAATTGCAGGAAAAATTCCTTCCATCTCAACATATCTGAGAAACTCAGATTAAACCTCTAAAAATTTAGAAATTTAAAGTCTAAACCTTGAAACAAAATAAAAAAACTTATTTTTAAAATAATAATATAAATTAAAATGAAAACTCCTTATATTACATTACAAATTAAACCAATCTAAGAAATATATATATATATAATCAAAATATGCAACAAGGATATCCAGAGGTAATGCAGTACGATCGTTTCATGCAACTCCACTTAATTGAACAATGCAATCATTACATCAATTTAAAATGCAGAGCAATCCTCAGCTGCACAAAGACATAGAATTTAATTAAATTAGAACAGATGGACACATTAGTATAATTATACCTAAAATCTCCAAGAAGTTAAGGAGATAGACAAAAAACATGCTGTCTCCACTCCAGCATAGAAGTTACTAAGGTATCAAGAAGATATTCATTGTTACAGACTCTGCCTGTCACTGATTTTTTTTGTTTATATGGGGTCAGTTTTAATTTATAGACTAGTTTATCAAATCCTTGCATATCTAAGGCTGAGAGAACAGAAGGCAATATCTGTTAGGGGTAGGGCTGAGGGAGCAGACAGACATCATAGTTGATATAGTAAAAAAAACTATTAAAAATGTTAGAAGATGTAATTCCAGGAATAGAAGTGATGTCTTTGGGTAACGAGTGCCTCCGTAAAAACAGATATAAATTCTCTGTCCTGACTGAAGGAAGCGAATATGGTTATGTCGACACAACAGCTGATATTATTTTAAAAAAACCAATGGCATAACCACGACGCGTCAATTCGTGCTATAAACACAAGACATGATACTTCTTTAGTTAACATTTGACACAAAGGGAGATTCAATACAGCATTTCTGTAATGATTGCATATCCTTATGACAGAAATTGCAAGTTATGTAATCTTTGTTTAGAAAAGGTGTTGCATATCTTATTATTTAAAGAAAATCTGAATAAACGTTCTGAACTTATTATAAGATATCACCTTGGGTTCGGAAAAACTTTTAAGAAGTACAGAGGTAAATATTTATTAGAAAATTTATAGTTGTTGATGATACCGTCAGAAACACATTTTGCGAAGTTTTCTAAACTGTAATAGTGGTTCTCAACCGAGGTCCATATGGCCTTTGGGGATCCATAAAAGTTTTAGTTGTTAAAAACTATGTGCAAAAATTGGTTATACTTCAACAATGCACAAAATGCTTTTTTATACAACTTCTAACAATATCTAATTATAAAAATATAACCGGATTTAAAAAAAAAATTGAATGGCTATGGCAATCATGTAGAACAAAATAGGAATCAAAGAGGTCCATGGGGGAAAAAGGGCTGAAAACCATTGCTCTGTAATAATCCTTTCTACTATAGGCACAAGGCCTGAAATATTGAGGGAGAGGAAAGACGATCACATCGACCCCAGTACTTTATCGAAAGGATGAAAGGCAAAGTCGACCTCGGCAGAATTTGAACCCAGAACGTGAAGACGAACGAAATACCTATTTCTTTACTACCCACAAGGGGCTAAGCACAGAGAAGACAAACAAGGACAGACAAACGGATTAAGTCGATAACATCGACCCCAGTGCGTAACTGGTACTTAATTTATCGACCCCGAAAGGATGAAAGGCAAAGTCGATCTCGGCGGAATTTGAACTCAGAACGTAGCGGCAGACGAAATAACGCTAAGCATATCGACCGGCGTGCTGGAGGCGCGTGGCTTGAGGTGTTGAATTCCTTATCGTAAAATTGTGGTTTCGATTCCTGAATCGGGCGATGCGTTGTGTTCTTCAGCAAGACATTTCATTTCACGTTGCTCACGTCCACTCAGCTGGCAGAAATGAGTCGCCCTGCGACGGACCGGCGTCCCGTCCAGATGGGGGAATATTATATGTGCCATAGAAACCGGAAAACCGGTTCTTATGAATCTATATGACTCAAGAAGTTAACTTAAAACTTAAAATATGTTTGGAGCACGTATACCATCTGTTTGGAAGGAATGTTCCAAAAAGGAATGTGATACTTTATATTTTGGTATCCTCACGAAAGTATTCGCTGGTGTAACAGCGGTGTATCTAAAACCATTTATTTATAACAGAACGTCCTAAATGTTTGAAAATTTGACGGACTCAGTTGGAATGAATCTAGGAAGGAAGAGAATTTTTTTTACTTTTTTCCTTTTATTTTTCATTTCTATAAGCACAAATTATATCATTTATGTCCATGTCTGCTGAGGCTTACTTAATTAAATTTTAATTAATTTGTTCGTTGTTAGTAAGTAGGACATGCCACGAATTTGTGATAGGCATTCATGGGTCTCGAAATACCATGGTTCTGCGTCTGAAGAATTTTGTGTCAGCTGCTGATGGCAGTGCAGTGTCGGTTGTGGCTGCACAGACCCACACGCGAGTGACAGTCTTGCATGCAGCGAATGCATTTGAAGATATTCTCTACCGGTGCTACCGAGTTTTCCTTTCTTCGAGCGCGGGGGAAAGTTTCAGTTTCTCTTCCTCTCGCTCCATCCTCTTGTGTAGTATTCGCCTCCAGCGTTGGCGATCATTTGTGACCTCCTCCCATCTTAGGACATCCAGATCTATTGACTTCATATCTCTATTGCCGACTTCCTTGAAGCGAAAATGAGGTCGTCCTCATGCTCTGGTGCCGGTGGCCAGTTCCCGATGCAGGAGGCCTTTTGGGATCCTTCCATCCAGCATAAAATATATGTGCCCGAGCCAGCGCGGACGGCACTGTTGGAGCAGGGTGAATATGCTGGGCATCTTGGCGCGGTTGAAGGCTTCAATGTTAGTAACTCGGTCGGTCCACTTGATATCCAAAATGATTCTCAAGCTACGAAGGTGGAAGACGTGGAAGATACTGCACTTATCTGAAGTAGAGGCCCCATGTCGCGCTGCTGCAAGGTAGCGTGCTAAGGACGCACGCCTTGTAGACAGCAATCTTGATGTTTGTTGTCAGTTTCTTTGTTCTCCCAGACTCTCTTCCTAGAATAACAATGGAAATCTATTTTCTTTGTTGCCTCTGCGCGTGCGATTAAATAAGTACCTATTTCTTTACTACCCACAAGGGGCTAAACATAGAGGGGACAAACAAGGACAGACAAACGGATTAAGTCCATTACATCGACCCCAGTGCGTAACTGGTACTTAATTTATCGACCCCGAAAGGATGAAAGGCAAAGTCGACCTCGGCGAAATTTAAATTCAGAATGTAACGGCAGACGAACAACGGCTACGCATTTCGCCCGGCGTGGTAACGTTTCTGCCAGCTCGCCGCCTTGTGCGATTAAATAAGTACCAGTTACGCACTGGAGTCGATATAATCTCGTGTAACTGCTAGATACTGTGGTTAAAACCATCCAACTCCGTTAATGCCAATTTTACGGCTGACTGCTATAAAGTGGCAGACAAAAAGACTACAAAGTATCTTTAATACAGATACTGTTGACGAGACCATATTTCATTATATTGTCTAAAAGCAAAAACTTTTGTTTTATGTTTTATTTTCTTACTTTTTTTTTTACAATTCATCATTCTTCTTGACCGGTCAACTCAACCTGGTTTGTTCTGTTTTTTTTTTTTTTTCTTTGGTGTGTAACATGTATAGGTGTGAATTATCGTTCACTTAGGTGTCCGCAGCAAATAATTATTATGTATGATTCTGAAAAATCGATTTTCGATTTTGTTTCTGTGACACCTCATGTATCAGTGGTTGCATATATTGTTGCATGATAATGTGGTAATGCTCACGAGATGATTTTCGATGAAACAACTGTAAATCAATGAAATAAAAGGATTTTCTTCCTTTCTCATAGGTTTATAATTATATATTAGGCGCAGGAGTGGCTGTGTAGTAGGTAGCTTGTTAACCTTCGTCGAAGTCGGACGTGTTTATTTTGAGTGAGTGCTTCGATGAAACAAGAGCGCTGGTCGGCCGGGTGACCTCTACTTTTTGTATATTTGAAGGAACATTGTATTATATTGAAACCTGAACTTTCTGTATATTTTAAAAGAACATTGTAAGAGGTTTATTGCCTCAT
This sequence comes from Octopus sinensis, assembly GCF_006345805.1. Taxonomy (NCBI): domain Eukaryota; kingdom Metazoa; phylum Mollusca; class Cephalopoda; order Octopoda; family Octopodidae; genus Octopus; species Octopus sinensis. Next base: position 21,546,907 of record NC_043009.1, on the reverse strand, counting down.
TATGATTTGTGGAAAAAAGAACATTGTTTTAGAGAAACGGAAGTCGGCGGGCGCTTTCGTCTTCTCCCATCATCATCCTCGTTCCATCACCATCATTTATACCATTAATGTCTATGTCCAGCCCGCAAAGCTACATCTGTGTAATGGCCCTGTGGCAAATTAGATAAAATAAAGTAGCTTGCTAACCTTCGTCAAAGTCGGACGTGTTTTTTTGGCGGAGAGTTCTTGCTGCTTGATGTCACGTCTTTCGTCGTGAAATATTGAATTTTGGGTAAAATTACAGATTAACACCCGCACGATTTTCACGAAGAAAAAAAAAAAAAACTCGGATTTTTTGCGTGGAATCAAGTACCCTAACCTCCTAATATGCTGGAAATCCCATATTTTGGTTCGGAATTGGTCCGGAGGGGGGGGGGATTAACCCACCCACCCCGGAATTTTCACACAAAAAAGAACTCTGATTTTTTGCGTGGAATCAAGTACTGTGACCTCGTAATATGCTGTAATATGCTTCTTCGAGCTATCGTTTATTTTAAAAAGAACTTTTTTGAACTGTTATTTTTATTGTACTTCTTCTCGGATCTTTTCTAAAAGATGGACAGAATTTTCTAGTTAACTAAACAATTTGAAACTGGTAGAATGTGTCAAAAGAAAACATTATTGTAAACCAAATTGAAAACGAAATTGTAATTTCCAAGTTTAACGTAGTTTAATTATTCGAATTTTAACCAATGGTATTCTTTGTTTTGAGCTGATATCATTCTGCTTATTCGTTTTGTAACGTAAACATCGGCTTATCGTAAACAGCTAAATTCGCTTGGCATCGTATAAAATTTGAGTAGATCCTAAACAGCTAAATTCTTTTGAAAGGCTGAGTATATATAAAATTAGTGTTTAAATTATTTTCTATTGTTTGCATTGCTTTATAGAATTTGAAACTTATTCGTTTGTAAATGGCCACGTTTAAATTATTTTCTATTGTTTGCATTGCTTTATAGGATTTGAAACTTTGACACATACACACAAACACATATATTGATATATGCATATATTTATTTTTACACCCACACACACTCACACACACATGTATACAAACATATGCATATATATATATATACACACCTATACACACATATTCTAATGCATATGCATATATGTGTATATATTTATAATGTGTGTGTATTATAGATGCATACATTATATATATATAAAAGATGTTTACATACAATATATATATGTTATATACATCTACATGTATATGTATGTATGAATATATAAGTACCGCAGAATTTGAATCAAACTGTTTTGATCCATACATACACACACACATACACACATACTAAAATTACATCGTTGGAGCAGTAATTTATTTATGTATTTTTTGTTATACAATTTATTTTTAAGCTGAATCCCTATCCTGCTATTAACCCCTTTCTTATAAAATAGTTGAAGAATATGGGGTGTAGGAATTGGGCCAGTATTGGAACTTTTAACTTCTTGCTCTCTATCTTATGATCTCCGAAATTTAAGAATCTTGTGTTAACGGGGCTCTTATTATTTACTCTGACTCTGCCACCACCTCAATGCAAAGACTATCAATATCAGAATCATCTTCACAACCACCACTACAACCATTACTACAACCTCCAATGCCACCACCACAACCATCTTCTGCAACCACAACCCCAAGACCAATACCAGGATCGTATTCAAAATCACCAATTTCACCACCACTACACTCTGCAATATTTTCAACACTACTATCCATGAGACATCCTAACATTAACAATGCTACTACTACTATCATCATCATTATCATCATCATCCACTGCCGCCGCCACCACCACCACCACCACCTCTACAAAAACACCAACACTATAATTGCTGCCCTCATACACATCCACTGTCACCACTACACCACCACCACCACTGCCATGATAACCACATCTACCACCTCCAACACCATTGCCACCACTATCTATGAGACATCCTAAGTTAGATACTACTTTCACTTTCTAGTTGCTCTTTGAGTTTATTATATCTAATCTATCTCTCTAAAAGATGCAAACCAAGTAGCATTAAATGGAGAATGGATGTGAGCAGAAAGAGAGTAAGTTCCATTCCAGTTTACAACAATTATAGAATTATTCTCAAACCATAAATGAATGGTGGAGAGGAGTGAAGGAGGAGTCATGTTTCCTCTGAGAGGTTACAGAAGTATTATTACACTGTTGTTAGAATAGCTGTGGAAAATGTAAGTTGAAATCAAATTTGATGCTAAATTCTTTTATAGTCATGTTCCCAATGAAATACACATAATCAATTTGAACAGTCTTAGTAAAATAACTACTTTCTTTAATTATTAATCAGGTGTTTGGATCAACAAAATTATGAGATAAAGGTGAGAAGGTCAGTAGAGTGTCTATCTGCTTGTAACTATGTAGACTATGGCTTGTTATGGTTTATGTTAGGGTTAGAGCTATGGTCTAGAATTGGCAACAGATAGCATACTAAATTGTAAATGGCCACGTTTACTGTATGCTAAACTGGCCACGTTTACTGTATGCTTGCCTGGCACCTGTGCCAGTTGCACGTAAAAATTACCCACTACACTCACGGAGTGGTTGGCATTAGGAAGGGTATCCAGCTGTAGAAACACTGCCAGATCAGACTGGAGCCTGGTGCAGCCTTCTGGCTTCCCAGATCTCGGTTGAACCGTCCAACCCATGCTAGCATGGAAAACGGACATTAAACGATGATGATGACGATGATGATATTCATGATCCGCATTATCATCACTTTTCTATGCTGGCATTTGTTGGGCAGAACTGAGCCAGTGCCTCCACCTCCACTCCCAACTGAGTTGCAGGACTACATTTTGTTCATACTTTCTCTTTGCAACATAAGTTTCTGTGTCTGGAATTAACACCAACCACCTTACAAAAAATGTATTTGTGTGTGTGAGGGTGTAGTTGGTATAACAAACAGGAGAAAAACTATTCAATAATATAGTAGGGGGTAACATATTTTAGTTGATCCAGTAGCATCATAGACAATGTCTTTGTGTTTGTCCCTATCCCAAATTAACAATTGGTGTTGTTTTGTTTATGTCCTTGCAACTTCACGGTTTAGCAAACAACACTGATAAATAACAAACTTAAAAATATGTAGTGGGCGCAATTAGTTTCACTAAACCTTTCAAGGTTTTGCCCCATCATGGCCACAGTTCAATAACTGAAACAAGTAAAAGAGGTAATGTATGAATGTGTATATATAAGAACTACACACACAAACCTATCTGTAGATAGAATAGAGGGCGCGTGGCTTAGTGGTTAGGGCATTCGGCTCATGATCGTAAGGTTGTGAGTTCGATTCCCAGCGACGCGTTGTGTCCCTGAGCAAGACACTTTATTTCACGTTGCTCCAGTCCACTCAGCTGGCAAAAATGAGTTGTACTTGTATTTCAAAGGGTCAGCCTTGTCACTCTCTGTGTCACGCTGATTTTCCCCGAGAACTACGTTAAGGGTACACGTGTCTGTGGAATGCTCAGCCATTTGCACGTTAATTTCACGAGCAAGCTGTTCCGTTGATCGTATCAGCTGGGACCCTCGTCGTCGTAACCGGCGGAGTCTTTTAGATAGAATAACAAAGAGAGGAGAGACACAGGCAGTAATAGAGAAGCTAGTTATATTAGTCAGCAATTGTTAGACTTTTTGAGAAAATCTAAAATATATAAGTTTATATATGTCTGTATCCAACAATGTATATTATTCTCAGACTTGCACATTATTTGAAATACAAAAAGGTCACAAATTTCCAGAACTTTCACATATATTGCTCAGATGAAACTTGGCTGAGTGACCCAAGTGTCTTATGTTCAGTAATCTTCCATTTATTAGACAAGACAAACATGTAAGCACTGAGGTGCGACTGGCACCTTTATTTATGATACTGAGAATGATGGATTTTGGTTCAAGTAAGAATGCAATTATTTTGTTTCACATTGTTACAGTAGTTTGTTTCAATATTAAAAGTAATGTATTTCAATTTAAAAGATCTCTGACATCACTGTTAAAAACCAGTGTTCAATTCTTGTTTCATCTTAACTCCTTAACATTCAGATTGTTTATTCACATTGCTTTGAATTAATCATGCATTACCTGTAGCCTTGAGATTTCATTGATCTGATTGCTTATTTTTAGATTGACTTTCTAGGATGGTGCAAGAGGCCAGGCCTGACCGGTTTGAACATAAAAGAGGTAGAATATTTGGGCCAGATATGGCCGGTTTAAATGCTAAAAGGAGAAACATATCAATTAAAATCTTCCTCGCTACATGGAGAGGAAGCCACTCTGTCAAGTGTTAACATCATCAGATGATCTAGTTCCTATTCCCAATATTTCAATAATGTGAAGTGTCATCATGTAGTCATCATAAAAAAATTGAAGCCATTTCAGATCTACACAATATTGTTCGATAATAAAGACACTGTTAGTTAATAATAATTTATATGAAGACAGAATAATAATAAGAAAACAAAATTCAATAATTATTCCATAAGAATCAATAATGTATAATATATAATCAATAATATATTACAATCAAGAATTACATAATTTAAATTTTATAATCACAACAGTTTCGATATTTTTAAATTCGATATTTTTAATAGATCACTACATAATATCGTTTAATAATAAATTTGATACTTTAAATTTATAGAAATAAAATATTTATTATTTTAATTTTTTTTAAGATCAGTTGTAATAATATCTGAACCAACTGCTAAAAAGGCAAAACTGAAGAAATACAAAGAAGATTTGTATCTGTAGACTCAAAACCTATGTATCTTGAATGTAATTCCATCATGACAAATTATTCCATGAAGAAATTTAAGCTGGAGCAGCACCAGAAATTAAGGCATCCATCATCTGTTGGTAAAGGTCGGGAATATTTTGAGAATAAAAAGAAAATACAGCTAATCAAACTACCTGACTTTGTAAAGAAGATAAATATTGAAAAAGTAAAGACACTCAAACCAAGTTATTTGGTTTCTGAAATTATTGTTAAGGTTGCAGCACCTCAGATTTAAGGTGAGAATCTTGTCAAGCCTGCTATGATAGCTTGTGCAAATGAGGTTCTGGGAAAAGATGCTGCATCTACTCTGAGTACAATTCCACTTTCAAATAGCACAATTACAAGAAGACAGGATGAAATGTCTAATTTTGTTGAGGAGAAAGAAGATTGTGGAAATTCTCCAAACGACCAATTTTTCTATCCAGGTTGATGATAGCACAATTCATAACCAAGTTATCCTTCTGGTCTATGTCAGATTCAACCATGATGATAATATAAGGGAAGAAATGTTATTCATTAAAAGTTTTTTCTGAAAAAACTAATGGAGAAGATATATTCAATGAAGTAATGCAGTATTTTAATGATAAAAATATTCCATCGACTAATTTGATCAACACTGCATCAGATGGAGCTGCAGCCATGACTGGAAAAGTGAAAGGCTTTGTTTCTAGAATGAAATCAGTTGCTCCTCACATTTTAAATATACGTTGCATTATCCACAGACAGCATGTGGTTGCTAAGAATATTGGTGGACACATGGAAAACGCACTCAACACTTCCATACATACAAATAACATTGTCAAATCAAACTCTGTGAATAATAGATTTTTTATGCAATTCTGTGAAGATGAAGATTTTAAAACCCTATTGCTTCACACAGAAGTAAGATGGGTCAAAAGGCCTGAACCTTGAAAGACTAGTGAATTTGTGGGAGCCATTAATTCACTTTTTCATGTTCAAGAGTCAGATGACTCATTACAACTCCAAGACAAGCTGATACAGCTAAGAAAATTTTGGAAAGACATTCTGAGTTTTAAAAAAATATTCTACTTGAGTGATATTTTTAAAACATTGAATCTGCTTAACTGCAAGGTAGAAAATCAGATTTGGTCACCCATTGTTGATCAGGTAATTACTTTGACTGTTTATCGAGAGCCACATTTAAAGTATTATATGTATAATTTACTTCTCCTGTATGTGTGTATTTTTATAAGAGAAAACCATGTAATAATTGAAGTAGAAGAAAGATTAATATCATACATGAACTTGTGTTTGTTTATGATAGCTAAGGTGGTGATAGACAGCTAATGCGTTCATGAATGCGATGCGATCTCTGCCCAGTATGCCGAAGTGAAGAATGCATTAAGTAAATAAAAAGCAAGCGATTATTAGAGAGCAATAGCCGCCTTAGCCGCGTGCATAAATGCGATGCGTCCGTGTGTTACGTACGCTACCGGACACACACTCGCGGGCGATATCACTGCCGAGATGACAGCTTTTCGATCGATCGCGTCGCCAGCTGCCAACTCTTTGCTCGCTCCAAACGCTATTGCTCTCTACTACAAATCGCTTGCCTGCACCCAACTTTATTACTAATATAATCACCGTCGTCGTCGTCATCATCATCATCATCATCGATTAACGTCCGTTTTCCATGATGGCATGGGTTGGACAGTTTGACTGAAATCTTGGAGAGCCAGCTGCTTCAACAGGCTCCAATCTAGTCTAGCATAATTTCTACAGCTAAATGCCCTTCCTAATGCCAACTATTCTGAGAGTGTAGTGGGTGTTCTTTATGTCCCATTGGCACAGGACCCAGCTAGCGGGTCACCGGCCCCCAGCTACGGTATTGGTTTTACTTGACTCAAGCATACTGCAAGCTTACGCATGTCCTCGGCATTCATGGCCCATGTTTCACTACCGTATAGCATGGCAGCTCACACACATGCATCATACAGTCCACCTTTCCCCCTGAGTGAGGGGCCATTAGCTGCCAGCAGAGGTAGGAGCTCCCTGAATTTGCCCAGGCTATTATTACTCTAGTTGCTACGCTCGCAGAGCAATCACTCCCACTACATACTTGGTCGCCTAGGTAGTAGAAAGTATTTACTACTTCTAGTTTCTTCCCCAGGCATGTAATGGAAGCTGTTTTCTGAACACCTTCAGTGTTTATTGCCCCACTGTATCTGCCACACACAAGAAATAATTTTCCTAGTTAACCTTCCTTTGATATTGCTGCACCTTTTATGTGTCCATAGCTTACACCGGGTGCATCGTATGGAGTTTCTACCAATGCCTTTTCTACAGAGGAGTTTGTGATTTGACAGCCTGCACACTAACTAAAACTTTGGTTTTGGCTAGGTTAACCCGAGGGCCATTCAATTCTAGACTTTGCTTCCACGCCCTACCCTTTGGCTCCAGTTCCGGCAGTGACTCTGCTATTAGTGCAAGGTCATCAGCATAGAGGAGCAGCCTGTCTTGAATTCCTCTGTTATTGCCTGGAGGACTATAATGAATAAGAGGGGGCTGAGGACTGATCTTAGGTTGACCCTTACCCCTACACGATATTCTTCACTGTACTCGTTGCCAACCATCACCTTACTGTACATGGCTTGTACAGCTCTCAAACATTCATCCATCCCTAGTCTCCTCATTGACCACCAGATAGGGGATCGGGGGACCCTGTCAATGAAAGCCAGGTACAGAGTTTTATCTTGGACTAGCTATTTCTCCTGCATCTGTCTTATCAGAAATATAGCATCAGTGGTGCTTTCCCCTGGCACGAACCGAAACTGCATCTCATCTAGACTGCCTCTCTCCCTAATTACTTGGGCTATGACCCTCTCCGTGACCTTCATTACCTGATCCAACAACTTGATACCTCTGTAATTATTTGTATCTAATGCGTCACCTTTACCTTTGTTAGCAGTTGACTATGGTGCTGCTACACCAGTCATTGGGTATGACTCCTTCATGTATCACCTGGTTGACTAGGCTATAGCCGACACCACCAGATAGTTTGAGCATCTCTGTGGTGATTCCTGATTGTCCGGGGGCTTTCCCTGTCTTCATACCCTTAATTGCTTTACCTACCAAGGCACTGTCAATTTAGATAGATAGCTGGTCCCTCTGTTGGGCCGGCATTCGGCAGACTCTCTTTCTCACATTCATTCACTTTATTTAGCAAACTTTCATAATGGTGTCTCCAAACCTGTCTCTTTGCAGCTTCATTTAAAGCAAGTGAACTGTCACCCATGAGGACACATTTCTCTCCAAGGACATCGCGATTCTCTCTCACACACTGTCTGGCAACAGGAAAATACTTCAAGTCTTTGGTCATCACGGCGCAGAACATTGGCAAATTTTTCCTTATCTGCTTTCCCTCTGGCCAAATAAACCTATCTCCTAGCTTCCCTTTTGGCAGTCTGATACAATTCCCTGCTATCACCGGTCTTCCAGTCCTTCAAAGCCTGTTTCTTTTCCTTACTAGCCCTGTCAACAACATTGTTCCACCACCACGTTACCTTGGGTTGAGAGGAAACTTTGCACCATCCACAGATCTGGTCACTAGCCCTCAAAAGGTTGTCCAGTAGCAACCTCCAGTTGTCTTCCACAGCTTTGCGTAATATGTCTCTCAATCTCTTTTTGCAGGGTCCTTAAGCTTCCAGACCCTTCTCCTCCATTCTGGTCGTCTTCTGGGCATCCATTTAGCCCTGATCCTGAAGTCGCTAACTACTAATCTATGTTGTGGGGTACATTCTTCACCTGGGAAAGTTTGGGCATTTACAAGTAGTCGTCTTTCTTGTTTCCTAGTGAGGATGTAGTCAATTTGACTAGTATGTCTACCAGATTGGTAGGTGACTAAATGGCCCTGAATATGCTAATCGATTACCATTTAGTAATTATGATACTTCTACAATTGAAGATAATTTTAATAAATAATGAATTTATGTATTGTGGCATTTGATACTTGTCAATTGTCTACATTGTTCACATAAATGCCAGTACCAGGCAGAGGTGGTTTCCAGCAGTAATTGAAGCTTAAGAATAAATAAATGGAAATTTGTCGGCAGAACAAAGTTAGTAACCTTAAGTCACCTCTTACTCTCTCAGTGTTGTGATGAGTGCCAAGGTACCCTCTTGTGAGGAATGGACTGAACCGAGAGAGTGTATATAGTTTGTGTTATTTCATAGTGAAGTTCGAGAGTGTGGGTTGGTTTGTTCATTTGGAATATTTGTTGGTTCTTGAGAGATAGTTATGTTGTTATTGCTGCTGCATTATCTTATTTTATCACACTGGTACCACATATTTTAGGCCATTATCGCAATAGTGGTGGTACTACTATATTGGATACAAACCATGTTACAGCATCTGGCGACAAAAGGCTCGAAGATCACGTAGCATGTAATTCACCTGCAAACTAAGCATTAAATTCTTTCTTACCAGATTGTTAGCCTTCTGAAATTCCTTTGTCCATGTTATTTCCTCTGCAGCCATCCACACATTTTATTCAAGATCAACTACATCAATCTTACCAGTTTTGAAGGCACAGCTCTTGTCTCAGAAGGAATGCAAAAGGCAAGGATACAGCCCCCTTTATCCAGCCAAATTGTTCAAATAAAACATGGGAAAAAAAAACCCTAACACCCACTACTATTCCTGTGAATTAGTAAGCTGTAAACTATATCAAACTGAGCCCACATCATCATCTTTAACATGTCTCACAGCTAGAACCTTTTACTAGATATTTTATCCAATCATTTATCTCCAGAATGGCAGTTTCTACATGGAATCACATTCTCATCAGACATTAATTTACACAAGTTGAAAAAGGACAACATCTACATTCACATTAACAGTTTAGGAAAGCCTGCAGATGTTCTCTTGCTCGCACTTTATATTAAAACAAATAAGAATTTCTAACAAAGGTACATAGCCAAAAATTTTATAGGATGAAATAATGTCAACTATATTGACCCACTCCTTATCAAGTGTTTTATTTCATTGCCCACAGAAACAGAGAAATGTGAAGTGTGTTGACAATGCTAACTAACCCTTTCATGACTTAAATTCTGATAGGTAAACTGTTTCATTAAATATCTAGTGCCAGTTTAGCATACAGTAAACGTGGCCATTTACAATTTAGTATGCTATCTGTTGCCAATTCTAGACCATAGCTCTAACCCTAACATAAACCATAACAAGCCATAGCCTACATAGTTACAAGCAGATAGACACTCTACTGACCTTCTCACCTTTATCACATAATTTTGTTGATCCAAACACCTGATTAATAATTAAAGAAAGTAGTTATTTTACTAAGACTGTTCAAATTGATTATGTGTATTTCATTGGGAACATGACTATAAAAATTTAGCATCAAATTTGATTTCAACTTACATTTTCCACAGCTATTCTAACAACAGTGTAATAATACTTCTGTAACCTCTCAGAGGAAACATGACTCCTCCTTCACTCCTCTCCACCATTCATTTATGGTTTGAGAATAATTCTATAATTGTTGTAAACTGGAATGGAACTTACTCTCTTTCTGCTCACATCCATTCTCCATTTAATGCTACTTGGTTTGCATCTTTTAGAGAGATAGATTAGATATAATAAACTCAAAGAGCAACTAGAAAGTGAAAGTAGTATCTAACTTAGGATGTCTCATAGATAGTGGTGGCAATGGTGTTGGAGGTGGTAGATGTGGTTATCATGGCAGTGGTGGTGGTGGTGTAGTGGTGACAGTGGATGTGTATGAGGGCAGCAATTATAGTGTTGGTGTTTTTGTAGAGGTGGTGGTGGTGGTGGTGGCGGCGGCAGTGGATGATGATGATAATGATGATGATAGTAGTAGTAGCATTGTTAATGTTAGGATGTCTCATGGATAGTAGTGTTGAAAATATTGCAGAGTGTAGTGGTGGTGAAATTGGTGATTTTGAATATGATCCTGGTATTGGTCTTGGGGTTGTGGTTGCAGAAGATGGTTGTGGTTGGAGGTTGTAGTAATGGTTGTAGTGGTGGTTGTGAAGATGATTCTGATATTGATAGTCTTTGCATTGAGGTGGTGGCAGAGTCAGAGTAAATAATAAGAGCCCCGTTAACACAAGATTCTTAAATTTCGGAGATCATAAGATAGAGAGCAAGAAGTTAAAAGTTCCAATACTGGCCCAATTCCTACACCCCATATTCTTCAACTATTTTATAAGAAAGGGGTTAATAGCAGGATAGGGATTCAGCTTAAAAATAAATTGTATAACAAAAAATACATAAATAAATTACTGCTCCAACGATGTAATTTTAGTATGTGTGTATGTGTGTGTGTATGTATGGATCAAAACAGTTTGATTCAAATTCTGCGGTACTTATATATTCATACATACATATACATGTAGATGTATATAACATATATATATTGTATGTAAACATCTTTTATATATATATAATGTATGCATCTATAATACACACACATTATAAATATATACACATATATGCATATGCATTAGAATATGTGTGTATAGGTGTGTATATATATATATATGCATATGTTTGTATACATGTGTGTGTGAGTGTGTGTGGGTGTAAAAATAAATATATGCATATATCAATATATGTGTTTGTGTGTATGTGTCAAAGTTTCAAATCCTATAAAGCAATGCAAACAATAGAAAATAATTTAAACGTGGCCATTTACAAACGAATAAGTTTCAAATTCTATAAAGCAATGCAAACAATAGAAAATAATTTAAACACTAATTTTATATATACTCAGCCTTTCAAAAAGAATTTAGCTGTTTAGGATCTACTCAAATTTTATACGATGCCAAGCGAATTTAGCTGTTTACGATAAGCCGATGTTTACGTTACAAAACGAATAAGCAGAATGATATCAGCTCAAAACAAAGAATACCATTGGTTAAAATTCGAATAATTAAACTACGTTAAACTTGGAAATTACAATTTCGTTTTCAATTTGGTTTACAATAATGTTTTCTTTTGACACATTCTACCAGTTTCAAATTGTTTAGTTAACTAGAAAATTCTGTCCATCTTTTAGAAAAGATCCGAGAAGAAGTACAATAAAAATAACAGTTCAAAAAAGTTCTTTTTAAAATAAACGATAGCTCGAAGAAGAAGAGAGTTCAAATTCAGACAAAGGAATTAATTTCTCGGCCGAAAAAGGTACTCCTGGCCAAATGTCCAATTGGTAAAATACCTTGCAAAACCAGTCCTCGGTAATCCTTGGTACTCCGTGGTAAATTCAGTGAAAAACACAAAGACAATTTCAGAAGCAAACAAATTAATTTTTGCGGAGGGACTACGCCTCCTCAAAAACACAATTCTCACTGTAAAGTGAGTCTTTACGCTCGACCACAGGCAGGAAAATGTCTGGAACAGAGTGGAGTCTTTTACTCACCAAAAAATATTGGTAAAATTACAGATTAACACCCGCACGATTTTCACTAAAAAAAAAAAAAAAAAACTGATTTTTTGCGTGGAATCAAGTACTGTGACCTCGTAATATGCTGTAAATCCCATATTTGGGTTCGGAAGGGTGGGTGGGGGCAGCCCCCCCCCTTCCGAACCCAAATATGGGTTATTCTAGGAAGAGAGTCTGGGAGAACAAAAAAACTGACAACAAACATCAAGATTGCTGTCTACAAGGCGTGCGTCCTTAGCACGCTACCTTGCAGCAGCGCGACATGGGGCCTCTACTTCAGATAAGTGCAGTATCTTCCACGTCTTCCACCTTCGTAGCTTGAGAATCATTTTGGATATCAAGTGGACCGACCGAGTTACTAACATTGAAGCCTTCAACCGCGCCAAGATGCCCAGCATATTCACCCTGCTCCAACAGTGCCGTCCGCGCTGGCTCGGGCACATATATTTTATGCTGGATGGAAGGATCCCAAAAGGCCTCCTGCATCGGGAACTGGCCACCGGCACCAGAGCATGAGGACGACCTCATTTTCGCTTCAAGGAAGTCGGCAATAGAGATATGAAGTCAATAGATCTGGATGTCCTAAGATGGGAGGAGGTCACAAATGATCGCCAACGCTGGAGGCGAATACTACACAAGAGGATGGAGCGAGAGGAAGAGAAACTGAAACTTTCCCCCGCGCTCGAAGAAAGGAAAACTCGGTAGCACCGGTAGAGAATATCTTCAAATGCATTCGCTGCATGCAAGACTGTCACTCGCGTGTGGGTCTGTGCAGCCACAACCGACACTGCACTGCCATCAGCAGCTGACACAAAATTCTTCAGACGCAGAACCATGGTATTTCGAGACCCATGAATGCCTATCACAAATTCGTGGCATGTCCTACTTACTAACAACGAACAAATTAATTAAAATTTAATTAAGTAAGCCTCAGCAGACATGGACATAAATGATATAATTTGTGCTTATAGAAATGAAAAATAAAAGGAAAAAAAGTAAAAAAAATTCTCTTCCTTCCTAGATTCATTCCAACTGAGTCAGTCAAATTTTCAAACATTTAGGACGTTCTGTTATAAATAAATGGTTTTAGATACACCGCTGTTACACCAGCGAATACTTTCGTGAGGATACCAAAATATAAAGTATCACATTCCTTTTTGGAACATTCCTTCCAAACAGATGGTATACGTGCTCCAAATATATTTTAAGTTTTAAGTTAACTTCTTGAGTCATATAGATTCATAAGAACCGGTTTTCCGGTTTCTATGGCACATATAATATTCCCCCATCTGGACGGGACGCCGGTCCGTCGCAGTGCGACTCATTTCTGCCAGCTGAGTGGACGTGAGCAACGTGAAATGAAGTGTCTTGCTGAAGAACACAACGCATCGCCCGATTCAGGAATCGAAACCACAATTTTACGATAAGGAATTCAACACCTCAAGCCACGCGCCTCCAGCACGCCGGTCGATATGCTTAGCGTTATTTCGTCTGCCGCTACGTTCTGAGTTCAAATTCCGCCGAGGTCGATTTTGCCTTTCATCCTTTCGGGGTCGATAAATTAAGTACCAGTTACGCACTGGGGTCGATGTTATCGACTTAATCCGTTTGTCTGTCCTTGTTTGTCCTCTCTGTGTTTAGCCCCTTGTGGGTAGTAAAGAAATAGGTATTTCGTTCGTCTTCACGTTCTGGGTTCAAATTCTGCCGAGGTCGACTTTGCCTTTCATCCTTTCGAAGGTCGATAAATTAAGTACCAATAAAGTACTGGGGTCGATGTGATCGTCTTTCCTCTCCCTCAATATTTCAGGCCTTGTGCCTATAGTAGAAAGGATTATTACAGAGCAATGGTTTTCAGCCCTTTTTTCCCCATGGACCTCTTTGATTCCTATTTTGTTCTACATGATCGCCATAGCCATTCAATTTTTTTTAAAAATCCGGTTATATTTTTATAATTAGATATTGTTAGAAGTTGTATAAAAAAGCATTTTGTGCATTGTTGAAGTATAACCAATTTTTGCACATAATTTTTAACAACTAAAACTTTTATGGATCCCCAAAGGCCATATGGACCTCGGTTGAGAACCACTATTACAGTTTAGAAAACTTCGCAAAATGTGTTTCTGACGGTATCATCAACAACTATAAATTTTCTAATAAATATTTACCTCTGTACTTCTTAAAAGTTTTTCCGAACCCAAGGTGATATCTTATAATAAGTTCAGAACGTTTATTCAGATTTTCTTTAAATAATAAGATATGCAACACCTTTTCTAAACAAAGATTACATAACTTGCAATTTCTGTCATAAGGATATGCAATCATTACGGAAATGCTGTATTGAATCTCCCTTTGTGTCAAATGTTAACTAAAGAAGTATCATGTCTTGTGTTTATAGCACGAATTGACGCGTCGTGGTTATGCCATTGGTTTTTTAAAAATAATATCAGCTGTTGTGTCGACATAACCATATTCGCTTCCTTCAGTCAGGACAGAGAATTTATATCTGTTTTTACGGAGGCACTCGTTACCCAAAGACATCACTTCTATTCCTGGAATTACATCTAACATTTTTAATAGTTTTTTTTACTATATCAACTATGATGTCTGTCTGCTCCCTCAGCCCTACCCCTAACAGATATTGCCTTCTGTTCTCTCAGCCTTAGATATGCAAGGATTTGATAAACTAGTCCATAAATTAAAACTGACCCCATATAAACAAAAAAAATCAGTGACAGGCAGAGTCTGTAACAATGAATATCTTCTTGATACCTTAGTAACTTCTATGCTGGAGTGGAGACAGCATGTTTTTTGTCTATCTCCTTAACTTCTTGGAGATTTTAGGTATAATTATACTAATGTGTCCATCTGTTCTAATTTAATTAAATTCTATGTCTTTGTGCAGCTGAGGATTGCTCTGCATTTTAAATTGATGTAATGATTTCATTGTTCAATTAAGTGGAGTTGCATGAAACGATCGTACTGCATTACCTCTGGATATCCTTGTTGCATATTTTGATTATATATATATATATTTCTTAGATTGGTTTAATTTGTAATGTAATATAAGGAGTTTTCATTTTAATTTATATTATTATTTTAAAAATAAGTTTTTTTATTTTGTTTCAAGGTTTAGACTTTAAATTTCTAAATTTTTAGAGGTTTAATCTGAGTTTCTCAGATATGTTGAGATGGAAGGAATTTTTCCTGCAATTATTTTTCACTCGTTTTGATTTATTTATTTATTTATATGTAAGGGTAACTACTCTTTTACTCTTTTACTTGTTTCGGAGGACCCTGAGTGGCCTTCGCAGGTGGCTGCGGAGGTCATGGATAGCGATCTGTGCAGGATCGTGAATTCCTTCCCGGAGGACTCCTATAGATTTGTACCTGTGTGGTCTTGCCTGGAACCGGCTGAGTGCTTCAATGAAGCAAGAGAGCTGGTCGGCCGGGTGACCTGAACATTTTGTATATTTTGAAGGAACATTGTATTATATTGAAACCTGAACTTTCTGTATATTTTAAAAGAACGTTGTAAGAGGTTTATTGCCTCATTATGATTTGTTGAAAAAAGAACATTGTTTTAGAGAAGCGGAAGTCGGCGGGCGCTTTCGTCTTCTCCCATCATCATCTTCGTTCCATCACCATCATTCATACCATTAATGTCTATGTCCAGCCCGCAAAGCTACATCTGTGTAATGGCCCTGTGGCAAATTAGATAAAATAAAGTAGCTTGCTAACCTTCGTCGAAGTCGGACGTGTTTTTTTTTTTGGCGGAGAGTTCTTGCTGCTTGATGTCATGTCTTTCGTCGTGAAATATTGTATTTTGAGGCTCGACTACAGGTAGGCGTTTGTTGTATTTTTTTGAGGGCTTAGTGGAGTGTGTTGCTCTGTATTTAATATTTTTTGGTGAGTAATAGACTCCACTCTGCTCCAGACATTTTTCTGCCTGTGGCCGCCTATAAAGACTCGCTTTGCAGTGAGAATTGTGTTTTTGAGGAGGCGTAGTCCTCCGCAAAAATTAATTTGTTTTGAAATTGTCTTTGTGTTTTCCACTGGATTTACCACGGAGTACCAAGGGTTACCAAGGACTGTTTTTGCAAGGTATTTTACCAATTGGACAAATGGCCAGGGGTACCTTTTCGGCCGAAAAATTAATTCCTTTGTCTGAATTTGAACTCTCTTCGAGCTATCGTTTATTTTAAAAAGAACTTTTTTGAACTGTTATTTTTATTGTATTTCTTCTCTTCTGTTGTGTTTTCCCTTCTCCTTTTTGTGTCTTATTTTATTTTCTTACATTTTGAACTTTAATTGAACTTTGTGTTGAAATGGCAAAGGAATTTCTCGTGTGGGACTTGAAACCTCCCAAAAAATATTTACAAGAGCTGGAAAGAAAGACCGTGGTGTTGAGGACTTATTTGAAGTCGCTCGACACCATAGCCGTCTTCCCGAAGGCCACAATTTTAAATGAGCTGGCAGACTACATGCCAGCCATTAAATTTATCTCACGGGCAGTGAAATACGCAACGATCTGGTTGCTATTTGACTCCCCAAAAGAAGCTTGCGACTTCGCAATCCAGCCCCTTGAGGGCAAAGAAATATTGTTTCTTCCAAATTATATGGGGAAAAAATTATTGAAAGCTTGGATCTGCGGCCTACCACCCGGAGTTGAGCCCGAATGGATAGAGGACTCTATCCGCCGGGGTCTGGATGGTAGCAGTGCCAAGCTGCTGAATGTTAAAGTGTTGCCTGCGGCAGATTGGGAGGGGTCGAAAGCAGTTTTGACCCTATGGATCCAATCAGCCGAAAGTCTGGTTTTTCCAGATTTCTTGAGGACGGCTGGGTCCAGGTATCCGGTGATGCTTGAGGGACGCCCCCCCCACAAGTGTCACCTGTGCCTGGAGATGGCCACATTAAGAAGAATTGCCCCAGGGACCAAAGTAGAATCCTGGAGTAGTTAATGGTGGAATCTCTCCCTGCCCAGCCCCCCCAATGGAGGGAGAGAAGCAGAAGAGTGCCGAGGAGGTTGTTACATCCTCAAAACGTAAAAGAAAGGTGGACAACAATGGTGACCCACCGAAAGACCCGGGAGCTGCGGGAGAAAAAGAGGACCCGTTGTGTGCACTACAGGAACCTCAAACTCCCGCGGCCCATGGAAAAAAGAAAAAAAGAAAAAAGAGAAACGGGACGCCGCAGGCGGATTGTGACACGCAGACGGCGTCTCCCGAGCCTCCTCAGGCGGATGTGCCCCCGGAGGTCAGAGATGTGGTCCTCTTCCACAAAGGAGGGACTATTGAGAATGAAATAAGGAAAATGAAAAGGAGGGGCCAATGGGAGGGACTTCGGTCCTGCACGGAGGACCCTGAGTGGCCTTCGCAGGTGGCTTCGGAGGTCCTACGGGAAAGTGATCTGTGCAGGATCGTGAATTCCTTCACGGAAGACTCCTATAGATTTGTACCTGTGTGGTCTGGCCTGGAACCAAGTGAGTGCTTCAATGAAGCAAGAGCGCTGGTCGGCCGGGTAACCTGAACTTTCTGTGTGTTTTAAAAGAAAAAAAATAGAACCTTGTATTATATTGAGTAAGAGGTTTATTGCCTCATTGTGATTTTTTGTAAAAAAGAACACTGTTTTAGAGAAGCGGAAGTCGGCGGGCGCATTCGTCTTCTCCCATCATCATCATTGTTCCATCACCATCATTCATACCATTAATGTCTATGTCCAGCCCGCAAAGCTGCATCTGTGTAATGCCTGTGGCAAATTAGATAAAATAAAGTAGCTTGCTAACGCACATGCGCTGTTAGTCAGTTTCTTCCAGTTGAACCAGAGTGGACGTGAGCTTGCTAGCTCCGTCCAATTACAGAAAAAAGAACAAAAACAGAGAAAGTTTACGACGTGAGTGATTTTGTTTGTTGTGAGCTGTGCATAATTTATTGCGTGCTAATTATTTTTTCAGTAAATTGTGCCCAGCTCTGGGACAATTTAGCCTGCTCTCGTCGGCTGCCGTTTTTGTGTTATTGAAAGAAAAACAGTGGAGGGGCGTATCCTCGTCCGAATGATTGGAACAAAATACAGTTGCTGTTGAAGTTACCGTTGGCGGTGGCCAGTACTGTGGTCGGTTTTGTTGGATTCATTTTACCAATTGGACATTTGGCCGGGAGTACCCTTTTCGGCCGAAAAATTTGATTCCTTTGTCTGAAGTTGAACTCTCTTCTCTGAGGTATCATTTCTTTTTTAAAAAAGAGCTCTTTTTTCAACTGTTAATTGGGCGGAGCTAGCAAGCTCACGTCCACCATGGCTCAACTCCGGGTGATAGGCCGTAGATACAAATTTTCAATAATTTTTTTCCCATATAATTTGGGAGAAACAATATTTCTTTGCTCTCAAGGGGCTGGCTTGCGAAGTCGCAAGCTTCTTGTGGGGAGTCAAATAGCAACCAGACCGTTGCATATTTGACTCCCCGTGAGATAAATTTAATGGCTGGCATGTAGTCCGCCAGCTCATTTAAAATGGTGGCTTTCGGGAAGACGGCTATGGTGTCGAGCGACTTCGAATACTTTCTCAACACCACGGTCTTCCTTTCCAGCTCTTTTACCCATTTCTTGGGAGGTGTCAACTCCCACACAAGAAATTCCTTTGTCATTGATACAAAGTTCAATAAACTTCAAAGTACAAAAATGAAATAGTACACAAAAAGGAGAAGGAAAAACACAACAGAAGAGAAGAAATAATTTCTTCTCTTCTGTTGTGTTTTTCCTTCTCCTTTTTGTGTACTATTTCATTTTTGTACTTTGAAGTTTATTGAACTTTGTATCAATGACAAAGGAATTTCTTGTGTGGGAGTTGACACCTCCCAAGAAATGGGTAAAAGAGCTGGAAAGGAAGACCGTGGTGTTGAGAAAGTATTCGAAGTCGCTCGACACCATAGCCGTCTTCCCGAAAGCCACCATTTTAAATGAGCTGGCGGACTACATGCCAGCCATTAAATTTATCTCACGGGGAGTCAAATATGCAACGGTCTGGTTGCTATTTGACTCCCCACAAGAAGCTTGCGACTTCGCAAGCCAGCCCCTTGAGAGCAAAGAAATATTGTTTCTCCCAAATTATATGGGAAAAAAATTATTGAAAATTTGTATCTACGGCCTATCACCCGGAGTTGAGCCATGGTGGACGTGAGCTTGCTAGCTCCGCCCAATTACAGAAAAAAGAACAATAACAGAGAAAGTTTTCGACGTGAGTGGTAGCAGTACCAAGCTGCTGAATGTTAAAGTGTTGCCTGCGGAAGATTGGGAGGGGTCGAAAGCAGTTTTGACCCTATGGACCCAATCAGCCGAAAGTCTGGTTTTCCCAGATTTCTTGAGGATGGCCGGGTCCAGGTATCCGGTGATGCTCGAGGGACGCCCCCCAAGTGTCACCTGTGTCTGGAGACCGGCCACATTAAGAAGAACTGCCCTAGGGACCAAAGTAGGATCCCGGAGCAGTTAATGGTGGAATCTCTCCCTGCCCTCCCCCCAATGGAGGGAGAGAAGCAGAAGAATGAAGAGGAGGTTGTTACATCCTCAAAACGAAAAAGAAAGGTGGACGACAATGGTGACCCACCGAAAGACCCGGGAGCTGCGGGAGAAAAAGAGGACCCGTTGTGTGCACCACAGGAACCTCAACCTCCCGCGGCCCAGGGAAAAAAGAAAAAAGAGAAACGGGACGCCGCCGGCGGATTGTGACACGCGGACGGCGTTTCCCGAGCCTCCTCAGGCGGGTATGTTGTCCTCTTCCACAAAAGAGGAATCATTGAGAATGAATTAAGGAAAATGAAAAGGAGGGACCAATGGGAGGGACTTCGGTCCTGCACGGAGTGACCTTCGCAGGTGGCTTCGGAGGTCCTACGGGAAAGGGATCTGTGCAGGATCGTGAATTCCTTCCCGGAGGACTCCTATAGATTTGTACCTTTGTGGTCTGGCCTGGAACCGAGTGAGTGCTTCAATGAAGCAAGAGCGCTGGTCGGCCGGGTAACCTGAACTTTCTGTGTGTTTTAAAAGAAAAAAAAATAGTACATTGTATTATATTGAGTAAGAGGTTTATTGCCTCATTGTGATTTTTTGTAAAAAAGAACACTGTTTTAGAGAAGCGGAAATCGGCGGGCGCATTCGTCTTCTCCCATCATCATCATTGTTCCATCACCATCATTCATATCATTAATGTCTATGTCCAGCCCGCAAAGCTACATCTGTGTAATGCCTCTGTGGCAAATTAGATAAAATAAAGTAGCTTGCTAACGCACATGCGCTGTTAATCAGTTTCTTCCAGTTGAACCAGAGTGGATGAGAGCTTGCTAGCTCCGCCCAATTACAGAAAGAAGAACAAAAACAGAGAAAGTTTTCGACGTGAGCGATTTTGTTTGTTGTGAGCTGTGCATAATTTATTGTATGCTAATTACTTTTTCAGTAAATTGTGCCCAGCTCTGGAACAATTTCGCCTGCTCTCGACGGCTGCCGTTTTTGTGTTATTGAAAAAAAATAGTGGAGGGGCGTATCCTCGTCCGAATGATTGGAACAAAATACAGTTGCTGTTGAAGTTACCGTTGGCGGTAGCCAGTGCTGTGGTCGGTTTTGTTGGATTCATTTTACCAATTGGACATTTGGCCAGGAGTACACTTTTCGGCCGAAAAATTTGATTCCTTTGTCTGAATTTGTACTCTCTTCTTCGAGCTGTCATTTATTTATATAAAAATAAAGAGAACTCTTTTCTGAACTGTTAATTATTTTATTTCTTCTCTTCTGTTGAGTTTTTCCTTCTCCCTTTTGTGTTCTATTTTATTTTTGTACTTTGAATTTATTGAACTTTGTGTCAATGACAAAGGAATTTCTCGTGTGGGAGTTGACACCTCCCAAGAAATGGGTAAAAGAGCTGGAAAGGAAGACCGTGGTGTTGAGAACGTATTCGAAGTCGCTCGACACCATAGCCGTCTGCCCGAAGGCCACAATTTTAAATGAACTGGCGGACTACATGCCTACTCTACCACTGGTATTTGAGTACTCTTTTTTCCACCTTGTTTCACATATATATATATATATATATATATATATATACTAGCTTAAGGTGATCCGCTCTACGCGCGGGTAAGAGTGTTGTATATATATATATATATATATATATATATATATATATATATATATATATATATATATGTATGTAAATACAGATATATACACTTTGTATATATACATTATATATACATATTTATATATAGAACACACACACATATATAAATTAACCCAATAAATATCTGATTCATAATATTTGTTCTCATGATCGTGTGGTTGTGTTGGCGATGATAATTCTCTCTATGAATGCAGACAGACGTAGAGAGAGAGAGAGAGTGTGAAAGCGCTGTCGAAGGCAGGGAGGGGGGAGATATAGGACGCTGTGAAACGACGTTATAAAGAGAAAGTGAAGGTAAGGGTGGTAGACGCTATGAAACGATGTTATAGATAGAACGTGATGGGAAGGGAGGAAAGAGAGTGAGTGATGGAGGAAGACAAATACATAAAAGAATGTGAGTAGACTTCTCAAAGTGCGTTTTTGGCCCTAGCAACGACACCTTTTAAAATAAGGATTTCTAACCTAGCCCATTCGCATCCTCACCTCAGTTTACAGGTCCCTGTAAATTTTTGAGTCAATCCGACGGGATCTAATGGCCTTTAACCCGTTCTCAATGACAAAACCAGACAAACAAACAAACTTTTCGCATTTCAGAATTATAATCTATATATATATATATATATATATATATATATATATATATATATATACATATATATATATATATAATGAATTAATAAATAAAACATATGCATATATACATACATATACGTACCTACCTCTACATGAATATATGGGTACAGGACACCAAATGTATATATATATATATGAATGTATATATATATATGTATATATGTGTATATTAACGTATATATATAGCTATATCTATATCTGTACATATACACATAAACATTATTTATATATATATATATAAACATTATATATATAAATATACATTATATATACATATATACATACATTATATATATATATATGTATATACTAAGCAATAAAGGGTTTAGCAACGAATTGCCTTACCACATACCGAATTTAGAAATAGCAGTCAAAGAGTTATAGCTATTTCTTCCACTAAAAAGGGAGATCTCAGTAAAAACAGCAACTGGAAGGCAGACACAAACAGGTAAGAGAGAATGAATTGACGGCAATCTATCATACAATTTTAAGTTATCTACGGACGTACGTTTCGAAATCAAGTTTTTAGGAAAGCATAAGAATTAAATATTAAATAATTCTATCTCACCAAAACTTCTTTTCTCTTCAGCGTAGAATACTATAATCATAAATGATTATATATTGAATTTTGAGATACTAGAAGGCACCAACTCAACTCAGTATCAGAGCGAGCTAGAATCCGCAACTAGTATCAACAAATTCAATGTGTGAATGGAAAGATTGTGTCACCAGCCCCCTCCCACCCGCGTGTAGCCAAAACAAGATGCTGTGGTCATCTACTGAGATAAAATATGGTTATCCGCAATAATGAAGGGTGAAATTAATCAATTTGGAACAATTATCAATTACACCAAGTAGTCTTCGGCATGTAAAAGCCTCATTCGAGGAAAATTTAAGTAATACTAAGCAATAAAGGGTTTAGCAACGAATTGCCTTACCACATACCGAATTTAGAAATAGCAGTCAAAGAGTTATAGCTATTTCTTCCACTAAAAAGGGAGATCTCAGTAAAAACAGCAACTGGAAGGCAGACACAAACAGGTAAGAGAGAATGAATTGACGGCAATCTATCATACAATTTTAAGTTTTAAGATATATATATATATATATTATATATATATATATAATATATATATATATATATATATATATATATATATATATATACATACATTATATATATATGTATATATATATATATATACATACATTATATATATATGTGTATATATATATATACACACATGTATATATATATATATATACATTATATATATATGTATATATATATATACATGTATATATATATATATATACATTATATATATATGTATATATATATATACCTTATATATATATGTATATATATATATACATTATATATATATGTATATATATATATATACATTATATATATGTATATATATATATATATACATTATATATATATGTATATATATATATATATACACATTATATATATGTATATATATAATATATATATATATAATTATATATATATGTATATGTATATACACATATATATATATATACATTATATATATATGTATAAGTATATATATATATACATTATATATCTATGTATATATATATATATATACATTATATATATATATATATACATTATATATATATGTATATGTATATATGTATATATATATACATTATATATATATGTATATATATATATACATTATATATATGTATGTATATATATACATTATATATATATGTATATATATATACATTATATATATATATACATTATATATATGTATGTATATATATATATACATTATATATATATATATATATACATTATATATATGTATGTATATATATATACATTATATATATATGTATATATATACATACATTATATATATATGTATATATATACATACATTATATATATGTATATATATATATACATACATTATATATATGTATATATATATATACACATTATATATATATGTATATATATATATACACATTATATATATATGTATATATATATATTTCTTTTCTTTCTTTTCTTTTGTACTTGTTTCAGTCATTTGACTGCGGCCATGCTGGAGCACCGCCTTTAGAGTGGTGAAATAGTACAGCAGGGATCACCACCATCCCCTGCCGGAGCCTCGTGGAGCTTTTAGGTGTTTTCGCTCAATAAACACACACAACGCCCGGTTTGGGAATCGAAACCGTGATCCTCCGACTGCAAGTCCGCTGCCCTAACCACTGGGCCATTGCGCCTCCACATATATATACATTATATATATATGTATATATATATATATATATATATACATTATATATATATATACATACATTATATATATATGTATATATATATATATACACACATTATATATATATGTATATATCTCTCTGACCTCACACATCAGCAAGGTCATGGAACGAATAGTCAGAAGGAAGCTGATCACCTTCCTTGAAGAAAATGACTTGCTGCCCGACACCCAACATGGTTTCCGACCAGGGAGAAGCTGTTTAACTCAGCTCCTACAACACTATGACTGGGTGCTGAAACGGCTGCTCAACCACTCAAATGTGGAAGTGATATATCTCGACTTTGCAAAGGCCTTTGATAAAGTCGATCACAAACTGCGTGATCTCAACATAGTTGGAAAACTGGGAGAATGGCTTCATGACTTTCTGAAAGATAGAAGTCAGGTGGTAGTGGCCAATGGGGCAACTTCCATTAACACGCAAATAGTGAGCGGTGTTCCGCAGGGCACTGTTCTGGGACGACTACTGTTCATAATGGCCCTCTCAGACATGCCCTCAGCCACGCAGAGAGCCACGATCACAAGTTATGCAGATGATACAAAAGTTTCACAGGCAATACAGAACCCTGAGGACACTAAACACCTGCAATGTGAGCTAGACAAAATATATAAGTGGGCCGAAAAGAATAGCATGCAGTTCAATGCTGAAAAGTTTCAAGCTCTATACTATCAGCATGCAAAACTAAATGCAATACCCATTGAATACACTGGACCCGGGGAATAGCAATCCCAGAGGCACAATCAGTGCGTGACCTAGGTATTTACATGAGTGATGACGCGACCTTTCGTGTACATGTGCTAAATTGGCAATGAAATGTAGACGACTGGCCGGATGGATCCTCAGAACCTTTAGAACAAGAGAACAAGAAACCATGATGGTCCTCTGGAGGACACTTGTCCTAAGCCACTTTGACTACTGCTCTCAGTTATGGTCACCATCCAGTGTCAAGTTGATCACAGAGCTCGAAGCGATCCAACGTAGCTACACAAAGAAGATAGCCTCTATGCAGAATGTAAGCTACTGGGAAAGACTCAGGAAATTAAAATTATATTCCCTGGAGCGTAGGCGGGAAAGATATGCCATAATATACATCTGGAAGATCCTGGAGGGAAGTGTCCTGGACTTTGGCATCGAGAGTTACGCAAATGCCAGAACTGGGCGCCACTGCGTGGTGCCTAGGACTCCAAACTTGCCATCAAGATGTAGGACAAGATTCTGTGATAGCCTGGGCTTCCGAGGCCCACAGCTCTTCAATATCCTCCCGAAGAACCTGAGAGACCTGCATGGGGTGGATACAGATGTCTTTAAAATGAAGCTGGATCTCTTCCTGTCAGGTGTCCCAGATGAACCAACTTCACAGC
>NC_043009.1:21513627-21518627 GCF_006345805.1 Octopus sinensis | reverse complement strand
TAAAGTAGGGCTGGACCTCTTCCTGTCAGGTGTCCCGGATGAACCAACTTCACGGCAGGAGGTGCAGATGAGAGCAGCTGCATCGAACTCTCTCATGCATCAGTTGGCGTTTGCTAAAAAGCATCCGTGAGGTAAAATCGTGTAGCAAATCAAATGGCGGTGCCCCAGCATGGCCACAGCTCATTAGCTGAAGCTGGAAAAATCAAAATCAAATCAAAAATCATATATATATATACATTATATATATATGTATATATATATATGTATATATATATATACATTATATATATATGTATATATATATCATATATATACACCATATATATATATATACATTATATATACATTTTTTTATATATATGTGTATGTGATGATATGTGTGAATGTATATATATATATATATATATATATATATATATATATATATATATATATATATATAGATGGATGTATATGTATTTATTTATTGATCTGTATGGGTGTGGGTGTGAATATATTGGTGTATATATCGAGTATTGTACGTATGTATATGTATGTGTGAGTGTGTATATGTATATGTTTGTGGGTGTGTGTAAATATGTGCGTGTATTTGTGCGTATTGTGTATTTGGTAAAATGGGGGGTTTTATCATTATTTTTGTGTGTATGGGTTTCGTTTATCATGATTGTTTTATTAAAGAATTTTGTTGTAAATTCAGTCCCCATGTATTATACTTGGTATGTTGATCATGGTAGTTTTATTTTTATTTGGGTATTGGTTGTAGCCATATATACGTATATTTAGATGCTTAGGAGGGTGTCCGTGAATATGCATGTGCATGGGTGTGTGTGCATGTGTGCGCTTGTACAAGTGCATGTGTAGATGCGGGAGTGCATGAGTGCTATGTAAATGCGTGTGCTTGTGTATGCACTTGTATACATGCATGTTTGAATGTGCGTGAGATTGCACCCGTTTGCGTGTACACACCCATATATACATATAATAAATATTTATTTATTTATTTTTTTGTGAATGTGTGTATTTTATATATATGTGTATTTGATGATATGTGTGAGTGTATATATATATATATATATATATATATATATATATATATATATATATATATATATATATATATTATGGATGTATATATATTTATTTATTTATCTGTATGGGTGTGGGTGTGAATATATCGGTGTATATATCGAGTATTGTACGTATGTATATGTATGTGTGAGTGGGTATATGTATATGTTTGTGAGTGTATTTGTGTGTGAATGTATAGATTAGGGGGATTGCTATATAGGTTTGTTATTGTGTATGGTAAAGGGAGGTTTTATCATTATATTTGTATGTATGGGTTTCGTTTATCATGATTGTTTTATTAAAGAATTTTGTAGTAAATTTAGTCTATTTACGTTGATTAACATATTATTCCATTCTATTCCATTCATAATCTTTAAAATAACGTTCGTTCATCACGCGCAAAGAATTTATTAAAAATATATTCTATTTCTATGGTAACGTAATTTGTAAACGCTGTAACAGTTAGACTTTTAAATTCACTTCATAACTTAAAATTGAATAGAAGGTATGTATTTTTTTAAGTTCTCCTAATTGTAATTTTAATATGTATAAGCTTTTGAATAATAATATATTCTCCTTATGTTAATCTTGTTGTTTATGTAGTGTTCTATTTATCGTACTTTTCTTTGTTATTAATTATTAAATAACTTAGACATACTTTGATAAATAGATAGGTTCGTTTAGGTTATGTTTAATAATAGAATAATTCTATATAAGTTATTATTCACATTCATAAATTTGTTTTAGAGTGGTGTTGGGGTTTTTAATAGTATATTGCTGAGTAGGAATGTTACTGTATGTATGTGGCTGAGTGTATGTATCTGCTGAATTTGTTACTCCTCTGTGTTGGAGTGGCGGTAGGAGTGCTGTTGTATGTGAGTGATTGTGTGTGAGTGTGTGTGGGTGTGCATTGTTTATGTGTAGAAATGTTGTTTTCTTTTGAGTGTTTATGTATGTGTGAATGTGTGTGTGTGTGTGTGTTTGTTTGCGTATTTGTGTATGTTTGTTGCATGCATGTGGTATTTGGAATATGTGTGGGTGTGTGTTTGTTTTAAGTATTTATGTATGGTTGTTGTATATATGTGGTATATGGTATTTGGTAGTTTCTTGCTAAGAATGAAATGTTTATGTTGTTGTGGTTGAGTATATGTGGCTGCTGAAGTATATGTGGTTGTCATGCAGAGTGAGTGTGTTTATGAATGAGGGTTGTATGTACGACTACTTTATTAATTTATCGTTGCCTAGATGTTTATGTGTATGTATAGATATATATATATGGGTGTGTGAGTTAGTGTATGTATTTAGATATGTTTATATATACTTAGATATATGTGTATGAGCATGTATGTATATATATTTTAATTTTATTTTTTGTTTTTTCAAATTAGATTCTTCATCTTTAAATATGAGAACTTAAATACTAGGTTTCTTTATATTCAATTGTTTATAGAGGTTATTTTAGTTCTTGATTATATATAGATTATATATAGATTATATATATATATATTTTCATTGATAAATTTATATTATTTATAGCTTTAGTCATTTTAAATTTATATCTTAAAAATATTGATTATTTTAGATCTGAAATCCACCTGATGAATGTCCTTAGAAGAGACACGAAACAATTGTAGTGGCGAATTTAATTTTATTTAATTTATATTAAATTTTTTTATGTATTGGATTAAGTCTTTCTTTGTTTGATTTGCAAAATAGTGGTTTTGTCTCTAATTAATATTATATATGTATATATATATATACATTATATATATATGTATATATATATATATATATATACATTATATATATGTATTATATACATTATATATATATGTATATATATATATATACATTATATATATATGTATATATATACATTATATATATATGTATATATAAATATATACATTATATATATATGTATATATATATATATACGATTTATATATATGTAAAAGACTCCCTTCGGTCATGAATGACCATGGGATTGCACCTAGAAAGTTACCCTCCTAGACACAAGTCCGGGCAAGGTTGTTTATGGAAGACCAGCAGTCGCCCATGCATACCAGCCTCCCTCTCCACACCACCAGTGTTATCCAAGGGAAAGACAAAGGTCGATACAGCTTGGCACCAGTGACGTCGCAACTCATTTCTACAGCTGAGTGAACTGGAGCAACGTGAAATAAAGTGCCTTGCTCAGAACACAACACGCAGCCCGGTCCGGGATTCCAGCTCACAACCTCACGATCGTAAGCTCGACGCTCTAACCACTGAGCCATGCGCCTTCACCTATATATATATATATATATATATATATATATATATATATATATATATATATATATATATATTATATATATTACATTATATATATATGTATATATATAATATATACATTATATATATATATGTAGATATATATATATATACATTATATATATGTATATATATATACATTATATATATATGTATATATATATATACATTATATATGTATATATATATATATACATTTTATATATATGTATATATATACATATATACATTATATATATGTATATTTATTTATACATTATATATATGTATGTATATATATACATTATATATATATGTATATATATACATTATATATATATATGTATATAAATAGATGAGTGTATTTTACCTTGTTAACATTTAACACGGATAAATGAATGAATAGTTACCAGGGCAGCAAAAATCTCACAAGTAAAGATGTTGTAACTCCTTGTTTATAAAGGTTGAAACTTCTTGTTTACGTTGAATATTTGAATAATATGAATAAAAAATGGAGTTAACGCAGGTTTAAACAAGTATTTTTACTTTCTACATATGTTTCAAAAATTCCACTGATACTTATTCAAAGAATAAAAGGTATAAACAATGCAATCTTCTCTTCGGGAAAGTGAAAAAACGAAACTGTCAATACGACATTTTAGCAAAAAATGATGGATTCGTATAGCGATAGACAGAACGCTATTAATATTGTTTAAAAAAACGTTATATGATATAACGTCATAAGTAGCTAACAGAAAGAGTAGGGATATTAATAGTGAATGTTAAATATAAAGGAGATTAAAGTCTAAACTATATATAATGATAGAGACTACTTATATGCACTAAAAGTATGTTTCTGCCAATGCTTACATCTGTATGCTCGTTCTATAACCGTGTTTACTAGAGTATTTTTAGAAAAAATAATGAAAAATAGCTCAGAATTGCATAGAAGACAGAATTTCTTGCCTTTGTCATATGATATCGAAATTGAGAGGATCAACCATTCTAAATGAAATTGTTCATGGAGCAAGTAATACTCCAACCAACCAGGGCAGGTAACACACTGGATCTCTGCTTCACAAATAATATGGATCTCATCCATAATGTGAAAGTGACACCGACACTACTCTCGGATCACAACATGGTAGAGCTGACCATGTACGGGCCAAAAGAGAGCACGGACATGCAGCCTACAAGAAACCCTCAGAATCTTTCCAGCTTGAACTACCATAAGGCAAACTGGAAACAAATTGAGAAAGAGATCCTCAAACAAAACTGGCCTAAATGTCTCTCCTCGCCAGACATCGACGTGAAACTTCAACAATTCATGTCTGTAATGCAAGCCATATGCTACAAATGTGTTTCAGAGAGAAAGGCCACTGTAGACAAGAACAAAATCCCCAGAGAGAGGAAAATTTTAATGTGACGGCGTACAAAAATTTCAAATCGCCTAAACAAACAGATTGAAAGCAGTGAAAAGTCCCGCCTGAAAATAAAACTGTTGGAAAGTGAAAAATGTCTGCACTCTCCCATGAAAAGGAAAGAGCAGACAAGAAGCCTGGCTATAGACAACATAAAATCTACCCCAGAGCTTTCTACAGGTATGCCAAAGAAACAGCTACGGTGCACTGTCGGAT
>NC_043009.1:21414204-21506027 GCF_006345805.1 Octopus sinensis | reverse complement strand
CTTCAAAATATTTTATATCTATCTGTCTATTGGTCTGTCAATCCATTTGCTGGTCTACCTATCTGTTCATATGTTTACCTGTCTGTCTGTCTGCCTATTTGTCTGCCTGTCTATCTGCCTACCTGTCTTGCTATCTGCTTGCCTATATGTCTGTCTATCTACCTATCTATCTGCCCATCTATTTACTTGTCTGTCTCTGCCTACATACCTGTTTGTCTATCTGCTTGTCTATTTATCTATCCTTCTACCTCCCTACATATCTGTTTTACCTATCTGTCTGACAGTTTACATTAAAGTTGTTTAAAAACTGAACATTCAAACCACCTACTTTTGGCTAAATGTTGAATTAAATTTTTTTAATGATTTTTTTTTCCACACATTTTTCCATGCTAGCATGGGTGGGATGGTATTTTTTTGTTTGTTTTTCTTATATGCAAATTTAAATATTTGCGTTTTCCTGGAACATACCCTTCCTATTGTTAACCATTTACCATGAAAAGAAACTGAACCTGTTTTAAACCAAGCAAGCTGAAGTTAGTTGAGGCATACATGCCCTGTCCAGAAGCACAATACAGTAGCTGTGGTAATAAATAGCCTAGTATGGTTTGGTTCAAACTTAAAACTCTCTAAATATCAGAATTCTGGTCACTACCTTAACCTCTTGACCATTGTAGCTATTCTGTGATGACAAGGACCTTACCTTATATCATCTTTGGACCTGTGGATTTCACAAGATAGTTCAGTCTTACAAGTACAAACTTGCAACATTTCATTAAATGAAAATAAAATTACTAGAAAAATGAGCTGAAGATGACTGCTGAAAGTCACAACAATACTAAATAAAGCAAAAAAAAAATTTATTCAACATCATTTGTAAATCTTCTAATTGTGATTCGAAAATTATTATTTGTAACATTATAACATTGTAACAAATGTTTAATTTCTTGATGAAGTCTGAAGTTGAAATACTGTTTTTTTTTTTTATTCAGTGCTGTAATGGCTTTTTTTTGCTAAAAAACATAATTTATTTCAGAGTTTAACTCTTTTGTTACCATGGTTTTGTTAAATTACACTGGCTTTTGTTTCAATTAATTTTGAAAATAGGGAAGAATTTAATAAGATAAATTTTGTCTTTGTTAAGCTGATGTTTAGAACATAAATTAAACGGGAGATTTTTAATTTAGGTTACTTTAAGACAGGACATATGTATCATAGAACCAAGAGTGATCTCAGGTTGGTTGATATCAAATGGATTCAGAATTTAAGACAAGGGTAGATCTCATTTCTGAGTGGTGAGATGGTTGTTGGTCATAAGGTGGAGTAGAATATATGGCTGACTCTGAGCTGAGCTTTATCATTCAGTCGTAGAATAATGTAATAAGTATAATAGATCAGGTCAACACTTTGAACCAGCAGACTAAATCAAGATTACATGTCTACAATTGTGAGATGTGTTATCATGATAGTATTGAAGTTTCCCTGCATACGTAATCACATTTTTGTGTTTCCATTTATACGTCTTGACTGATCTTTTGTCCTATTCATTGCCAAGTTATATATATATATAGTTCTGGACTTGATTTAAACTTTGGATCATTGTTTATAAACAGCATCTTCAGAAAAGGCTTGATTAACAAATCTTGAACCATTTAATGAATTATGGTATTTAGTTTTGCAATGTCTGCATTGTGTGTTCAAATCTTACCAGGATTAACTTTGCTTTTCATCCTGCTCTTCCTCTGGTATAATTATAATCACGATAATAATAGTCCTTTCGAATAATAATCATAATAATGTTTATAAGCCACAGGGGCCAACTAATGATAATGCCTTCTAACAATAATAATAATGGTGATGATGATGGTAATAATGTTTAATGAGTAACTTCATAGTTGCTTGGTGAGTTAAAAATAACAACTAAATATCCCTCAAATCTTACTCTACTGAGTTATAAAAAGATTAAAAAGAACTCATTGGTAATTTAGTCCTATCTACACTAAGTTTGAGAAAAGATGGGTTTGTCATTGTTGGAATGTCTTTAATAAGTTTTTCCCACTCATTTAGAGCTGACCTGGGGTTAAAAGGCAAAATAATTTATTTTTCTAGCATGACATTGATATTTTTTTCTTTTAAATTTCATTATTTTATGTAACCTATAAGCTTGGTATTGTAATTAAGAATTCATTAACCCTTTCGTTACTATATTTCTGACCAAAATACACCTCTTATGTGTTTCAATTAATTTCTAACATTATCATAAATTTAGTCTGGTTTCATTAAACAACTATAACTTTTTTTTATTTATCAATATATTAACGTGAATTTTGGAAGATAATTTAATGAAATGTTCTCAACCAATTCTATACTATAATTTTTGTCACAAAGTGACTCTAATTGCAAGTAGATACAGGTAAATTCAACAAAATATAAAATTATTAAAATTTTGTTCAAACATCGCTATAGAAAATGGGTTATTAGCTAATATTCAATTGGGTATACAACAAAATTTTACGATAGAATTTGTTATTCTGGGTAACTTTCTGATACCCATAATAATATTTATGGCAAAATAGTCTTAATTTCATTTAAGGTTATGGGAAACCACTAACTATCCTTTCTTTCGCTTTGTTTACATTTAGCATAATGGTTCATTTCCGCCGTAATGATTTCAAATAGGCTCATTCGAAAAAGTAAAAAGAAATAGTCTAAGGCTTTACTCTTCTGGGAAAGTCTGTGGCTTGGTCCAGTTTCTTCATAAAAATCACCGAAAGAAACAGTTTTTAAATTTTCACTCCATTCAGGTGCCAATTCATTTTCTTTATTGCTGTTGGAGCTCTCGGATTCACTGTTTTCACTTTCGGAAAATGAAACATCAGATTCATTATCAAATACCACATGCTTTTTTTTTTCAGTCATAGAGTTAGATTTATGAAGGTCTTCAGTAGAAAATCCTTCGAATTCTGACTCGCTACTTGATATAATGAAATTCGTATCCATTTTTTGTCAGAATTACAAATTTTGAAAACACAATAGAAACAAATTTCGGAAAAAAATCTCCCAAAATTCATGGAATTAAAATAACACTTCGATTGTTGTACAAAACTGTAGTTGAACTGTTTATGAAGTATAATACGTGTTTTCACGAATGTACTAAAGAGATTTGCTCTGATATTCTCATTTAAATATGAATAGGTAAATATGGGCGGGTTTGGGCGATTTGGTCACATTAACCAAAATTTTTTTCGGGCGGCTTGGTAACGAAAGGGTTAAAACAGTAAACTGGACTGGACTGTGAGCTGGCAGAATCATTAGCACGCCAGGTGAAAAGCTTAGCGACATTTCGTCAGTTTTTACATTCTGAGTTCAAATTCCACTGAGGTCAACTTTACCTTTCATCCTTTCAGAGTCAATTAAATAAGTACCAGTTATGGACTAGGGTTGATGTAATCAACTTACCCTCACCCCCAAATTTCAGGCCTTCTGCCTATAGTAGAAAGGATCATCATCATCGTCATCAAAGAAATATTGTTAGTGATCTTCAATCACTAATGATGTTTCTTCGAGTAATTTGTTCAACCCTTACACTCAGCCATAGCAAAAAATTAAAATTGATGCAAGTGGGGTTTCCAGTCACAATAAGCTATTTTTGGTCTAGCTACAATTGGTGACCTGGCAGGATCATTGGAGTACCGGAAAAAAGCTTTGCCGTATTTCTCTCCAATACTTTACATTTTGAGTTCAAATCCTGTCTGGTTCAACTTAGCCTGTTTTTTCTTTCTTTTTTTTTGTGGTGGTGGGGTCTCAATAAAATAAAGTACCAATCAAATACTGAGGTCAGTGACGTTCATTAGGTCCCTCCCCACAAACTTGCTGGCCCTGTGCCTATATTATTATTATTATTATTATTATTATTATTATTAAGGTGGTGAGCTGGCAGAATCATTAGCATGCTGGACAAAATGCTTAACAGCATTTGGTCTGTCTTCATGTTCTGAGTTCAAATTCCGCTGAGGTCGACTTTGCCTTTCATCCTTTCAGGGTTGATAAATCAAGTACCAGCAAAATACTGGGGTCAATGTAATCAACTAGTCCCCTCCCACCAAATTTCAGGCCTTGTGCTTTCAGTAGAAAGGATTAGTATTATTATTAAGGCAGCAAACTGGTGAAACCATTATCATGCCAGACTGAGCAACATTTCTTCAAGCTCTTTACATTCTGGGTTCAAATTCTGCCATGGTTGACTTAGCTTTTCATCCCTTCTGAATCAATAAAAATCATGTACCAAGTCAAGTACAATTAGATCTCTCCCCTCAAAATGTTTGGCCTTCTATCAAAATTAGAAAGAATTTTGTTTCTATAAAATTTTTTGTATTAGAAACTATTTTTCTTCTTTTTGACTTTTTATTTTTCCATTTCTTTGTCGTTAGTTGGGAAGGAGTGCACAAAGGAAATGCTTTTAGTGATTAACCCTTTGAGAATAAAATAATCTCGTTTCATAAACACCTGCCCCTTGTGTGCCCCGATTTAAAAAAAAAAAGAAAAAAATATTTAACAAAAAATAAATTTACAGGACAAATGGAGGAAACTGCGAATTCTTTTATATAGAAAAAATTTTTCAAATGAAATATCTTTATTTTTTTTATTATTACATACTAGGGTGGTGAGCTGGCAAAATTGTTGGCAGGCGGGGCAAAATGCTTAGTGACATTTCATCTATCTTTGCATTCTGAGTTCAAATTCTGCCATGGTTGATTTTTGCCTTTCATCCCTTTCAGGGCTGGTAAAATAAGTACCAGTTGAACACTGGGGGTTTTTACAATTGACTTACCCCCATCCCTGAATTTGTTGGCCTTGTGCCAAAATCGCAAACTTGAAACCAATATCATTAATACATATCTCTTTTTATTTTCAATTCTCTAGTGTAACAAGTAAAATGAAGTGTCTCTTATCAGTTTCTCATCTTTCTCTCTCTCACACACACACACATATATACACACAACAAATATCTTTTAAAATATATAGTAAGCTTAGTAAGTTCAATGTTACATTTATTTCTTCATTATGATGGTTTGAAAGAGTGTAATTTTTTCTAACCCATTAGCAATCAAACCAGCCATATCCAGCCCAAATATTCTTTCTGTTTTTTATTCAAACTGGACACGCCCAGCCTCTCACATCTACTCTACATTGTCATTCTAAAATTAAATCAGTCATATCACTGAAACTTTAAAATTATGAGATAATTCACAATTAATTGAAAGCAATGTGAATAAATAAACATTTACATTTGACAAAATAATCTGAATGCTAAAAGGTTAATTATAAGACAGTGACTAATTAAAATACTCACTCACAAATAATCATGCACACACGTAAGTTCCTCTTCCGAGCCGATTGCACATAAAAAGCACCATATGAGTATGATCGTTACCTGTGTCGCCTTACTGGCACTTGTGCTGGTGGCACGTGAAAAAACATTCAAGCAAGGTCGTTGCCAGTGCCACTGGACTGGCTCCATGTGCAGGTGGCACATAAAAAGCATCATTTAAGCGTGGCCGTTGCCAGTACCGCCTGACTGGCCCTCGTGCCTGTGGCATGTAAAAGCACCCACTATACTCTCAGAATGGTTGGCGTTAGGAAGGGCATCCAGCTGTAGAAACTCTGCCAGATCAGACTGGAGCCTGGTGCAGCCATCTGGTTTGCTAGACCTCAGTCAAATCGTCCAACTCATGCTAGCATGGAAAGCGGACGTTAAATGATGATGATAGTATAGTTAAAAAAATTCCCTTCCCAACAA
The DNA here is from genome assembly GCF_006345805.1 of Octopus sinensis. Lineage (NCBI taxonomy): Eukaryota > Metazoa > Mollusca > Cephalopoda > Octopoda > Octopodidae > Octopus > Octopus sinensis. The sequence goes on along the minus strand of NC_043009.1, from coordinate 21,500,230 downwards.
CATTTGCCTTGGGTTAAGTCACCTCCATACAAACCGAAAATTGTAAGAAAACTGTCCATCCATACTGTTAGCTAGTATTTGCAGAAATGATGACTGAGGACACAGCTTGAACATATAAACCCCTTTTCTTTTGGTTGATACTCACACATAATCATTCTTAACCCTATAACATTCAGATCATGTTTGTTTATACGCCTTGTTTTGGACTCCTCATAGATTATTTTGTAGTTTTGAGATTTTGATATGATATGATTGTTTGTTTTAGAATGGCATTGTAGGGTAGGTGTGAAAGGCCAGATCAGTTTGAATATAAAACAGATAGGATAGTTGGGCAATATAGAGCTGGTTTAAAGGCTAAAGGATTATTTCATTTCATTTCATCTAGTTTCAAGCTCACGAGCTGTGGCCATGCTGGGGTACCGCCATTTTGGATAAACAAAATATATAGATCTGAAAATTGTATGAGTTGCAAAGATAAATTCTGTTTGTTTTTTATTTTATTTGTTATTCACAAAACTTAATACACACACAATTTACTTCAGATATCTTTTAACTGTTTATTTAATTTTTTTTCTGTTTTTTTTTTTACTTAATTATTTATTTATTATTGTTATGTGATATCCGGAATGCTATCCAATAGTAACAGGAATGAATTTTGAAATTTAGTAATTTATAGAGAGAAAACTCTGAAGTTTTTTTTTTTGTGTTTCTTTTTCTTTTTTTTCTTTTTTTTTTTGTAGTTCCTTCTAATTATAAGGTACAAACTCATTAAAACACATACACACTCTCAGTCACTCATTCTGATAGACTAATGTGCATACACATACTTAAATTTTCACTATTCCACATTTATTAGAAAGGAAGCGTAACTGTGGTTAATAAATTCACTTCCCAACCACATGATTTTGAGTTCAATCTCACTGCATGACACTTTGGGAAAATGTCTTCTTCTTATAGCCCTGGGCCAACCAAAGCTTTGTGAGAAGATTTGGTAGACAGAAACTGAAAGAAGCCATGTGTGTGTGAGGGGGGTGTCACCTCCTCTTAGCATTGCACATGATGGTTGTTAAGGAGCATCACCATAATACAAGTGCTGTCATTTATTTCTAATCAACAAGTGAAGTTTAGTGACAGGAAGAGCATCCAGCAATAGAAAATCTGCTTCAATGAATCCTGTCTGCTCCATACAATCCTGATAAAATAGATGACGATGACATTGATGGTGAGGCATATTGGCAAAGTCATTAGAGCATCAGCCACATTTCTTTACAGTATTCACTTCTGTGCTCTCTGAGTTCACATTCTACCCAAGTCTTCTTTCCTTTTCATAATTTGAATGTCATTCTTTCTTCCTTACTCTTTCTTACTCTTGGGATTGTAACTGTAATTAGTTCTGCTGAATACTATAAAGCAATTTATCTGATGCGCTTATGACTTTTCTCAAGAACACAATATACCATCTAATCTGAGTATTGAAACCATAATCTTGTGATCATGAGTGTGACACCCTAACTACTAGGCTACATGCCTTCACCCAGTGTCTGTGTAGAGTTTATATGGGTCCCCTAAACTTTTTTGAGATTTAGGGAGCCCACCTAAAAACTTCCATCTTAATAATGTAATGAATTATGTGGACACAGGCATGGTTGAATGGTTAGGTTTGTCCTGCAACTATAAGGTCTTGGTTTCCATCCCAATCTGCAAAATCTTGTACAGATGTCATTTTACTATAGTCTTAGGCCATCCCAAACCTTGAGAGAATTTTTGGTCAATAGAAATATTTGGGGCCTGTTAGATGGATTATATTTGGGATTCAAAGCTCCAGTTTCATCACATATTGTCATGCTGGTTTTGATTTGGAATTTATATTAAGGGTACATGAGTCTGTGGAATACTTACACATTAATTTATCATGTCTGGTATCCAATTGAGCATTGAACAAACAACTAAATGCTCATTGATGAAAATGAGAAAAGATCAATTGGTGTACTTAGGAAAAAGTAACACTCATGTCATAAAAGGATTTGAACTCAGCACTGCAAAATTATGAAATGCCCTGTACAAGGCTACAACAAACAGATAGTAAGCTGTGCCTCTCCAGAGTATCCATTTATAGCTAGGTTCAATGGGTTGTGTGACCAACTGACAAGAATGGTGCCAAAGGGATGTTAATTGTAGGTCCCTTTGTCAGCAGTTCAAACAACACTTTATTAAAGAACCGATGAAGGAGTTTATGTGGTTGTACTTGATCTACTTGAAATAATAGCCAAATCTTCCTCAAATCACACTCTACTGCCTTAAAAGAAGGAAACATTGGTTAACGTAGTCCTAGATATATTATGTCTCTAAAAATAAGACTGGGCTGCTACATAACTGTGATGCCATTCACCAGAGGTCCATGTGATCAAGGCTGACTTGGGGTTAAAAGTGAAAGGAGAAATAAAAATCATTCTCTACAAATTCAGCCAGCTACTGCTCTTTCAAATTAGCAGAAAACACTAATTAAAATCCTTATTACAATAAATTTTCTTGAGTAGACAAAAGAAAATTTTAGACCACCCTTTAGAGCTTAAGATAATAAAAAATGCCATTTATAGGAACAGCACTCAAAACACTATTTATTTATAAATGTGGATTCAAAATCCTTTATTACCAGGAATTATTTTTATGTAAACTAAAGGAAATTTTAGACAAGCCTTTAGAGCTGGTCATCTACAGGGACAATACTTATTATGGACTATTTATAAATGTGGGTTGACCAGTGCTGCCTGTTATTAAGAACTTTGGAAAAGTTAATTAAGGAGTTGCATAGAGTTGTGATGTAGTGATGGATTCCATTGTATCACCCAACCACTTTTTTTTTCTTAATTTTTTTACTTTTTCAAACTAAATAAAGCTGATGATGGCTCCCTCCACTTTTTCTAACATGGCATAGCACTGCTATAAAAAAAAGGAAAAAAATAAAAGCTGTTTACTCTTTTTCTTTTCTCCACTCAATGACAGCAATAAAATTGTTAAACTTTTCTTGCATTATTTCATATCCACACAGCCTTTAAATGATGACTCATCACATAATCTCTATTTGTGGGTTTTCTTTTTAATGAATATTTCTTTTTTTTTTCCCCCCTCTCAGCTCTGACCCAACCTCTGCCTCTGGTCCATTTATTGCCATTATAACAAAACAGCTTTGTCTAAATCACTAAATTATGATTATTTAAAATGTCATGTTACATCTTTTGGCTCTTTAACTGCAGACATCTTTTAAGAAAAAAATAAAATAAAATAAACCATCAAAAAAGAAGCAAAAAAGAAAATTTAATAACAATAAAAGTAAACAAAAAATATTTACTACTCATATAATTCTTAATTTTGCATTCGTCAAATTTTCTTCATAGAAACAGAGAATAAGAAAAAGAAAATAAAAAATGTGATATAAATTCAATTTTTTTTTTTTTTTCAATTACATCAAAAAAATTTTCAAAAATTTCTCTCCATTTTTATCTGATTAAATCTCCCCTTCCCCCACACCATATTTTGTTTGTATTGATCTATTTATTTCCAATGGCTACATTGATTGAAACCGTTCCTTTTCTCTCTTTTTATTTTGTAATTTGTAACTCAACATCATCACATTTTATAAAATCTTTTATGTATTTTCACAAACATGTGTGCCAAAAGTATATATTTTTTTTCTCTTTTTCTTTTTTGTGCGTGCGTATGTTTATTTAAACCATTTGTTGCATTTTTTATAATTATTATTTGGCTCACCATCTCACCTTTGTCTCCAAACATTCCAAAACTCATCCCTTTTCACTCCTTAATTGCCAAAACCCTTTACAGACTTCTCGTGGCAAGAGCTTAGTTCCAGAGTCTGAATGTAAAATAAATGAGAAAAGTTTCTCTCTCTCAGTAGAATAAGTTTATTAGGGGTGATATTCTCAGATTATCTAATACATATCCCCTACAGCACTGGCCCCAATTTTTTGGCATCACAGATCAGTCTCATGCAAAACAATTTTTCCAAGGACTAGGGTATCCTGCACACCACCAACAAAATTCCCAATGCAAAAGAAAACCATATAACTAAGATATGTACAGGAAAAAGGTACAGGTGAAAGTAATTTTTCAAAATGAAACTCTTTGCAGTCAATAAAATAGATATAAAATTAAAAATGGTCTATTGTCTGCTGATTAGGGTACTACAGTCTACACTAACCATAGTTAAATAAAATGTTTAAAATTACACGGTTCAAATAAACAAAAATACATTACTAGTTTGAACTTTGATCCAGACTGTTAGTTCTGCTGTTTCCTTTCTCTCTCTCTCTTGGAGTCATAGCATTTCAAGATTCTAAAATGATCACTGTTTAAGTTTGCATTGGGTTTCATGATGTGCTGTCAATCTCTCAATCAGGGTAGAAAAGTTATCTACAGATGTTGCCTGCTACCAATTCCTTTATAAGGTGCTTATTAATTAAGTGAACCAGCTAAACATTTAATTCTCTCCTATGAAAATATTCACTTCACTGGGTTTAAATCAGAGACTGTTAAAGTTAGTAATTCATTTATTGTATTCATAAACCAGTTCATTCTGTATTTCTTACATGCACACACATTAAAGGTATTTCCTCACCTTCATTCTCTTTAATGTTTAACATCCTGTTGAAAGTCTTCTAAGTCAAAAGCCCAGTCATGTAAGAATTTTGTTACAGAACAGAAATGTATGATAGAAGCGAGTCAAAATGAATGTAAGCAGGGTTAGTATAATTCTTGTGGTATCATACATTTCAGGACAGACTGGCTGATGCAGTTCTTTGTTGTGCTCTGTTGTATAGGAAATTAATGATAAAGGGATTAGAATTTTGGTCCGTTACATGAGAGAGTTCCCACTTTCTTCAAATGAATGTAAACAAAATTAGTGCAGATCATGTATCGTGCATTTCAGAGCTGGCTCAGTGATGCAGTCTTCTGTGCTACTGTGTTTACAGGAAGTTAGACTTAAAGCAAAATAAATCAGCATTTAATGTAATGTCTGTTTACTTCAGCTTTCTGACTGCTGCCTCAGTGTCCTCCTCCAAGAGCACATGAAACAACTAAATGTTTTTTTTTTCTTTTTGCACTAGCTTGCCTGTGCCTCTCACTTTGAAGGGACTTTTTGTAATTTAAAAAAAAAGAAGTGCATTCATTTGGAATTCATTTGTATGATTTCTCTTTGCTACAAAATAAGCCTTTAGTAACTTGTTTTTGTTTGTTTAATTATTGATTTATTTATTTTATTTTAAATAGGTACAAGGTCAAAAGTTTGTTGGAGAGTAGGGTATGGCTTATAAACTCTAGCACACTATATAATAATTATTTCTTATATGGGTGTAAGGTAAGAAATTTTGTAGGAGGGGTTAGTCAAAAGAACACCTGTCCATGATTGGCATTATATTTTGACTCCAGAAGGATGAATGGTAAAGGTAGCCTCAGCCAGATTTAAACTTAAATTGTGAGCTGAAATCAGGCTGGGGGTAAACTTTCATTTTCATTCTTCTGGTTTGATAAAATAAAGTTTATAAGATCAATATAATCAGTTGCCCCATTTCTCCCTAAATTTGTGATTTCATGTCTGTTAGAAATAATTTATTATTATTATTATTATTATTTAGTGGTATTTCGTCTGTTGTTTCATTCCAAGTTGAAATACCACCGAGGTTCACTTTGCCTTTCATCCTTTTGGGGGGTCAATAAATTAAGTACCAGTGAAACATTGGGGTTGATGTAATTGACTATACCCCTCCTCCAAATTTCAGGCCTTGTGCCTATAGTAGAAAGGGTTATTATTATTAAAGTGGCAAGCTAGCAGAGTCATTAGCATGCCAGGTGAAATGCTTAGCGGTATTTTGTCTGTCACTACATTCTGAGTTCAAATTCCATCATGATTAACCTTGCATTTCATCCTTTTTGTGGTCGATGAAAGAAGTACCAGTGAAGCACTGGGGTTGATGTAATCGACTAGTCCCCTCCCTCAAAATTTCAGGCCTTGTGCCTATAGTAGAAAGGATCATTATTATTATTAAGGCTGCGAGCTGGCAGAATCGTTAGCATGCCAGGCAAAATGCTGAGTGGCATTTATGTGTCTTTATGTTCTGAGTTCAAATTCCATCGAAGTCTACCTTTTATCCTTTCAGGGTCAATTAAGTACCAGTTACAGACAGGGGTCAATGTAATCAACTAATCCCCTCCCCCAGAATTTCAGGTCTTGTACTTTTAGTAGAAAGGATCACTATTACGATGGTGGTGAGCTGGTAGAATCATTATTAGAACACAAGACAAAATGCTTAGTGGTATTTCATCTGTGTTTGCATTCTGAATTCCACATTAATCCCCCTGAAGTTGATTTTGCCTTTCATCCTTTTGGTGTTGGTGTTATCCACTAGCTCCATCATCCAAAATTTCAGGCCTTGTGTCTATAGTAGAAAGAATTATTATTGATCTACATTGATTGAAAAGTAAGCTTTGTACCTATAAGATTCCATCTTGGAACAGTGACTTATCAAATAATTGCTGTCATTGTTTCCAGGGAAGAATATATTCTATTGAATCAGTTCATATATTTTGTGTTAACGACCAACTCAGTAGGATTTTGATCGAGGGGACATTATGTGATCTGCCACCCATCTGCCTTAAATTTTTTATTCCCTTTCCTAAGTAGTGAGATGCTATAAAAATAGTAGTCTGTTGAAGTAAAAACTTTATCGTAACATAATTTCATTCTGTAACCCTTCTATGGTTATACTTCTCTTATGAGTAGACTGCCACTTATTTCAATTATTTTTCTTTATTATAATCAAGATGTTTAGAAAAATTTACCAAAATATTTGTAAGTTAAATATTCTGGTATATTATGTTGGTGTTGACAAACTGAAATCTTGTGATATCAACCTGGTTATTAAATTTTGAGCTATTTTCACCTAAATATGAACATTCTGTGCAAACTCTGTTTTTAACATACAAAATCTGTTAAGAGAAGTTTTTCTCCAACAGAAAATTACATTTAGCACCATTCTTTCTATTTACATTTTTATGCATATCGTTATTTTAATCGAATGCTTATTGATCTAATAACACATTTGTTATTTAACCCTTTAGCATTTAAACCGGCTATATCCGGCCCAAACATTCCACCCATTTTATGTTCAGACCAGCCAGATCTGACCTCTCACATGTACCCTAAAATGTCATTCTAAAAACAATCAATCACATCATTGAAATCTCGAAGCTATGAGATAAGCCATGATTAAATCAAAACAATGTGAATAAATAAGCATTACTTTTGACAGAATAATCTGAATACTAAAGGGTTAAACCTTCTCGTTGCCAGATTTATGACACACACTGCCTTTGTTTCAATTAATTCGGGAAAGTACGAAGCATTTAATAAAATAACTTTGTCATTAATTAATCTGTTGTTAGGAACATAAATTAACATGAAATTTTGTGGAAGATTTTAATTTAGATCACTTTAAAGTAGTAAGTTTCTATCATAGATCCAAGAATAACCTCAGACATGTTGGTATCAAAAGGCTTAATCTAATCATGGTTATATAATGATGAGGCCTTTAGTTTGGGTACTTTCAGATGGATATGGAATTAAAAAGGTTAACAGTCTTTCTCCTATGTATCAGTGTCAGATGTACCAGTACTATATTGCAGTGGGTTTCACAATTTTTTTTTAATATACATTTTAGTTTTAACAGAATTTGGCAAAGTAATAAAGAACAAAGGAGTCAACTTTTTATTTTTATTTTTTTATGGTTTACTAAGCAGAAAGGACATAGGATCAATAATTTCCATAAACCTTTCAAGACTAGTGAGATGAAATTTCCCTTCACTAGCTTAGTCAGAAGAACAGCTGTTTTCATAGACTCTTTCTAGGTTTACAGACTAATGGTAGAGGGAATTATTCACAGGTTGGAGATGTGCCTCCAATGCCTGCAACAGAGTGCACTCTATTTATGGCACTCAAAAGTTAAGTGTCGGTGGCACTAAACTTGATGATACATAAATTTACACCCCAAGAAGAGGAAATGTTATTGCTTAATGGTATCGTCATTGTTTCTGTCCACTAAATTCCACCCATTAGGCTTTGGTAAGGATGAAAAAAAAATTATCCAAGGTACCGTGCATTGGGATCGAACCTTAAACCACATAGTTGCAAAATGGACTTCTTAACCATACAGTTATACATGTACTCAAATGTGGACATTTGTAGTAAGTACATTCCTGATTGTATATGCAATTAGATATGTCTGATTGCAAAGGGTGGGAGGTAATAGTTCACAAGAGCAACCAAGAAATATTGCCACTGTAGGGTGCCTAACTAAATCCCTAAAACGTAAAGGGACATATAACTAAATAATTTAGTCATACATCTCATTAAGTTCTAAATTCAAATCTTTATTGGGAATCAATAAAATAAATGTATCTAAAGTACTGGCTTAGATCAATTGCACTCACCTCACCACAAATTTCTGGCTATCTTTATCATTGTTAATATTTAGTTGCATGAACGTCTCTGAAATGTCAAATCTTTTCCTTTTTTTTTTTTTTTTTCCATTATTCCTAACATACCAAACAGCATTGTTAATTCATATGTCCTCCTTCATTTCCTACTAGAGTTAACAGTTAAGATCCAGGAGTGTCGAATCCACAATCTGGTTTTTCTTTTTCTGGTTCGAGTTCTTTACTTCACTTTTCTCTATATTTCTTATACAGCTACAACATTGATGTTCTGGAACCCTTAGCTCCAAAGCCTTTTCAGTTCACTGATCTTTCTGAACCAGGTGTGGTCACCTTCATCAACAAATATTAAACTTTCTTAAATGTTTAAATAAAAATAATGGTACTTATACATTAGTATAAATAATACAAATTTATTGATACTGTGCTGTACATGGTACCAGTAAACTAGTCTAGTGACCACAGGGATTTGAAGTTCCTGCTCATAAATTAGTGTAGATTAAAAGGGGTTCCAGACCATCAGGGTCCAGAAAGTTGGTGTTGTACCTGTATCAGTAACATTTTTAGGGTGAGGGTAAAAATAATAGGTTACGAGTTACAGAGCCTGGTGAAAAATAAATAAAACTGAAACATTTCTCTTATTGAAACTTTATTTAAAATGAATTTTCCATGACCTCTTTTTAAAATTTTTTAATTAATGAAACGGTTGTTGGTTTTATCAGGGAAATGCTGGCTTCACATATTGTGTTAGTAAAAGGAAGTTTGTCTGGTAGAGTGCATCCCTCTACTGGCTATTTTATTGTTCTACAGCCGGAAATTTCAGGTTTGAGGAGGTATAAATGAAGCAAAATTGTTCAAACTGGAAGCAAACCTATTCTACAGCCTCTGTTTGTCCACCAATCTACATCTACTTATGCAAACTATACTGAACAAATTCATGTAAAAATTCTGATCTCAAGTTATCAGTTTGCTTAGGTTGTTTATCAGGTCAGGTCGTATCAGACCCCAAAAAAAAGATTTTTTTTTCTTTTTTCAATAAATAAAAAATTCTCAATTAAAAAAAAGAAAAAAACAACTGACAAAAATGAGCCTTTGAATAAAAGAAAGAAAGAATAAAACTAATTTTATCATTTTTTTAAAACCGTTGTTGCTTACTTTTAGTTTGATGTTTGAGTTATTGCTCTCGATGTTTTAATTTTTTATTCTTTTTCAATTTTAAAAATTTTGTGGAAATTAAAACAAATTTTATTTTAAATACAACTTATTAGGTCTGATGTTTATGAAAGTATTAAAATAAAGCGTATTAAAATAGGCGTATGAGTGGCTGTGGTTCATGTCCAATCACCAAAGTTAAGCAAAGTTGAGCCTAATTGGTACTTAGATAAGTGACTGCTTAGAAACTTAGGTGCTGTAAGCATCTCACTTTTAAATGGTGGGGCCTCAGCATGGCCACAGTTCTTGAGCTGAAATAAGTAAAAATGTAATTGCTTTAGTGACATTGAACAAAAACTACTGAAGAGTAAAATTTTCACTTCCCAACCATGTTGTTCCAGGTTCAATCCCACTGTGTAGTAATGGGGAAAATATCTTCTATTTATAGCCCTGGGCCAGCCAATGTCTTATGAGTGAATTTGGTTTATAAAAACTGAAAGAAGCAAGTTGTATGTGTCTACATACATATCTATCTATTTATATAGATAGATCGTTAGCCACTACACACATTTTTTCTCTCCTTGTTTTTCCTGTGTCCCTTTCTGTAGAAGAGCATAGGCTCGAAACGTAAAAGACTTTTTCTTTTCCTGAGCATTATACTAATACATCTGTTTGTTTTGTACACCACCTATCTTCATCTTTTGTTTTTTTTTCGTACATACATATATATATATATATATACATACATACATACATACATATATATATATATAATACAAATAAGAAAATGGAGGAACAGATTCCTTTCAATCATCGACTTACAGATAATACCAATTCATATTATTTATTTAACTACTTAAATAGGAACATCCAAATCCAGCAGAAAAAAAAAACAGAACATATTTTTTTCTGTTGGATTTGGATGTTCCTATTTAAGTAGTTAATAAATAATATGAATTGGTATTATCTGTAAGTTGATGATTGAAAGGAATCTGTTCCTCCATTTTTTATATGTATTATGATTTTGAGGTAAAATATTTTACCTTCGCCCATCTAATACAATAAATGAATTAATTGCATTGCAATTATAAGCATTTATACTGCTAGTGAAGTACCTTGTGGGCACTTCACTAGCAGTATATTGGATAACTGATATCCCATAGTGGGATAACTATAACCCCTATCTCACTTTGTACTATATATATATATATATATATATATATATATATATATATATATAAAATCAACAAGAAGTTTACTTCTCACATGTGTGACTTGAAGTCTCCTTTACAGTGCTTTGGCGGGTAGCCTCAGTTTGACCAATTCCTTGAGTAAGGTTTTTGTAAATGGATACTCTGCAGAAGACCTTTACCTTGTCATAATTTTCGTGTCTTCTTTTCTATGCTGACATGGGTTGGATGGTTTGACGAGAACTGGCAAGGTAGGGACCGCACCAGGTCCCATAGTCTGTTTTGGCTTAGTTTCTCCATCCCTTTCCTAACGCCAACCACTTTTTAAAGTGTATTAGGTGCATTTTATGTGGCACCATCACCAATGCCTTTTGTGTGGCACCTTGGTTTTAGGATACCAATCTTTTGTAAGGGGCAGGTCTTCTTGAGTACATATCTCGGTTCTTTGTTATCTCCTTCGTAAGGCTCAGCATTTTGAGATCGACCTTCAATACTTTGGCCGATATCTATTTAGCATTGACTATGAGGAGGAAGAGTACTTGATGCCATGGTAGAGATGTATTAATATTATTTTAGATTTAAATTTAAATAACTATGTTCTCTAACCGGCAAAATTCACTGCAGAGAATTATTTTCTGCAGAATTATTTTCGGTATTTTGGCGCGCCAAAACAAAGACTTTTGAAATATAACCCCAAATGTAATAGGTAGAACTATATATATGTTCCATCTCATGCGGACGTCTCGTGCATGGTTCTTCAAATTATATTTTGCTATGACGATCACACTGGCGTAAGTGGTAACAACGAAACTGGTTTGTGATTAATCTGTATATTTCGTATCTTTCCATTTGTCTTGCTCGCTTACGTTCTGGCGTTTGCTAAATTTTCTTGAGAACAATCCTTTCTTAGCGGTAAGACCATAGGGGGTCAACTTCTAGCATAATGGATGTCCACTTAGTGGTCATCCCTCTTATATGTATGTAATCTCTCTCTATATAAACGGCAGTTTGTCTGTGCGTTTTCTGTGTGTCTGTTTTCTCGTACCCTCACTCTGACCACGGCTTTCAACCGATTCTGATGAAACTTGACACACACATAGCCCAATGTCATAATTCAAAACTAACGCAGCGAAAATTTTGAAAAGTTCCCCCAGTTCTGAAAAAATCGATAAATTCGACATGGGGTCGAGAATCAGAAACCCAAACCACAGACCGTCTAGGGGACGCAACTCCACCTTTTTTAACTCTCAAAAAAAATTTACCATCATTTTTTTTCCATTTTTTTGCTATTTTTTGGCTATAACTCTCTAAAAATGCTTTATAGTTATTTCCCTTACAAACCTTAGCAACGCCGGGCGATACTGCTAGTATATATATATATATGATTGATTGATTGATTCTAGTTTCAGCTCATGAGCTGTGGCCATGCTGGGGCACCGCCATATATATATATATATATCCTTTAAGTTCGTTTACGGGAACCGTTTTTGAATATGCATATCAAAGCCCCCATTTTATTATGCCGGTTACAGATTAATGATACCAACTATGAGGAGGAGGAGTACTTGATGCCATACTAGAGATTAATAATATCATTATTTTGGTTGAGTCGATCTCTTGCTACTTAGAGTTTCGTCTGTAGGTGCACTGAGTCTTCAGGCAAGTCATGACGCTTTGTGTCTCATTATATATGGGTATGTGTTCTTTTATATTGAGCAAAAATTCCTGGGGTTGAATTATGTTTCTTTAAATCAAAAAGATAAAATAGCCTGGTTCCTAGTTTACCGTTCTCAAAATATCGAAACAATATAACCAACTAGAAAGCCAAAACTAAAAAAATAACTCACTTAATGTAATGCTCCAGTATGACCACTGCTTAATGACACTACAAGACTATTATTTCATACATTACACCTGTCTGTTTTGTCTCAGCATGACCACGATCTCGTTATACTATAAATGACAAAAGAATATGCGTTATACATATCTGTAATGCCCCAGCATGGCCTCTGTCTAATGACACTACAAACAGTAAAAGACTATTATTTCATATATACCTGTCTGTAATATCCTAGCATGGGCACTATCTAATTGTACTATAAGCAGCAAACGAATATTATTTTATGCTTTATACTTGTCTGTAATGCCCCAGCATGGCCTCTGCCTAATGACACTACAAGCAGTAAAATACTATTAGATTATTTTATTATACCTTTCTTAAAATCTTGGTTGAAAATAAGCACGAAATCCATCGGTTCAAATCTTTCGCTTGTCAATCATCCGTGCTACCCACCCATTGCCGTACATTCACAGCATGGTTCTTTGCATTCTCAACTTCGTTACTTACATATTTACGTTTATCTGCATTTTCAGCAGACTTTTCAATATCCACAAACATCTTAGGTGCTCTACATACAGTATGTCAGTCACTTAGCGGGATATGTTACTTTGGTTAATGTCCAAAGTTATGTTTTCATTGCTTCGAAGTGGCTGTCATGCAATTCATAAGCACATAGTTCTAGTTTTAATGCACTCAAATTAGAATGTTACTGGATATATTTATCATTTGCAAACATGCAATTGCTAATACACCATCACAAAGATAGAGCATACACACGTGCATTTTATGTATGTATGTGTGAGTGCATATATATATATATATATGCACACACACTACACACACACACATATATATATATTTATCACCGTGACCGACCAGGCTATCAGATGTTGCTACACATCGCTGGTCACAATGCGCTTCGCATTGTTTTAGCCTTCAAATGACGCCACCCGCTGGCTAAGCGAGCAGGCCAACAGAAGAAAGAGTGAGAGAAAGTTGTGGCGAAAGAGTACAGCAGGGATCGCCACCACCGGAGCCTCACAACGCCCGGTCTAGGAATCGAAACCGCGAGTCCGCTGACCTGACCACTGGGCCATTGCGCCTCCACTAGATATATATATATATATATATATATATATATATATATATATTGGAGGCGCAATGGCCTTTCAATACACTATATATATATATATATATATATATATATATATATATATATATATATACAGGGTGGTTCAAAAGTCTCCATACATAGGAAAAATTTACTACTTCATAAGAGACGGTTTATAAGATACCTAGATACCCTGATCTGACCCCTCTTGATTTATGTCTTTGGTGGCTTTTGAAAGGCATAGTGTATCGTGGAAAGATAAAAGACATAAAGCATTTGAAGGAAAGCATCACCAACTCATTTGCACATGTATCACCAGATGTGCTATTACGAGTTTACAATGAGTGTATTGCAACGTGTATTCAAAACAATGGTAACCATATTTCGCATTGTTCCGGCCTTACCCACGAATTATACGTATATATATATATATATATATATATATATATGGATGGATGGGAGGTAGGTTGGTAGGTAGAAAGATAGATAGACATAAAGGCTTAATAGTTATATATATATTTAATATATATTGCATATGTTATGTATATACTATGTACACATCACGTGTGTATGTACATTATGTAAATAAGGATCGTTAATTTAAAATAAAATGACGACCCTATCAAGTGGCCAGCATGGAAAAATAACCTTCAAAGGTAACAATTATTAAAATTATAAATTAGGGTATCTACGAGATACCACCATGCTGAATATATACCGGCTGTATATTATGTATATACTCTATATACATCACATACGTGTGAGTTCTGTATGGAAAGGTTTGATACATAAAACTTGAAGTCAGTCAACCCATATTGCATGCATATATGTTGTATGTTGTATTGGAATGCCTATATTCGGTGTACAGCAGGATGAAGGCCTCAGCATGTTTTCTCCATCAACCATGGTCTGATGCGGAGGTTGTGAATTTGATCTTCAGATCATACAGGTTTGGTGAACCTGCTCTGTCTCACTGGAGGGGAATGCAGTTTTTATACCCTTATTTAGGAGTAGCTAAGTCGGTTATATCGACCTCAGCGCTCAACTGGTACTTATATTATCGACTCCGAAATGATGAAAGGCAAAGCCGGACGAAATACCGCTAAGCATTTTGCCCAGCGTGCTAATGATTCTGCCTGCTCGCCGCCTTAAACAACGTAAATATATTGATTTTAAATGTTGGCACAAGGCCAGCAATTTCGATGGAGGGAGTAAGTTGATTGCAACGACCCCAGTACTCAACTGGTACTTATTTCATCGACCCTGAAAGAATGAAAGGCAAAATCGACCTCGGCGGAATTTGAACTTAGAACGTAAAGACAGACGAAATACCGTTAAGCATTTCGCCCAGCGTGCTTACGATTCTGCCAGCTTGCCCCCTTATGTTGTATAATACATGTGTATAAATGTGTGTATTTGGCATATTATATGTGTATAAACGTGTGACCTTTAGCCAATACTGTATATTATGACGTATATAAACATCACAGCATCTTCATGGCTGGAAAGCAAATTTCTTTCCACACATTCGCACCCATTTGTTGAGCTTTGTTTCTTCTTTTGAACAAATTGAACAAATGTTGAATAACTATTGAGTGGTTATCGTTTAGTTTATGTGCAAAACCCTCCAGTTGTTTTGCATTGGTCCACTTCAATGACGGCCTTCAATTACTGAAGTACGTCTACGATTTGCATCATTTTCAAAGACTCTTGCTTCAACTACGAAAGTTTTGGAACAAATGTTGAAAAATACGTTTGTTGATGGTCTTCTGGTTAAATATTTGGTTGATATTGCAAACAACATTTGCTCTCTTGCTTTCCATTACGCTGTGTAACACGATTTTTGTCCTTGTGTAGCAACTGTTATTTCCTATTTGCTTTAACCCTAGAAAGTATGAAAAATGGCTATTTCCTTCACATTTTGCTTTTGTCACATTTATTAAAACCCCAAAGAATCCCTCTCAACACTTGGCTACGATGCTCCCCCAACGGTCTAACTTCTGCTTCTTGGACTTTAGCGCACCTCTAGTTTTTAATAATCATTTCTGTCACAAGATTTAAGTAGCGATTTGGAAAAATAAAACCTAGCATTTATAAGCAAAGAAATTAAAAAGATGCAAGAATTGTTAAAATTCAACATCCAGATCTTTATCGCTGTTATTCGTTAATTTTCAACAATGGAATATAGTTTCTGTATTAAAAACCAGCATGTGCGTGTGAGAGAGTGTGTATGTAATTCCAATATATTTACGCACCATGCCCCATCTTAGACTTCAGTTTTTGAAAATTGAAAATTGTCGAGTGTAGGAAAAAATTAGCTTGGAATCCAACAGAGAAAAGAATATTAATCATCAAACACCAAAAATTATCCAAATATCTTATTTGCAATCTCAATTACAGTCGGGTCAAAGTTGAGGAAAATCTCAGACTGGGCGATGTGTATGTTTATGAGCAAAACACTAAATTCCACGCGGCTCTGACAGAAGGTAATGGCGAACATCTGCTGACACTTTTGCCACAAATTTCTCTCACTCTTTCCTCCTGCATCTTGCGGCTCATCTGCGACGAACCGGCTTTCCGTCCAGGTGGGGAACCTATACGCCAATGGGACTGGGAAAACCGGTCCTTATGAGCCAGGCATGGCTCCAGAAGGAACAAACAGCAACAAGGAAAAACAAGAAATCAGAAACTACTCATTTTATTTATATATATATATATATATATATAATATATATATATATATATATATATATATATATATATATATATATATATATATATATATACAATATATATATATATATATATGGCGATAACTATTAATATATATATATGTGTGTGTGTATATATATATATATTATATATATATATATATACACATATATATATATACATATATATATATATACATATACACAGACACACACACACACACACACACATATATATATATTAATAGTTATCGCCATACTAATATGGCAGTCTATAGACATAAGACTAAAGCTGTCGCTCATTAGCTCCAAGAGGCCATCGCCTCTAGCTAGCTATATGACACACGAACCTGCGTACATTACAACCTTCGAACAGGGGAGGTCAGCCGCTTCACCTTGCTAGTCAGACATCTGCAGACATGTTTCAGGGTTGTTGCCCTTTATCAATGCAGCGTGTCGCTACTGACCGCCTGTTCGAAGATTTTATTTACCTAGTTACAGTGGAATACATCCACTTGTTTTCAATAATAGAAATATTAAAATTACTAAGTCTCTCTACAGGAGATTACGGCAGCGTTACTGGATATTAATAGTTATCGCCATACTAATATGGCAACAACAGAAAAAACTAATATGTGTGAAAATATAAAAATATATATAAATTAATAAAAGGTATAATGAGATAAAAAAAACTTTTTGGGACATAATATAGAAAGCAAGTTCTATCTGTTTTCTTTAGGGGACCAAAAACGTAACAAAAATTTAGTCACATGTGGGCATGATCCGAAAAGTTCTGTCCTTGAGTTTACACATGCAGTAGGGTCTAAGCTGCTTTTCCAGATAAGCCATCTGTCCATGTCGCATAGACCGCACCTTCCGCTGCCGTTGGTGTAGGGCTTACATTTGGCCAAAATCTTCCAATGGATGTTATAATCGACACCTTTATCTTTTAAAAACCAAATATGATTAGATAATTTTCTCGCTTTTCTTTTTTATTGAACCTTGAAATTACCCTTTGTAATTTCTTCGTCGAAACGGTGTCTTTAGTGGTTATAGAGTCCACGGTAGCTTCATAGATGATGGTCTCGGACATCCAAGCTCCATTTAGCGGGCACAATTTTTTTATTCCTGCATGAACAGCTATTTTCTTGCTGTGGTTATGTGTGATTATATTTTTAAAATTGGTAGTAGAACTAAAACTAATTTTTAAATTGTGTTTATTGAAGAGTTTCCTATAAGTATGGTTAACTGGAAAATATATAACGGTATTTTTTCATAGCGTTTTTCAGATGGCCAGATAACCGAAGAGATGGTGTTGTGGATTTCCACTTCGGCATCTGAAACTCAGAGTTTTATCTTGACTATTGAGTAAATGTAACATTATTTTATAGATAAATTTCCTCTATTATGTATAATATCGAGGTCTCTTTCTTTCTTTTGTTATCTTACCGTTTTTACCAATATATATATATATATATATATATATATAATAGAAATATTAAAATTACTAAGTCTAACAATTACGGCAGCGTTAATGGATATTAATAGTTATCGCCATACTAACATGGCAGTGTATAAACATAAGACTAAAGCTGTCGCTGATTAGCTCCAAGAGGCCATCGCCTCTAGCGTCCATTACAACACTTCGAACAGAGGAGGTCAGCCGCTTCACCTTACTAGTCAGACATCTGCACACATGTATCAGGGTTGTTGCCATATTAGTATGGCGATAACTATTAATGTCCATTAACGCTGCCGTAATCTCCTGTAGAGAGACTGAGTAATTTTAATATTTCTATTATTGAAAACAAGTGGATGTATTCCACTGTAAATAGGTAAATAAAATCTTCGAACAGTAGCGACACCTGCTGGTTCTGACTACGCTGCATTGATAAAAGGCAACAACCTTGAAACATGTCTGCAGATCCCTAACCTTTTAATCCTACTGGTAGCGTACGGCACCCCAAAAATTTGATATAGTTTTTAAAGTGGGATTATATTCAAATAATTGCCATTTCAGAGTCATGGCAAGAGTTTTGTTTCTTGTTGCTTAAGGGAAGTAATTTGAAGAGTTAAGTCAAGGCAAGAATTGGTAAAGTAAAGTAATTTAAAAGAATGTTAGTTGTTAGAGTTACTTCCCTTAGAGTGGGTTTTATATTTTTGGATTTGAAGTGATATTTTTGCCTTGAAATATCGTAGATGTGTCTTAAATTAGGCAGGTATAATATATGGACGTAATAGTATGGAAGTGAAGTCGACTTCGACGAAAATTGAGCTCGGAACATTAAGTCTGATTAAATACAACTAACTCATATATCTTTCTTTGAACACACAGAAACACAAGTATGTGTGTGGATGTCTCTCTCTCTCTGATTCAATGTATCCATCAGAAAAGGGCAGATCCCTAACCTTTCTAATATCCTTTTAATCCTTCTGGTGGCGTACAGCACCCCGTCCATAGTTTTTAAAGTGAGATTATATTCAAATAATTGCCATTTCAGAGTCATGGCAAGAGTTTTGTTTCTTGTTGCTTAAGGGAAGTAATTTAAAGAGTTGTTGGTTAAAGGAAGGAATTTCAAGTCAAGGCAAGAGTTGTGTTTCTTGTTGCTAAAGGGAAGTAATTTAAATGAATGTTTGTTGTTAAAGTTACTTCCCCTTAGACTGGGTTTTATATTTTGGGATTTTAAGTGATATTTTTGCCTTGAAATATCATAAATGTGTCTTAAATTAGGCAGGTATAATATATGGACGTAATAGTATGGAAGTGAAGTCGACCGACGAAAATTGAGCAACACACAGAAACACAAGTCTCTCTCTCTCTGAAACACACTTCAGAAGAAGACAGATCCCTAACCTATCTGATACCCTTTTAATCCTTCTGGTGGCGTACGGCACCCCGTCCATAGTTTTTAAAGTGAGATTATAATCAAATAATTGCCATTTCAGAGTCACATGGCAAGAGTTTTGTTTCTTGTTGCTTAAGGGAAGTAATTTGAAGGGTTGTCAAGGCAAGAGTTGTGTTTATTGTTGGTAAAGGAAAGTAATTTAAATTAATGTTAGTAGTTAGAGTTACTTCCCTTAGAATTGGTTTAATACTTTTGGATTTCAAGTGATATTTTTGCCTTAAAATATCGTAAGTTACTTTCCTTTACCAACAAGAAACAAAACTCTTGCCATGACTCTGAAATGGCAATTATTTGAATATAATCTCACTTTAAAAACTATGGACTACTCTATATCAAATTTTTGGGGTGCCGTACGCCACCAGAAGGATTAAAAGGGTATTAGAAAGGACGTAATAGTAAGGAAGTGAAGTCGACTTCGAGGAACACATATATATCTATGTATCTGCATATAAGTGTGTGTGTGTGTGTAGTGAATGCTTCTGTGTGTTGGGCTCTGCATACGCGCACGTGTGTAGTGCTTGGGTGGTGTTACGGTTAGAGTTACTTGTCTATTTGCATTCTTTCTATTTCGTGTTTTAAGTGTGTTTTGTGTGTTTTCAGTCATTGTGTGCGTATTGTTTTTTTTCAGTTTTTTTTTAGTGTTTTGTGTGTGATTTGTGTGTGTTATTTGTGTCGGTCTGGTGTATGTTTTGTGTCTGTTTTGTATGTTTTTATGTTTTGTGTGTGGTGTGTATTTTGAGTTTTATGTGTCTTTTAAGTCTCTTTTGTGAATGTTTTGTTTGTTTCTTTGTTTTTTGTGTGTTTTGTGTGTTTTGTTTACTTTCTGTGATTTTTCTGTTTTGTGCGTCGTTTGTCTTCTGTGTTTTGTTCTTTAGTGTGGTTTTGTGTATTTTTGTGTTTTCTGTGTCTTTCGTGTTTCGTGAGGAACTGATGCCAATATATATCAGCAAAAAAAAGTTATGCTAGTTTGTCTGATTAATATAATGCCAAGCAATGTCATGGTCTTTCACTTAATCCGATGTAGGATGTTTGTTTGCAATATTATATTAGGGGAACTTCTTATGTCCAATTTTTATCCATTACTTAAAGGATTCTATCACTCAGCACCTCTATTTTAATGTGCATATGATGTATTTCATTGCAATATATCCCTTATTAGTAATCCTCTTCTTATGTGGCCTTCTCTTGATAGGTACAAATATATAAGAAAATTCTGCTATACAAATTTTCTTGAATTTCAAAGTTTTCTTTATCAAAACTTTTTATAGTGTCTGCAATTGTTTAGATCTCCTGAATAGTGGAAACATGGAACACTTTGGGTGGTGTAATAATGATATGCAATATATGACAAAGGGGTGCAGATGAGTATGCTTTTGAACATACGTCTCGCCGAAGTTCACCTTAATAAGATTTGAACTTAGCAACCTGGTATCACAAGTGCAAACCATTTTATCCATTACTCATGCCATTTTTGTATACCAAGTAGAACCCTGCTTACTTTCATTTCCATTAATTATTACTTTAGTCTTTATTGTTTACTTTCTGATATTAGGTTTTATTTCTATGTAATATACATTCTTCGTAACAGTCTATAAGGGAATTCTAATTCTAATGCTGGAATTCAGCATATTTTATCCACATTCTTACAGCATGATGATTAAGAAAATTAAACAACTATGCCTAGGTTAATGCTTGTATAGTCACCAGGATTAACTAAAATATTTTTAGAAAACAAAATATTTTTATATCATGAAAATCTTAGATTAAGCATCATCAGTCACATTTTACTTCAAATGTAATATTTTGACTGTAGCGTGTGGTTACTTTACCTGTTAAAAATAGCATCTTCTTTTGTCTCTGTCTGGAAAATAAGGTGGAACTTTGTAGGCCTGTAAAATTCAATGAGATTACTATAAATAGTTTGTTTTAACAGTTGCCTGTTGCAGCCAAGAAAAGTTTTCCAGAATGATGACATTCTCATGTCTGCAAGGACTAGGTCTGGAAGTGATGGGTAACAGAGAGACAAACAAGTTAGGAATTGGTATGAAAATAGTCAATTTTAAGGAACTGATGCCTATATATATATCGGCAAAAAGAGGTTGTTATGCTGGTTAAAGCATGGAGTGTGTCTGAGTAATATTATGCCAAGCAATGTCATGGTCTTTCCCTGAATGCAATCTAGGATGTTTGATTACAAAAACACTGTATATATATTACGGGAGCTTATTATGTCCAATTTTATCAATTACTTAAAATATTCTTTCACTCAGCACCTCCATTTTAATGTGTATATAATGTAATTCAGTGCAATATATACTTCATTGATAACTCTTGAAAGTCACAAACATATGAGAAAATTCTGCTATACTAAAAATTCTGCAATACAAATTTGGAGGACTAAAATATTTTTTAGATTTCCTGAATAGTAAAAATATGATACACTTTGGGTGGAGTAATAATGATATGCAATATGTCAGAGGGGTGAAGATGAAATTGCTTTGAACATACGTCTGATGATAAAAAAAGACTAATATTTATTCCAGTAACAATCATTATTACGGAGTTTCAATGGCATTAGTTTCGCATTCTGTACGAAGACTACATGATGGAATCACAAAGGCACCACCATAACATAAGGCATGTCCTAAGCATATTAATGTTAGGGGAGCCTATATATTTTCAGGTCTAAACAAAAGCTATTTGTTCCTGAGAAAAAGACGAAGACAGTCAATCGTGTGACTATTAATACATTCCGGAGATGGATGTGAGCCAAAATTCACATTAAAATGATTTGAACTGAGCAACCTGGTATGACAAGCGCAAACCATTTTATCCATAACTCAACAGATTCTATCATTCTGCACTTATTTTAATGTGTATACAATATAATTCAGTACAATATATCCGTTATTAATAACCCACTCATTATGTGGCCTAATTTTGATGGTTACAAACATGCCGTTTTTTGTATAGTAATAGGTTCTCATTTTCATTTCCATTAAACATTTAGTCTTTATTGTTACTATGAGTCTTTCTGATTCTTGGTTGCTTGAATTCAGCATATTTCATCCTCATTCTTACAGCATGTTGATTATGAATATTAAAAATCTATGTTTAAAATAAGTATCCAAAGTTCAAAGGTACATAAATATGCCTAGGTTTATGCTGGTATAGAAACTACAAAATAGATAAACAAAGATGATATTAATAATCTGGAAAAACAAAAAACTATTTTTGTCATGAAAAGCATAGATTAAGCACCATCAGGCACATTTTACTTCAAATTTAATATTTTGACTGCAGCATGTTTCCAATTAAACAATTCATTTATCTGTTTTTGTCTGTGTCTAGAAAATAAGGTGGAGCTTTTTAGGCCTGTAAAATCCAATGAGATCACTATAAATAGTTTGTTTCAACAGTTGCTTGTTGCAGCAAAAATCTCCAAGAAAAGTATTCCAGTAGGATGACATTCTCATGTCTGGAAGTGTTCTGGAAGTGATGTATAGCGGAGAGACAAACAAGTTAGGAATTAATATGAAAATGGTCGATTTTAAGGAATTGATGCCAGTTAAAGCATGGTTTTTCCCTGAATGCAATCTAGGATGTTTGTTTGCAAAAACACTGTATATGTATTAGCGGAGATTCTTATGTCCAACTTTTATCCAATACTTAAAGCATTCTATCACTCAGCACCTACATTTTAATTTGTATATAATGCAATTCATTGCAATATATCTCTTATGTGGCCTCCTCTTGAGAGTCACAAACATATGAGAAAAACCTGATATGACAAGCGCAAACCATTTTATCTCAAAGGATTCTTTCATTCTGTACTGATTTTAATATGTATATAATGTAATTCAGTTAAAATATTAATAACCCTCTTCTTATCTGGCCTTCTATTGATGGCTATAAACTTAAAATAAGTATCCTAAGTTCACAAATATGCCTAGCTTTATGCTTGTATAGTAACCTGGATTAACTAAAATATTTCTTGAAACTGTACAAAATAGATACACCTGGAAAAATATAAACATATTCGTCATGAAAACGATAAATTAAACAATATCAGGCACATTTTACTCCAAATGTAATATTTTGACTGCAGCGTGTGGTTACTTAACCTGTTAGAAATAGCATTCAAATTTCCAATTCAACACTTCTGGATATCATTTATCTGTTTTTGTCTGTCTAGAAGATAAGGTTTTTAGGCCTGTAAAATCCAATTAGATTACTATAAATAGTTTGCTTTAACAGTTGCCTGTTGCAGCCAATATCTCCAAGAAAGTATTTTAGGAGTATGACATTCTCATGTCTGGAAGTGATGGTTAGCGGAGAGACAAACAAGTTAGGAATTTGTATGAAAATATTTAATTTTAAAGAATTAATGCCAACATTTATCAGTCTGGAGTGTGTGAGTAATATTATGCCATGGTCTTTCCCTGAATGCAATCTAGGATGTTTGTTTGCAAAAACACTGTATATGTTTCATTAGAGGAGCTTATGTTCAACGTAAAGGTCTCTCACACAGCACCTCTGTTTTAATGTGTATTTAATGTAATTCAGTGCAATACCTCTCATAATTATAACGCATTTCTTATGTGGCCTTCTCTTGATAGTCACAAACATAAGAAAATTCTGCTATCCTAAAATTTCTGTTGAATTTTTGGAATACTGAAGTATTTTTTAGGTCTCCTGAATAGTGAAATTATGATGTACTTTATGTGGTGTAATAATGTTGTGCAATACATAATGACAGAAGGGTCAAGATGAGAATGCTTTTGAACATACGTCTCATTTTTAACCTGATGATAAAAAAGGTCGAATATTTATTCCATTAACAGTGATAATTACGAAGTTTGAATGGCATTTGGCAGCAACAGTACATCTATCAACAGTATCGCAGATTGTACATTCTGAGACTACATGATGGAATCAGAAAGGAACATAAGGCATGTCCTAAGCATATTAATTTCAGGTCTAAACAAAACTGATTTCTTCCTCAGAAATAGACAACGAGAGTCAAACCTGTGACTGGTAAAACATTTTTTGAGGTGGATGTGCGCCAAAATTCACCTGAGCAAACCATTTTATCCATTATTGAAAGGATTCTATCACTCTGCACTGATTTTCAGGTGTATATACAATATATCCATTATTATTATTATGGTTACAAACATGCCGTCTTTGTATATAAAATAGAACCCTGATAGTAGGGTCTTATTTTCAATTCTATTAAATATTATAGTCTTTATTGCTACTCTGATTGTAGGTTTTATTTCTATGTAATATACATTCTTTGTAACAGTTTATAGAGGAATTCTAATTCAACATGTTTTATCCTTATTCTTACATGATGATTATCAGGTTTATGCCAATTTATTCCAATTTATGCTTGTATAGTCACCTGGATTAACTAAAATAATTCTTGAAACTACAAAGATGATGTTAATAATCTGGAAAAGCAACCTATTTTTATGTCATGAAAATCTTAGATTAGTCACTATCAGGCACATTTTATTTTTGACTGCAGCGTGTGGTTACTTAACATGTGAAAAATAGCATTCCAGAAGCATGACGTTCTCACCTCTGGAAGTGATGGGAAAAGAAGAGACAAGGAACTGATGCCAATATATTTCAGCAGAAAAGAAAAAGTTAAGTCTAAGTAATATTTTCTCAAGCAATGATAAACAAAGATGATATTAATAACCTGGCAAAACATAATGCAATCTAGGATGTTATGTTAGGGGAGCTTCTTATATCCATTACTATCACTCAGCACCTGTATATAATGTAATTCCGTGCAGTATATCCCTCATTATTAACCCTCTTAATATGTGGCCTTCTCTTGATAGTTACAAATACACAGGAAAATTCTGCTATATAAATTTTCTTGAATTTCAAAGTTTTTTTTAGATCTGTATAGTGGAAATATGGGACACTTTGGGTAGTGTCAAAATGATATGCAATACATAATAACAGAGGGGGTGAAGGTGAGAACGCTTTTGAACATGTCTCGCAGTGTTAATCTGATGATAAAAAAAGACTAATATTTATTCCAGTGACAATCATAATAACGTTGAATATGAATATTAAAAATCTATGTTTAAAATAGGTATCCTAAGTTCACAGTTAGATAAATATGCTTAGGTTTATGCTTGAATAGTCACCTGGATTAACTAATATATTTCTTGAAACTACAAATTAGATAAATAAAGATGATATTAATAATCTGGAAAAACATAAACTATTTTTGTCATGAAAAGCATAGATTAAGCACCATCAGGCACATTTTACTTCAAATTCAAAATATCAATTAAGTTTTCATTTAAACAATTCATTGATCTGTCTTTGTCTGTTGAAAAAATAAGGTGGAGCCTGTTAAATCCAATGAGATCACTATAAATAGTTTGTTTCAACAGTTGCCTGTTGCAGCCAATATCTCCAAGAAAAGTATTCCAGAAGGATGACATTCTCATGTCTGGAAGTGGTCCGGAAGTGATGGGTAGCGGAGATACAAACAAGTTAGGAATTGGTATGAAAATAGTCAAATTTAAGGAATTGATGCCAATATATATCGTCAAAAAAGAGAAATTTCTGCTAGTTAAAGCAATGTCAATCTAGGATGTTTGTTTGCAAAAACTATATATGTATTAGGGGTGCTTCTTATGTCCAACTTTTATCCAATACTTCTATTGGATTCTATCACTCAGCACCTCAACTTTAATGTGAATATAATGTAATTCAGTGCAATATATCCCCTAATTATAATCCTCTTCTTATGTGGCCTCCTCTTGATAGTCATAAACATATGAGAAAATTCTACTATACTAAAAATTTTGCTATACAAATCTCTTTTGAATTTCAGATTTTTTTATGAAAACTTTATAGAGTGGTTGTAATTGTTGGAGGACTGAAGTATTTTTTAGATCTAAATAGGAGAAATGTGGGACACTTTGGGTAGTGTTAAAATGATATGCAATACATAATAACAGAAGAAGCAAGATGAGAATGCAGTGTTAATCTGATGTTGAAAAAGGTCTAATATTCCAGTAGCAATCATAATAAGGATGTTTGAATGGCATTTGGCTGCAACAGTATATCTACCATTTCTTCCTCCATTGATGGAATCATAAAGGCACCACCATAACATAAGGCATGTCCTAAGCATATTAATGTTAGGGGAGCCTATATATTTTCATGTCTAAACAAAACGGATTTCTTCTTGAGAAAAAGCGCAAACTATTTTATTCATTACTCAAAGGATTCTATCAGGCTGCAGTTTTTTTAATTCCGTACCATATATCCGTCATTAATAAACCTCCTGTTACGTGGCCTTCTTTTGATGGTTACAAACATGTCGTTTTTGTATATCAAGCAGAACCCTCATAGTAATAGGTTCTTATTTTCATTTCCATTAGATATTACTTTAGTCTTTCTGATCCTAGGTTTTATTTCTTTGTGCTAGGAAGATGCTGGAATTCAGTATATTTTATCCACATTCTAGCAGCATGGTGAATATGTATATTTAAAATCTATGTTTAAAAAAAGTATCCTAAGTTTACGGTTAGCCAAATATGCCTAGGTTTATGCTTGTATAACTACATTAAGTAAAATATATCTTGAAACTGTACAAAGATGATAGTAATAATCTGGAAAAACATGAACTATTTTTTCATGAAAACCATAGTTTAAGCACCATCAGGAACATTTTACTCCGAATGTAATATTTTGACAGCAGCGTGTGTAGAAATAGCATTCAAGTTTCCAATGAAACACTTCTGGATTTCATTTATGTTTTTTGTCTGTGTTTAGAAAATGAGCATTTTAAGGCCTGTGAAATCCAATGCGATTACTATATATAGTTTGTTTTACAGTTGCCTGTTGTAGCCAATATCTCCAAGAAAAGTATTCCAGAAGGATGACATTCTCATGTCTGGAAGTAGTCTGGAAGTGATCAGTAGCGGAGAGGCAAACGAGGTAGGAATTGTTATAAAAATAGTATTATTATGCCAGGTCTCTCCTTGAATGCAATCTAGTGTTTGTTTGCAAAAACACTGTATAGGATTCTATCACTCAGCACCTGTATTTTAATGTGTATATAATGTAATTCAGTGCAATATAAATAACTCTTGATAGTCACAAACATATAAAATTCAAGATGAGAATGCATGGCAGTTTTCGCATTCTGTATATCCTCATTTTGGTGGTTTCTTCTTCCTCCATTGAGTCTACATGAGGGAATCACAAAGGCACATTATGCAAATCCTAACATATTAATTTGAGTCTAAAGAAAACTGATTTCTTCCTGAGAAAAAGATGATTAGAGTCAATCCTGTGACTTTTAATACATTTCTTGACATGTATGCGAGCCGAAATTTATCCTTATTAGATTTGAACTGAGCAACCTGTGCAAACCATTTTATCCAATACTCAGAGGATTCTTTCACTCTGCAGTGATGTATATAATGTAATTCAGTACAATATATCCATTATTAATAACCCTCTTCTTATGTGGCCTTCTTTTGATGGCTTTAAACTTAAAATAAGTATCCTAAGTTTACAAATATGCCTAGCTTTATGCTTGTATAGTCACCTTGATTAACTAAAATATCTCTTGAAACTGTACAAAATAGATACACCTGGAAAAACATAAACTTATTTTTATCAGGTACATTTTACTCCAAATGTAATATTTTGACTGCAGCGTGTGTTTACTTAACCTGTTAGAAATAGCATTCAAGTTTCCAATTAAACACTTCTGGATATCATTTATTTGTTTTTGTCTTTGTCTAGAAAATAAGGTTTTTAGGCCTGTGAAATACAAGGAGATTACTATATATAGTTTGCTTTAACAGTTGCCTGTTGCAGCCAATATCCCCAAGAAAAGTATTCCAGAAAGATGGCATTCTCATGTCTGGAAGTGATGGTTAGCGGAGAGGCAAAGAAGTTAGGAATTTGTATGAAATTATTTAATTTTAAGGAATTAATGCCAACATATATCAGCAAAAAAGAGAAAGTTATGCTGGAGTGTGTCTGAGTAATATTATGCCAAGCAATGTCATCGTCTTTCCCTGAATGCAATCTAGGATGTTTGTTTGCACTGTATGTTTCATTAGAGGAGCTTATGTTCAACTTAAAGGATTCTGTCACAGCAGCCCTATTTTAATGTGTATGTAACGTGATTCAGTGCAACACCTCTTCTCTTGATAGTCAGAAACATAAGAAAATTCTGCTATACTAAAAATTCTACTATAAAAATTCTGTTGAATTTGAAAGTTTTTGGAGAACTGAATTATTTTTGAGGTCTCCTGAATAGTGGAATTATGATACACTTTAGGTGGTGTAATAATGATATGCGATACATAATGACCGAAGGGTCAAGATGAGAATGCATTTGAACGTACGTCTCATTTTTAACGTGATGATAAAATAGTCTAATATTTATTCCATTAACAGTGATAATTACGAAGTTTGAATGGCATTTGGCAGCAACAGTACGTCTATCAACAGGTTTTCTTTCTATGTAATATACATTCTTCGTAATAGTCTATAGAGGAATTCTAATTCTAATGCTGGAATTCATCAAGTTTTATCCACATTCTTACAGCATCATGATTATGAGTATTAAAAATTTATGTTTAAAAAAAGTATCCTAAGTTCACAGGTTTATGCTTATATAGTTCACATGTTTATGCTTGTACAAGTTTATGCCAATTTATTATAATTTATGCTTGTATAGTCACCTGGATTAACTAAAATATTTCTTGAAATTACAAAGATGATGTTAATAATCTGGAAAAACAAACTATTTTTATGTCATGAAAATCTTAGATTAAGCACTATCAGGAACATTTCAGTTTTGACTGCAGCGTGTGGTTACTTAACATGTTAGAAAAGGCATTCAAGTTTCCAATTGAACACTTCTGGATTTGTTTTATCTTTTCTCTCTGGAAAATAAGGTGGAAATTTGTAGGCCTGTAAAGTGCAATGAGATTACTTTAAATGTTTAACTTTTGACTGCAGCGTGTGGTTATTTAACGTGTTAGAAATAGCATTCAAGTTTCCAATTAAACACTTTCTGGATTTCTTTCATCTTTTTTCTGTGTCTGGAAAATAATGTGGAATTTTGTAGGCCTGTAAATTCCAATGAGATTACTCTAAATGTTTTGTTTTCGCAGTTGCGTTTTCCAGCCAATATCTCCAAGAAAACTATTCCAGAAGGATGACATTCTCATCTCTGGAAGTGATGGGAAAAGGAGAGACAAGGAACTAATGCCAATATATTTCAGCAAAAAAGAGAAATTTAAGTCTGGAGTGTCTCAGTTATATTATGCGAAGCAATGTCATGGTCTTTCCGTGAATGCAATCTAGGATGTTTGTTTGCAATATGATATTAGGGGAGCTTCTTATATCCAATTTTTATCCATTACTTAAAGGATTCTATCACTCAGCACCTGTATATAATGTAATTCCGTGCATTATATCCCTTATTATTAACCCTTTTCTGATGTGGCCTTCTCTTGATAGTTACATATATACAAGAAGATTCTGCTATATATATTTTCTTGAATTTCAAAGTATTTTTTAGATCTCCTGAATATGGGACACTTTGGGTAGTGTAAAAATGATATGCAATACATAGTAACAGAGGGGGTGAAGGTGAGAACGCTTTTGAACATATCTCGCAGTGTTAATCTGATGATGAAAGAAGACTAATATTTATTCCAGTAACAATCATAATAACGAAGTAATAGCATTCTTACTGCATGTTGAATATGAATATCAAAAATCTATGTTTAAAAAAAGTATCCTAAGTTCACAGGTGGCCAAATATGCCTAGGTTTATGCTTGTATAACTGGATTAACTAAAATATTTCTTGAAACTGTACAAAATAGAAAAAGATGATATTAATAATCTGGAAAAACATAAACTATTTTTTCCTGAAAACCATAGATTAAGCTCCATTAGGAATATTTTACTCCAAATGTAATATTTTGACTACAGCGTGTCAAAATATTCAAGTTTCCAATGTCTATGTCTGGAAAATAAGGTGGAGCTTTGTAGGCCTGTGAAATCCAATGAGATTACTATAAATGTTTTGTTTTAACAGTTGCAAATATCTCCAAGAAAAGTATTGCAGAAGGATGTGGAAGGACTGGGTCTGGAAGTAGCGGAGAGACAAACAAGTTAGGTATGAAAATATTCAATTTTAAGGAATTGATGCAAATATATATCAGCAAAATAAAGGAAGTTATGCTAGTTAAAGGCTGGAGTGTATCTGAGTAATATTATGCCAAGCAATGTCATGGTCTTTCCCTGAATGCAATCTAGGATGTTTTGTCTAGGTATTGAAGCATGTCCTAAGCATATTGGCAGAAGTCCAAGCCATCGAATTTCATTTCAATTTCAATTGTTTCAACTGGTCTTGAGGAACGGTCTTGGTCATTAGTCATTGACTAAATGACGCCTAACGTTCAAAGATCGTTCTTCATTACTTCATCCCAGGTCTTCCCCTTGCACAGGTTCATTCATACTCGATACATGACCTTGCAAGAATACGCATGTCCTCAGCAGTCACTGCCGACGTTTCACTGTCATAAGAGCTCTCTGAACTTTGCCCAGGCTATTATTATTCTAGCAGCTAGACTTTTAGTGCGCCCTCACTTGCTTCACAGTTCTGATAGTGAATAGGAAGTTAGAGCAAGGTCTATAGTGATGCTTCACCAGTCATTGGGTATGACTTTTTCGTTTATCGTCTAGTCACACTCTCTTATATAAACTAAAGGTTTATTTGTGCCAATGCTTACATCGATCAGCACACTGCTTTTCATATCTATATCTGTATCATTTGTGAAGAAACTGGAGAAAATCAACTGACCTTGCTCTTTTAGACACCAACTTAATTCACAATATCATCCAACTGGATGGTTTTATGTTTACAGATATTTATGTCACATGTTTTTATAAATCATCTAATACTAGTGAATAGTGAATACCAGATATTTTGAGCATTTCTGCAGTTATTGCTCTGTCTTTATTTTCTTAATCGTTACTGTCAATTCAAATAGCTGGTCTTCACTCTTTCTCCCATTCATGGTTGAACCGGAGTCTGGTAAGGCTATAGTCTGATTTGGCAGTGTTTCTACAGATGGATGCCGTTCCTAACGCCAACTAGTCCATAAGTGTTGTTTTACGTGTTACCGGCACAGGGGCCAGCGCAGGGTAACAAACAGCCACAATTTGTTGGTTCTGTAACGTATCTGCCATGTTTGGCCGGTGTTTGTTATGTTTCACCGGCATTTTTGTTTTAACGACAATTTATTACAGCGGCTCACTCGACGATCCAATATAGTGCGCGATTTGAATATAGAGGCACCTACCTTCTCTTCTTAGTGACGGAGACCCTCCAATGGTGAGTAGACCTTCCACACAGCGCCGACCCTAACACTGACGTTAGCAGCTGCTAGCCCAAACCCTTCGCGACGTCCTCACACGTCTTGTCACCTGCACGACTCACGTTGGAAAAGGCGCAATTCCCCCGCTCCCTGCGCACGCCTGCCAGCCTATCCCTTCCGTTTGCCCCAGCTTCCGGTCAACTCACCCGGCTGCTGATGTCCAGCTGCTGACGTCATCCAGACAAAGCACACACGAAATACACATAACACACACGAAGCACACGAAAAACAGACACAGAGCACAGAGAAAACAGACGAAATACACGCGGAAGAAGCAAATACTTATAAAACCTCTCAAAACAAACACAAGACATACAAGACAAAAAGAAAAAGCACACAAAAAGTCATACTAGAAAGACAGGCAAAACACACTCAAGACACACAACATACACAGAAAGCACAAACAAAACCACAGAGAACAAATACGAAACACACAAAACAACCTAAATACACAAAAACACTCACCAAAGATACGAAACACAAAAATATAAAACACTAAACACTGACAACGCACGTAAATCACACAAAAAATACCCGCAAAACACAATTTAAACAAAAGCATACAAAAAGCACACAAAACACATACAAAGCCACACAAAAGAACAAAACACATGACGCACAAAATTCACAAAACACAAAAACTTACAGGATACACACTAAACATTCACAAAAGAGACGTAAAAGACATAAAACTGAGAATACACACACCAAAATATAAGCCAACCGAACGAAACAGAAAACACAAAAAAATACGCAAAACAAACTAAAAACACACAAACATACACGAAGAACACACAAAACACAAAAAAAATACCCAAAGCTCACACAAAGCACAAAGAAACCCATAAAAAACAGAAATCACACAAAACTAAGAAAACGCATACAACAAAAGCCACTCAAAAGAATCAAAAACAAACAAAACACACAAAGTACAAATAAAACCACACAAATCATACACAAAACATACAGAAAGCACACTTAGAGCACACACCGAAAAACACAATACACGCACAAAGCACTCACAAAAGATACTGAAAACATATAAAACTCTTAAAACATGAAATAGAAAGAAGGCAAATAGACAAGTAGTCCTAACCGTAAATTTACACACAAGCGCGTGTATGCAGCGCCCAACACACAGAAGCATATGCATACATACACCTTCCTGCACACTCATATGCAGATACATCTATATATATGTGTTCGTCGAAGTCGATTTCACTTCCATACTATTACGTCCATACCTACCTAATTTAAGACACATTTACGATATTTTAAGGCAAAAATATAACTCAAAATCCCAAAATATAAAACCCACTCGAAGGTAAGTAACTCTCACAACTAACATTCCTTTAAATTACTTCCCTTTAGCAACAAGAAACACAACTCTTGCCTTGACTTCAAATTCCTTCCTTTAACACAACTCTTGCCATGACAATTATTTGAATTTAATTTTGGGGTGCCGTAGGCCACCAGAAGGATTAAATAGGTTAGGATCTGTCTTTTTCTGATGGATACATTGAATCGTTTCCTATCTACATCGTCCAACCAAGCCCGAATGGCATCCAGTGTCTGCCATAGCGTTGTGACAGATAACTTGGGTTGGTCGTGAGAGGGAGGTAGCGAAACCCGATGCTTTCGTGGCAGGTGTGTCGGCTTGAATGAAAGGATGGGGAGCGGAAGAACTTTTTTCCCACGAATAACAGTGTTCATTATATATTGGTGGTCAACAATTGAAGGTTGGGAAGAGGATTCGTTAGGTAGGTCGACCAGAAGCCATAAGCTGTTGAATAATGCAGAAGTGTGGTCTTCTGTGTCAGCTGCGTTGGTTAGAACCTGCCGATGAGGACGGTGTTATCATAGTGATACCTGTATCACACCTAGGTATTTGTGGTTGTAGGCGGAGCATTTCCGCATGCGTTCCTGTACAATGACGTGTTCAATCTTTTTTTCAGTAGTGACTGCAGGGGTTTGCGGTGAGTATATCATGGAGTTTCTCGGATTTATTTACTGCGCGTTGCCACTCCTAGTTCTTATAAGAACTGGGTAGTGCTGAGGCCCATGAGACAGCTGGCGCAGCGTTGTCCACTTTCTTTTGCCTCGACGTACTTTGGAGCACCTTCATGTCTAACTTGAAGTCGCCCATGGTGTCAAGGCGTATCTCCTCGTCCTCCGACACAGAAGAACATCGCGATGTCCAAGAGGCATTCCACTTTGAGGTTGCACACTGCCATCGACGACATACAGCTAATATTCAGAGATGGAGGCGACAAGTAGCAGATATAAGACGAGCAAGAAAGAAGACGAAGAGACGCCGAACCCTATAGCCCTAACACTAAACCTCACGCTAAGACACATACATGTATGCATACATACAAAAATACATACATATAGATACACACGCGCACTCGTACAAACGCCCAACGTACACGAAGACACACACCTTGCACACATATAAATATATCCACAAACACAAATATATATATCATATATATACAAAATATACATCTTCCAGATGTATATTACTGCATACCTCTCCAGGGAGTAGTCTTAGCAGTTTCAACCTTTCTTAGTAGCTGAGCTGTTGCAAAGAGATGATCTTCTTTGTGAATCTTCTCTGGATTGCTTCAAGGTCTGCTGTTAATTTCAAACGTGACTGACCATAGCTGTAAGCAGTAATCCAGAGGACCATCATATCTCTGGTTCTGAATGTTCTAAGGATCCATCCAGCCAGTCGTCTGCACTTTGTCAACACTCTGGTAATGTGCACTTGGAAAGAGATATCCTCACTCATGTCTATACCCAGGTCCCTCACTGATTTAGGTTCTGGGATTGAAATTCCCTGTGGACCAGTGAACCCTGTAAGTTTCATATTTAGTTTTGGATGCTGGTAGTGCAACACTTGGAATTTTTCAGCATTAAGCTGCATATCATTATCCTCAGCCCATCTGTAAATTCAGTGCAATTCTTGCTACACATGTGCAACATCGCTGGGCTTCTGTATTTTCTGAGAGACTTTCGTATCGTCTGCACAGCTTGCAAGGGTGGCTATCCGGGCACTTGACGGAATATATGAGAAGGCCACTATAAAAAGCAGTGGTCCCAAGACAGTATCCTGTGGAACACCGCTCACTATTTGTATGTTCATAGAGGTGGCTCCATTATACGTATACATACATAAATATATATATATATACACACACACATATATATATATACATATACATACACACATGTATAATTTTACCAAGTAGTGTTCAGTATGTAAAAAGACCATTTTTCGTAATTTTTCCCTCTATACCTGCGTGAATTATTTTTCAGTATACATTGTCTGGGAGACTTTTCTTATAGTAGAGGAAATAGCTAAATTTTTTGGCTGCTATTTCTAAAAGTTCGGTGTGTGGTAAAGTAAATTTTTTTAATGAACCCTAATTATGTAACGTAATGTATATACCGTAAATGGTCTTTTTACATACTGAACACTACTTGGTAAAATTATTAATTAATTTTATCCTTTTATTATTGACAATATAATTCTCTCTCCCTGATAATAAACTGCAGATCTCTCTGTAGCGATGTGTTGCTCTATAACTCACGTGGGCGACGGGGAAGGATGCGTAGCCCCATTCGTACTTTTAGAATTCGTTACTACTGGCAGTCGAAGATGATATGTCTGGGATTACTCATATCAGACGGGTATGTTCGATTTTTAGTGCTCTCAAATTCAAACCTAAAAATGACGGAAATGTTGATCTCTATATCCAACTAATCCAGAAACGTAATCGATGTACGTGTGACCTTACGTTATTTTTCCCCTCTACACCTACGTGAATTATTTTTGAGTATACATTTTCTGGGAGACTTTTCTTATACTAGACGAAATAGCTAAACTTTTTGGCTGCTATTTCTAAAAGTTCGGTGTGTGGTAAAGAAAATTTTTTTACTCAACTCTAATTATGTAACGTAATGTTTTTTATACATATTATATATATACATATATATAATACAAATAAGAAAATGGAGGAACAGATTCCTTTCAATCATCAACTTACAGATACTACCAATTCATATAATTTATTAACTAATTAAATAGGAACATCCACATCCGACAGAATAAAACAATATATATTTATATATATATATAAGTGTATATACATATATATAAATATATATATATATATATATATATATATAAGTGTATATACATATATATAAGTATATATATAATAATATACATACACATAAGGTTACAGATAATCAAATATATATACTGGAGTATACATATATATCCACATCAAAGGGTACATATACAAAGTCTAAAGTTCATTGTATTATACTTCCAAAACAACTAATATTATTATTATTATTAATAATTCTGCTATTCAGAATACATAGTAAATGGAAGATACCACATAAAATATAGTATAATATAATACAGTGTAACACAATATAATATAATATATTGTATATTACATATATAATATATTATATAATATAGTATAACATAATATATAGACAGATGCCTATGGACTAATATAGGCACAACTGTAAGATCCATTTTATATGTAATATTTTTATGGTATTATCTTATTGATGTATATTGTTTTATTCTGTTGGATTAATTAATAAATTATATGAATTGGTATTATCTGATGATTGAAAGGAATCTGTTCCTCCATTTTCTTATTTGTATTATGATTTTATTTGTATTATGATTTTACCTTCGCCCATCTAATAAATGAACTAATTGCATTGCAATTGTAAGCATTTATGTATTAGCCTTTTGGGTACTTCACTGGCAGTATTTTGGATAACTGATATCCCATAGTGGGTTACACTCATGACCCCTATATCACTTTGTACATATATATATATATGTGGATGTGGATACAGCAAGGCTTGAGCGAATGGATCCACTTGAAAAGCCTGAAGAATGCAGTGAGTGTGCTATCCCTTGGTTCCTCTGCCAACAGAGAAGCATTAGCATCGGTGAAGTACACTCTTTGACTATTTTCCAGGTGCACTGCAAGCTGTTGAATGGCAGGGTATCGTTGGTGAATTGGAAAGTCAAAGATGCGCCAGAAAGCCTCGTTGCTACTTAGGTACCGTCCTACCTGATAATGCGTCACCTCATCCTGGCAGTATTCTTGTTGAAGTTCAAACATTGCAGCATCAGAACCCTTGTTTACATATTTGCAAACGTACTTGATGGATTTAACGGAGTTTCAAAACTCAACGTTGATGTGGGCATTGAAAGTCTTTGACAGGAGTGGGCAGTATGGAACAATCCATCTATTATCAATATCGTGCTGTCCGATAGTTGCTGTGAAACCTCCGTCTTCTGGTTTTCTGCGTCTGTATGATGGATACCCATCAGCACCTGTTTGCGTCTCTTGTAGGAACCTCTTTGGAAATCTTTTTGAACATATGCTGTCCCTCAAGCATGGTGTGTTTATGTTGAATCCACGCCCACATGGATCATGTACCATGTTTGCTTTAACTATTTCGTATAGTTCTTTGTCTAAAGCTGGATCAGGAAGCTCTGCAGAAATTATCTTGTCGATGTCATTGGAATTGATCTTCGCGGAGAGCCAAAGCAGGATATGAGCATGTGGAAGGCCCCTTTTTTGCCACTCGATTGTGTACGTCACATTAAGACTTGCCCTTTTTGTATGAGCTCCATGAGAGAGATTAACTTCAGATGGAAAACTCGGGCGTTGAGATTCTGCCGAATATGTACGTATGCAAGTATATATATGTATGTATGCCTGTATATATGTACAAAATCTACAGCAGAAGACACATGCCAAGTCACCACACAGTCGGACTGAACCCAGGACCATGTGTTTAAAACGTAGTTTGTTACCACACAGCCACACCTGCCCCTATGTATGTGTGTGTGTGTGTGTGTGCATATGGGTAGATATATTATACATGTATATATGTGTACTAGCAGTATCGCCCGGCGCTGCTCGGGTTTGTAAGGGAAATAACTATATAAGCATTTTTAGAGAGTTATAGCCAAAAAATAGCAAAAAATGCATTAAAAATGGAAAAAATATGATGGTAAATTTTTTTTTAAATCGTTGACTCATCGTAGACATTTTTAGAGAGTTACTTACCTTATATAATAGCGAAAAAATGCATTAAAATGGAAAAAAAACGATGGTAAATTTTTTTTTAAATCGTAGACTCATGTAGACGCTTTCTTAGCCATTTCTGTTTTGGTGTCTTCAAGCCATAAAGTCGTTGTTCTAAAAGAACGCTGGTCTCCTTGACAACGCATTACGACGTTGATTTCCTTACACTCCCTTCCCCACAGGTGCAGGTGTGAGCGTGGACGCCAACTCCGCCGCCATCGACACACGAAAAATTATGCATTAAAATGGAATAAAAAATGATGTTAAATTATTTTAAAATCGTAGACTCATCGTAGACGCGCGCTAATACTCAGATGGGCTCGATATGAATCACGACTATAAGCTACCCGAATTTGGTTAAACTGCACCGCAAAATGTGGGAGTAGTTAGGAATCTAAATCGAAGGGGACAGAGACAACACTCACACAACTACAGTTTTATATATAGATATACATAGCGCAGTAGTGGTGAGATGTGACAGCAAAGAAAAGCATACATTCACTCTCTGCATGCAATTAGACTGGGAAAGTTCGTGAGGAACCCATTGACCCAATTTGCTGACTTTTCCGATAGCACACAGGTCTCAATGAATGGTTGAATGACCAAATCCAAGCTTCTCTGCTAGTTCCTCAACAGTTACGATGAGATTTTGTTCCACCAGGGTTTTCAGGATGTCCTTGTCGAGTTCTACAGATCTTTCAGGATGAGGCTCGTCTTCTAGGCTGTAGTTTATGGCTCGAAATTTCTGGAACCACCATTGACACTGCCTTACGCTTATTGTCCAATCCCCATATACTGCATTAATATTTCTTGTACTTTCCGTTGCGTTGTTGTCTTTATTGAACTCATAAAGCAAAATATGCCAAATATGCTCCTTTGTTACTTCCAACATAGCTTTGAAAAAATAGCTGTTAAAATCGAAATGCATTCTTCAAAACTTGCACTATGAATAAGTACAAGATAAAATTACTACCTGCTTTTATAGCAAGTTAATATAAGTAGTTTATCCCATTCCCCTCTGACTTTTAGTTCAAGCTGTTGAAAAAACCGCATTATTATATATATATATACATACATACATATACACACACACTCTCTCTCTCACACACATGCACACATTTATATTCTGTTATTCTTTTATATGTTTCAGCCTTGAGGTTGTGGCCATGCTGGATCATGTGTGTGTGTGTGTGTGTGTGTCTATATCTGTCTGTGTGTATATGTATATGTATGTGTGTGAACAATAATATTTTCAACAGATGTGTTGCAAATGTATCTGATTGTTCTCAAGCTTCAATACTGTGTGTGTGTGTATGTGTGTGTGTGTATGTATGTATGTATATGTATGTATATGTATGTATGTATGTGTGTGTGTATGTATGTGTGTGTATGTATGTATGTGTGTGTGTATGTATGTATGTATGTATGAGTGTATGTTTACTTTATTACTAACACAAGCCACTACGGTTATTTAATGTAAAGTCTTCCTCAAATCACTCTCTCTCGCTATTTACTCTCTTCCAAGAACACTGTTATGGAAAATGGGATTTTTTTCTAGCGGTGTCGTATGAAAATGTCACCCATAATTATGGCCCTAGTATCGATCTATTGCATTTCAATCTATTTTAGATTTAGGGTTAGGGTTAGTTAGGGTTTGGGGAAGGGTATCTTTTTTCTTCACAAATGTAAATAAACCCAATCTGTTTCTTAAAGGAGGGATATATTCATTATGCACAGAATGTTATTTACCTAAATGGATGTCAGCGATTGGTTAAAATTGCCGAAATGCTCGAAATTAAAGACGAAATATCTTACAACCTATAGAATATTCTCAATAAAGCCAAGAGAAAATTATGTTTTATAAACACATTCTATCAGTATATGAAGTTTAAAACTTTTTAGTTACCTAGAAATTATGTTACAAAGTGCCGTTCAAAAGGAAAAGATCCCCATGACTCCTTACATCTCTTGATTGCACATATAATTGCATCTTGTATACACACATACAATGAGGAAAGCGAAAACAGTTAACAACAATAACAACAAAAAATAAAAACATCTTATTTATCTCCCTAACAAGTGTGCTACATCTTCACTTTTTTTTCTTTGTTTACCTTGTACTACGGTACGGATGGGCAGATAGAACAAAACTGCCACGGTATCATCTGTGGATGAGCCGTGCGACAAAACTGGTTGCAGTCCTAAAATAGAACGTTGCCCGGCAAATCACATCTGTCATCTATGCACAAAACTCGAAAATTCCTTCCAAAATAGATGGGTTGAATGCAGTAAATGTCATGTTTCAATCTGCTTTCAATGTGCCACAAACTTTCAAAAGATCCCAGGTCAAATGGATTGTTTGTGAACCTCATGACATGACCAGCCCATCATAGTCTTGTGTGGTAGTATTCTACAATAACATATTTCACTCCAGTTCTTTTCCTGATTTCCTTGTTTTGGATGTGATCTCTTAGCAAGATTCCCAATGTTGACCTATCCATGGTTTTCTGTGCTGTAAGCAGATGTTGTTGTTCTCTATTCATCAAGGCCAGTCTCATATGCATATAGCATTGCAGGCAAGACTATGCCGTTGAAGAGATTGGCATGTGTTGTTTTGTCTAGGTTTACCTTCAGCACATCCCTCATCCACTTGAATGCTCTCCATCCTACTCTAATCCTTCTCGTTCTCCATCTTCACTTCATAGTCACTTTTTGCCTGAGATACAGATACATACACATATTTTAAGCATACATACACCTTCATATATCTGTATAGATACAGATATAAGTGAGTAGACAAGAATACACATATAACTTTATGCATGTCCAAACATACATGTACATACATATATGCACACCTACATATACACTGCCAGCATATATATATCTACACACACATTTACCATAAAAATCTATGGATGTATTGGTGAAATGCTAATGTATGTACTAAAAATTAATATAAACAACCATGTATATAGACACACACACATATTACACACATACATAGTTCAAATTTATAGAAAAACAAAAGACAAAGACAGGTGTAGGAGCAAAAAGCAAGTGTATTAGCTTGACACTCAGGTAAACTAGGAAAATTATTTTATGTTTTGAGGCTACATTCTTCAACAGAAAGGAATAAGAGGAAATAAATGAAGATTTGCTGAAAAAAAATGTGTAGAGTAAGTGGTCCAACATGGCGAATATACACACACACACATATATATGAGGCTGTGTTGAAAAGTTCCTGGCATTGGGTAAAAGAAAATACAGGAGGATCAGTAAATTATGATTTTATTCAACATATTCCCCTCTCAGATTTACACACTTGTTGCAACGGTTCTTCAATTTTTCTAAGCCCTGTGAAAGAACTCAGAAGTGTTGTTGTATTTGTGGTTATGTGGGTAACTGCACATGCTATATTACACATTCTGAGCAAGGTTCAATCCTCCCAGAAGCACTATTCATGTTCTTTATAAAAAGTTCAATTTTTTTTTCTGCTGCCTATGGTGACAGATAAAAATTAAAAAAAATAAAATGTTTAAGCCCTCTCCCCATCCTGCTTCACTGCACTTGTAATTCCCTGGGAGAGTTACAGACTGAAACCCTCTCTCTACTTACTAATCAAGGGCATCCAAACAGGTCCCCAATTTGGGAGTTTAAACAGAGATATGTAAAACCTATTTCTGTGATTAATTATTGATCTACAGTTGTGATGTGATAGATTTTTTTTCATTTTTAGTTATTTAAATATAAAGATAACCCCCATAAAGATAACCCCCATAATTCTGAGCAGGGATTAGAAACCTCAACTTGTTTGTAGTAGTTATTACTTCTAAACACCCTTACCTACTGTGCCACCAAAGGAGCAACAATGCTAAAGAGAAAATTAAGATATTTAAATTTATTTCAATTATTGCTTACTATAAAGATTTGAGGGAGATCTGGTTACTATATGAAGGCTGCTTTGTAGCCCCTTTTTTACACACACACACACACACACACACAATATTTTTGGTGAGTGAACTTTGGTTGCTTAAGTAAAAATATTTAATAATATCCTTTGTAATTCCTGGCAGAGATTTGTAACCTTCACTTCTAAACACCCTTACCTACTGGGCCAAGGCAGCAACAGCTGTACTGAGAAAAGGAAGATATTTAAATTTATTTCAATTATTGGGCTTACTATAAAGAAGTGAATGCAATTTGGTTACTATGTCAAGGCTGCCTTGTAACCTGGGCACAATCTTTTTGCTGATGAGAATTTGGTTGCTTAAATAAAAATATTTAATAAGACAACTTGTAATTCCTGGCAGAGATCTGAAACCTCCACTACAGTGTTCATTTATTATTTCTAAACAACCTTACCTACTGGGCCATCAAAGCAGTAACAATTTCAATGAGAAAATTAAGATATTGAAATTTAATTTAATTATTGGATTTGCTATAAAGATTTTGTTACTATGTCAAGGCTGCTTTGTGGCTTTTTCTTCACATACAGACAATCTTTTTTGCTGAAGGAAATTTGATTGCTTAAATAAAAATATTTAATAAGATCTCTTGTAATTCCTGGCAGAAATTTGAAACCACCACATCTAAACACCCCTACCTACTGGGCCGCCAAAGTAGCAACAATCTGAATGAGAAAATCAAGGTATTTAGATTTATTTCAATTACTGAGTTTACTATTTGAAGGAAATTTGGTTACTATGTGAAGGCTGCCTTATGACCCCTTGTTCACACAACTTCTGATTGAGAAATATTTGGTTTCTTAAATAAAAATACTTAATAAGAACCCTTGTAATTTCTCACAAAGAATTGAAACATTCACTTCTGTGTTATGTTCTACATCTTAAAATCCTACTGGGCCATCAACACATTTACAGATTCTGCAGGGAAATTATGATATTTCAATTAATGAGCTTACTATAAAGATAGGGAAATTTGGTTACTCTGTGAAGACTGCATCGTAGATCCTTCTTCATGCACAATTCTTTTTAAAGGGAAATTTGGTTGCTTAAATAAAAATATTAAATAAGGCCCTGTGTAATTCCTGGTACAGATATGAAACCTCCACTGTTGTATTTTAGTTTCTCTTTGTAAACAACCTTATCTAAAGAAAATAATGATATTTAAATTCATTTCAATTATTGTGTTTACCATACAGATTCAAACGAGATTTGGTTATTATATGAAGGCTGTCTTGTGGCCTATTCTTCTATCTCTCTCTCACACACAATCTTTTTTGTTGAGGGAAATTCAGTTGCTTAAATTATAAATATTTAAAATCACTTGTAATTCCTGGAAGAGATTTGAAACCTCCACTTGTGAGTTATGTTACTATAAAGATGAGGGAGATTTACTGCCTATGTGAGAACTGCCTTGTGACCCCTTGTTTACACACACACACACACACATAATCTCTCTTCCTTTCTGCTTCACTCCTGGCTAAGTATACTTGCTTCCTTACATATATTCATATGTACACACATATGTGCACAGATAGTACTTGACTGGTACTTATTTTATTGACTCCAAGAGGATGAAGGGCAATGTCAACTTCAGCAGAATTTGAACAAAGACGAATGAGAAATGCTACTAATCATTTCGAGTGGTGTAGTAATGGTTCTGCTACCTCACCACCTTCATAATGATCCTTTCTACTAAAGGCACAAGGCTTGAAATTTGGTGGGAAGAAAGGGGAGGAGAATATAAGTAGGAGAGAGAGTAAAGAAACCTAGAAAGAAGAGTAGAAGATAAGAGTAAAACTGAAAGCTGACTGAAATCTGAAGATGAGGAAGTTTTTGAGAAAATTATGCTAAAATTATTATTATAATTATTACACAATAAAACTTATATGAAAATAAAAGTTATAACACAGTGAATATTTTAACATAAAGTATATGCAATTTTAACCAAGTTTAAGAAAGTTAATGCAAATAAAAAAATTGAAAAAAAATTGATTTTTCTAATGCACAGTGTGGTTACAGAATTATAGTAAAGGCATGTTTGGTTGACCCAACAAAATGTTGGGTCAAGCACATTTTGTGCTTGACCAATATATTTACACCTGCTTGCCCTCTCCAAACAACTAATCCACTTCACTACATACACCTCATGTAACTTGGGTAAATGACTCCTAATCTCTCCCTGTCACATCTTCATCAACTTCTCACTTTCCTCCCTCTCTCCACCCAAAGAAGCC
Source organism: Octopus sinensis (assembly GCF_006345805.1). NCBI lineage: Eukaryota > Metazoa > Mollusca > Cephalopoda > Octopoda > Octopodidae > Octopus > Octopus sinensis. Next base: position 21,456,014 of record NC_043009.1, on the reverse strand, counting down.
ATGTTTACCCTCTAATGCAAAACTCTTTCTGTCCCTCAATTGAGGGGTCTTGCTTGCAAGTTACTTGGTAATTTCGCTGTTGTTGGTGCCACATAAAAAGCACCCAGTATACTTTGTAAAGCAGCTGGTGTTAAGAGGAGCATCCAACCATAGAAATGATGCCAAAGCAGCCAGCAAGGCTTGGTGAAATTTTCTGACTTGCTACTTCCTATTCAACCATCCAGCATAGCAAACAGATGTTAGATGAAGACAATACTGAATACTTTCCTTCTGTAAAACTGAAGTAGGAAGATATTTGCTTCTTGCATGTATTCATTTTAATAGCAGTCACACTGCCTCTATTAACAAAAGCAATCATGACTTAAAATCCAATACCCTAACAGGAAGCTGTTATATAAAATAGCTTTCTTATGACTTAAATAAAATCTAACATTGTTAGATTTTGTTGTTGTTGTTTAGTACCACCTGACCAATATTCAAAAGCAATTCAGCCATACCCATCCCATCTTCCCTTTTCTGGTATAATGTATCTAAAACTACTTTATAGTGTGTTACTAGACAACTGACCATGTAACTATTTCTATCAATTTATCTTAAAAAAACAACAACCCTGTCCTTATAAGGAAATCAAACCAATGAAAAAGTCTCTACATAGTTAATAAACTTGTTTTGGAATAAGTAACCAAATTATACCCTACCATCTCAAAGAAGAACAATGCATTGAACAATCTACTTCTAGATATGCAGGTAAGTGGAATGGTCATGACTTAAACATTTTTGAGTATATGTCTGCTCAGTGCGAGAGAAAAATTGAGTCAAAACATATAATGGAATGGTAGACATAGTTCACTTTTAATTGCAACATGAGGCATAAACTTGCTAAATAGATGGAAGGATTAAAGATAGTGATTACAAAGGAGAAATAGAATGTTCCCTAAATATTTGAATAGATAGGCAAGCTCTAATGGTAGATGAAATATCACATTTGGTGTGAAAATAGAACAAACCCTATATTGGAAAGGTCTGAGACATGAAACAGCATAGTCAGAAATGAATGAAACTATACAGAGAGCTGATGCTACAACAATATATAATTTCTATAATAGATAAAGAACATAGTTCAAATTATAGACTACATAAAAGAGGTGAGGTACATTAGGGCTAACATGGTTGATATTAAGAAAATTAGTTTAAATTGATACATGATTAATTGTTGTCCTTAGTTTGGGCATCATTACTTTATGGCCATATGATTTGATGGGGAAGGAATGTTTTCTAAAGCACAGCACTTGTTGCTTGTCACTGTCACAAAAGGTTTATGAGTTCAATCCCAGCTTGCCCTCACATACATGGCACTTGATAGTAAAAGTTGAGGAAAGTCTCTATGTAGTCTCTCAATCTACTACAAATAGCTGGCAAATAGCCTTCAAATTACACAACTGTCTTACAAAACAGGACACATTAAACACACTACATCTGGTGGGTGAAAGAAGGGTTTATTATACATCTGGTAGTCTATACATTTTTGCAAATGTTCAGTTATCTTGTTATAAATTTTAAAGAATAACTTATCAATTACTAAACAGTGGTGAGCTGGCAAAATCATTAGAGTATCAGAAAAACATTCTTTGCAGTATTTCTGGATCTTTACATGCTGTTGAGGTTGATAGTATTGACTAACCATCCTCCTCTCCTAAAATTTCAGGCCTAGAAACAACTATTATCATTCCTTCATTTGATAATCCTGTGACAAAAACAAAAAAGAAACAATTATTACTGTTTTGTTATCTCACAGAACTGGTGTTGTGCCTGGTTTAGTTATCTTTCCAATCAAACTACAACGTATGGCCTAAGACGAGGGGCATTTTGTACATTCTGTATAATTTTTTTTTTTCTGTTTTCCATATCTTACTTTGTATTGAGAGTTCCCCAGATAATTCTTGCTGCACCTCATACACATGTTTTCTGCAGAAAACCTACTTCTAAATGAAGCTGAAGTTTTTCAAAGTTTGTCCTCATATTTCTTTTTACGCTGTTCCGAAGGCTCCAGTAATATTCAGCAGTACCATTATCTTGTTAAATTCTCTGTTCCATCACTTGAGGAGACAGCTACTTGTGGGCTAGAAACTGGAGTGTGTCTGTAAGTGACTGCATGCCAATGAGTGAAAATATACTAGTTTAGTTCAGTCGTCTGACCAGAAATATAACACGATACTGGTATATAACATATGTAGCTTACATGGCCGTGTATCAACTGTCCAACTGATCTATCAATTATTGTCGATATGGGTCTGGTTTGCATAACAATTTCTCTAAGAATCATTAACATGAAATGATGCATTTTCAAGTTCAATCATCTTTAAAGTTCTAATACTTTTTAGACTGCTTCTTTGTACTTCAGTAAGTTCACAAGTTACCTGAATCATTATCATGTTTATTGTATTACTGTCTTAGGTTTCTTCATTTATATACATTTTACTGGATTGGTTTGTAAACAGTGCACACAAATTTGTTAGCAGTACTTTTAGAAATCCTAATTAATGTTCCACAATTTAGGAAGAAATTGCTGTCAATCTGAAACACAGAAAAAAAAAATTGAAAACATAAAGGCAGTACTCCAACATGGTATTGGCCATGAGAGTTGATGCAAATTAAAAGAAACGTAACAAAGAAAATAGAATCAGAAATTCTGCTTTCAATACAGAAGCAATTTTCACCTGGTCCACCTTTTCCTATCCATCACTTGGTCCATCCGTCATGAATCATTTATTTCCACCTGAACTGATGAGGAACCTTCACATGGTTGCTGAACTTGCTAGTAATTTCTTCAAATTTCTCTCAAACAATATTCTTTTCTACTCTAGGCACAAGGCCTGAAGTTTTGGGGGAGGGGCCCAGTTGATTAGATTGACCCCTGTACACAACTGGTACTTAATTTATCGACGAGATGGCAGCACCAGGCTCCAATCTGATCTGGCAGAGTTTCTACAGCTGGATGCCCTTCCTAATGCCAACCACTCCAAGAGTTTAGTGGGTGCTTTTACGTGGCAACGGCCATGCTAAAATGGTGTTTTTTACATACCAACTGCACAGGAACCAGTCCAGCGGCACTGGCAATGACCTCGCTTGAATGTTGTTTTTCATGTGCCACCGACACAAGTGCCAGTAAGGTGATGCAGGTAACGATCATGCTTGAATGGTGCTTTTTACATGCCACCGGCACGGGAGCCTGTCAGCAGCCCCGGCAACAATCACGCTCGGATGGTGCTCTTAGTGCTCCATTAGCACGGATGCCAGTCATAGAATTTGATTTCACTTGCTTCAACATGTCTTCACAAGCAGAGTTTAGTGTCCAGTGAAGGAAAGGTATGCATAAGTGGGCTGGTTACACCACTAGCATAGGCTATGGGTTATGGTCTCACTTGACTTGCCGGGTCTTCTCAAGCACAGCATATTTCCAAAAGTCTCAGTCACTAGTCATTGCCTCGGTGAGGCCGAATGTTCAAAGGTTGTGCTTTACCACCTCATCCCAGATCTTCCTGGGTCTACCTCTTCAACAGGTTCCCTCAACCGCTAGGGTGTGACACTTTTTCACACAACTATCCTTATCACATGACCATACCAGTGCAGTCGTCTCTCTTGCACACCACATCTGATGCTTCTTAGGTACACACTGACATTACACATCCAGCAGAGCATACTGGCTTTGTTCCTTGCAAGTTTACACATGTCCTCAGCAGTCACGGCCCATGTTTCACTACCATGTAGCATGGCTGCTCGTACACATGCGTCATACAGTCTGCCTTTTACTCTGAGCGAGATACCCTTTGTTACCAGCAGAGGTAGGAGCTCTCTGAACTTTGCCCAAGCTATTCTTATTCTAGCAGATACACTTTCAGCACACCCTCCCCCACTACTGACTTAGTCACCTAAGTAATGGAAGCTGTCAACTACTTCTAGTTTTTCTTCCTGGAATGTGGCGGAAATTGTACTCTGTACATTTCCAGTGTTTATTGCTCCTGAGCATCTGCCACATACAAAAACTATCTTCCCAGTTAGCCTTCCTTTGATATTGCTGCACCTCTTATGTGTCCATAGCTCACACTGGGTACATCTTATAGAGTTTCTACCTGCACCTCTTCTACAGATCGAGCAGGGCCATCTACCTGAAGGGATTTGTGGTTTGCCTGCCTTCCTACTTATTAGGACTTTGGTTTTAGCTAGGTTGACTCTAAGGCCCTTCTATTCTATTCCACACCTGAAACTTCTCTAGTTCTGATAGTGACTCAGCAATTAGAGCAGGGTCATCAGCATAGAGTAATACCATAGGTTATAAAATAAATAGGACATATAAACTAAATGATTAATTCTGGTTTTAAAAAAAAAGTCAATTGTACAGCCTAGAAAATTTTAAACAATTTGTGGGGAGGGACAAGTGGATTAAAGGGCCCACTACATTACGGGTGCTTTATTTTATCAACTCCATAGGGATGAAAGGTAAAGCTAACTTCAGCAGGATTGAACTCAGAATGTAATGGCCATAACTCTATGCTGCAAGACATGTTGCCCAATGCTTAGAAACAAGGCCAGCAATTTAAAGGGAAGGGGAAAGTCAATTAAATTAACTCCTGTTATTAGTAAAAAACAAAAAACTCTGGGGAATTCATTATTATTTTGACTGACATAGATTGTGAATCAACATGAGAGAAAAAAAAAACAGATGACAGGAATGGGAAGAAAACCTGAAGTGTTTTATTTGTTTTCATAACGCATGGAACGAAAATATTTATTCAAGTATATATAGCTAATATTCATGTGGGTGAACCTTCAACATTCTAGGGCATTGATAGCCTTCAACCCGAAGAAGATCAATCATTTCTAGACACAACACATCTGCTTCAGGACACATAGAAAACAAGGATATTGCTGTCAGAAAATATGCTTGACAACCAACCAGAGTTTATAAAAACTTGACGCTGGACAACTGCCCAAGTTTGTAATATATGCGTGAGTTTACTGCTACTCCACACTGTAGTCAACAAATCTTCATTTTCAATTTCTCTACGATTTCTCTACCAATCACCAACATAAATTCAATGCAAACTAAGAACTTCAATGACAAACTGTTTATCCTTACAGGACAAGCTTTTTACAGAATAAGGATTTAACATCAACACGACTGAAGTAATTTCTCTTTAAACTTTTTTCATAACATCATGGCAGAGAAAAGAGTATTTCATGGTCTGACATATGGAAATTATTCTATACAAGAAAAGCAAGCACTTGCTATCATGGTGAACAAATGCAAAGAGGAGTATGATTCTGAATTAGAGCAAATGAAAGAGAAAACTCATTAGGATGCTAAAAGGAAATGCTATGTCCCAGACACCCCAAAACAGGGATATCTTGCCAAAGCAGTTCGTTCGTTTTACATGAATTTGGCTGGTGTCAAAAACTCTGATCAACTATTTGATTCTGCTGTTAAGGTAGCCAAATGCTGCTATGGAAAATATCTGAAAGGCAAACTAGACAGTACTGAAAAAAATCCAAAGAAACATTTCAGTCGCTGGAGAAAGTTGTAAAACAAAAGCACCAAGCATGAGAGACGCCTTGTTTGACTGGTTTGTGGATGTTAGAACATCACTGCATGCGAGATGACCACAAGTTCTTTTTCCTATTACAGGCTGAGAGATTTTATGAGAAGTGGATTTGCCAACACTCAGACACACCAACCAAGGAAAAGCTTTGTTTTTCAGAGAGCTGAATGAAAAATTGGCAAAAAGAGTATGGGAAATGCATTTCAATCTTCAAAGAGCAACGTGTTGAGCACATTCGGGATTATTTGAAGAACATATGGAATGTGAGTTGTTTTCTGACAAATTTGGCGTAGACCTTCCTATTATCAATGGAGATCAAATGCCCTTGCACTGAAATGAAAGTAGCAGACAAGCTACCTCATCATTCAGAAATCAAGATGCATTCATCAAAGAAAACTACCATTTGTCTAAGGAACATATCAGTGTTCACCCAAGTTAGTAATGATACCAAAATCAATCTTATCACAGAGTTTGTATTTAAAGAAACTGGAAAAACACCCCCACTACTGCCAACAATGAAATTTCAAAGGTCTTCTAAAGGTTCTTATAGATTAGAACACCTGCTCTGTACTATTGAAAACCTACACAACTGATTCAATGTGTTTTCACATGCAAACTTTGCCATTTATGTGCTCAATGATAACATGGTGCATTTGATGCCGGAGGTGAGAGATGCCCTCTGGAAAAGGGGTTATGTGCTAGTCATCATCGGCAGTGGTATCACTGGATTTGTTCAAGTTCCACAACACACACTTGCACAAACAATTGAAAGCAAACTATTGCGAAATAAAGAAAGCAAAGATGCCAGAAAAGTTAGTTCAAAATCCAAATAAAATACCCATGCCCAATTGATCTGAGATGATGCAGATGCTACATCAAGCACATGTAGATTGCAAGATTGATGTCAAAGATGCTTTCAAGTCAACATGGGTTCCAAATGCTTTCGATGGCTCTAAAGATTATAAGGTGTTAGACTGAATCATGCACCTTGTCGGTCCATCGATGTGGGAGTTTCATCTAGAGATGATGTCAAAATCCTGCCCGAATACTATTCAGAGAATCATTAAGAATTCAATTCCACTGAAAGGAGTTAAATGTGCAAACAATATTGAAGGCTCAGAACTATTTGATGGCAACAACATTGAAGAAAAAGCTGCCGAAAATGAGTCAGAAGATGTAAATAAGCCATCTGGGAATCTTTTGGAGATGCTTGAAGATGCTTTTTCCCTAATAATGTTGAAGTTAATATAAAGGTTTTTGTGTGTTTTTAAATGGCTTATAAAAAACACCTTCCATACTGCAATTGTTTTTGTTTCAGCACACAATCTCAGATTAGGTCACTTGCTATGCAAGTATCAGGTCATCCCATAAGTTCTGTCTGAATTTTGATTAAAGAAAACAAGTGATCAAATGTTATATTTAATGGAAATTTAATCATCAATGTACTTTCCTTGATTACCTATGACTTCCTTCCATCTATTTACAAGCTTTTTAATCCCATCAATGTAGAACTCTTGGTTTCAAAGCAAAGAACTCTGAAATGTCAGTTTCGATCTCCTCCTGGCTTGCAAAAGTTATGTCCCCCAAATGATTCTGTAATCTACGAAACAAATGGTAGTCTGAAGGAGCAAGATTGGAAGAGTAAGGTGGACGAGGAATTTTTTCCCAAACAAGCACTTCGATCTTCTGTGATGTGATCTTTGCAGTGTGGGGTTGGACATTGTCCTGATGAAACATCACTCCTTTTTGATTCACTAAAGCAGGTCTGTTTTTCTTCAAAGCTTGGTTAAAACGCTCTAATTGCTGATAGTAGACTTGAGCATTAATTGTTGCATTAGGTGGTAACAATTCAAAGTGAATTACTCTTTTGCAATTCCACCAGATAGAGAGAACCTTTTCTCCATGAAGTTCCTTTCTTGGTTGTGGTTGAGCTTTTTCCCTTTTACCAAGTCACTGTTTACATAGTTTGACATTTCGATAGAAGATCCATTTTTCATCACCAGTCATAAGTCTATCCAAAAAGGGTGAAATGAGTTCGCAAGAATGGAGAGAAGAACAGATGTCAACTTGGGATTTGTGGTTGCTTTTGGACAATTCATGACATACTCATTTTCCAAGTTTAGGAATCTTTCCAAGTTGTTGAAGATGAAGATGAACAGTTGTATGGTTTGAACTAAGCTTTATTGCCAATTCTTTAACTGATAATGCAGGATTTTCTTCAATGGACGTCCTGTTTGACCTTCATCTCCAAAGCTGAAATCTCCACTTCTGAATTTTGCAAACCATCTTCTGCAAGTTCTTTCATTCAAGCATTCTTTCCCATAAATTGAGTGTATGTTTCGAGTCACGTCAGCTGCAGAGTTTCCTTTTTTGTAATCATAAAGCATTATGTGCCTCATATGCTTCATGTTAGAAAGGGCTTTAATCAAAGAAATTTTAATTCTATTATTCTGTAAAATAACATTTAATTAGTTTAAATGTACATAAATGCATAAAAATAATTTTTAATTCCATTAGACAATCTAAAATACTATTTCATTCAATTTTAAAAAAGGTAAAATCGGACAGAACTTATGGGATGACCTGATATATCTCAGTAAATAACTTTTTTTTTTTTTTAAATCAAGGGAGATAACCTAGAAAATTTTAAAATTTTATACTTTTATTATTATACAATTACCGATTTTCCACTCGCCCCTGTTTATTCCAACCCACCTGCGTATATGAATTTAAACAAATGCCCAACCAACCTGCTTATTCCACCCACCTGCCATTATTTGGGGCCCGAGAGTATCAGTTTCTAATGAAGCTTCTCATCAGCTGATGAACGCAGAGGAGACTACTCATACATATGGATATCTGATATAATGGGTGATAAATACTGAATGAAAAAATTGCTATACTATGAGGTTACTCATGGAAGAGAAAAATTAAAGAAAAGAATGGAGTGGTTGTTTAGCCTACATTAGCTATCAATGGAGCAGACAAATGATCAAAGGCATGTTGCCATCAAAAGCTCTCTGTTGATACCAATAATGATTGTCGATATCTTGCATACTACATGTCTCCTCTTTTTAAAAATTATAGAATGTGATGTGAAGGATATTTGGCTGTTGTTTCTGTTGGAGTGAGAAACCACTCAGAGGCAGTGGTAGTGTGGACAAATTTTATGATACTAGTCATCAGAGATGCCAATTGAGTGAAACAAACAAAGAAAAGATATGCACTTAATCCAACTCACACTCAGAGTTTGAAATTGGATGTTGTTGATAATGATGATACAGCATATAACACATCTCAAAGAATTGAGATTTGTTTCACACCATTAACTAATGTATAGTAATCCTCATCAATTTATGATAAAGCGATGAACCTCTTTAGTGAGGAGAATAAGGTGTTGGATAACAGACCACATGATTGTTGTGAGTTTCAAACCAATAAAACAATAACCATTGTGGTGTGCCACCTCTAAACAGTGTATGGCAACACAATTCTGCTCATGTCTGCCTGACTGGTGTAAAACAACACTGAAGTAGGGGTGGATACATTTAATGCAGGGAATAACAAATTCGAATTAGAAACACCAATGCAACGATGAAATAAGAGCATCAGCTCAGTTACTAGTATAAATTCATAATTTCAGCAAGTATAAGAGACAACTGCAGACATATTTTGTTTTTATTAAATCTTTTTAGCAAAGCATTCCATAAAATTACATTTCAGAAAGCATGGTATATCGATGAGTTAATGTTCTCATCACCTTACCACATTAATATTTCTAACAAGATTTTTAGTGCAATACATTGTATTCATTAAATATTGATTTTCTTGCAGATGGAATCTCTGATTACTTATTCTCTACTTTATGACTGAGTGGTTACAGGTAGAAAGATCATCCATCTGTAAAATCAAAGGAGCCTCTGTTGGGTCACTTGACCTCTTTAAAAAAGCAAGCAAATCTTCCTACCATCTTAAAAAGGAAAATGGAAGAAACAGCAATGTATAAATTGGTAGGGGTATCATAGCTGGAAAGCTTTTGATAAGAGGTCTACTAGATCAGGGTTCACATAAGCTAAACAATAACAAAATTTTACTCAAACAAACAAGGAAAATAGATACTGCAAAAAGATACATATAAGTAATACTGCAAAAAGTAACAACTAAAACCTCAAGATAAGGCTACAGATTTGTTTTGTCAGAATTTTGTTTCTAGTTTATCTAGGTCTCTTATAAGTCACCTAATGGTGTATGGATATATGTATGAAAGCAACAGAGAGCAAAACACAAGAGTTATATGATACTTACCACCTCATCTGTTGGAAGGTCTATTTTGATCTCACCAAGCTGATCACAGGTCTCATTATCATAAATCCTGATTCGAGTGTTCAAATTGCAAGAGAAGCAGTCATTCTGGTCTTGTGTTAGAATGGCAAAAGTATCCAACTCAGAGTCATAGATAACATCATTCACTGTACTTTGCTGTAAGGGAGAGGAAAAATTAACCGTTTGAATGACAGAAAGAATGGATGGCTGAATAAGTAAATAACCAAACAACAAATGAATGAATAAATGAGACGAGACTAACAAAGTAAGTAACAATCTACTAGAAATAACAGTCAGTTTTCCCCTCAAAATACTACTGTCTTAAAAAGAAGAAATAACATATCAGATAAAGTAGTGTGAGATAGTCTGATTAAAATACAAATAGTCAGAGGTAGAATGGTTTTCATCACATGGCTGCTAGATTGGTGCTGAGCTAGACTTAAACAATTGCTACTAGAGCACTTTCAATCCTGAACAGTTGTTAACACTAAGTGGAGCACAAACATCCGCACAACACATGACCATTTCAGCCAATAACAGACTTCTGTATGGTCACTTAACCTGCTAGAAGACCAGAAGAATCTTCCTCTATTCTCATATGGCATGAAGAAAATTACATGACTGACATGAAGAAAATTACATTATCATACTTCTTGTACTAAGCAATACAATTCCTCATATTTTTTCTCTGTGAGTAAAATTGGATAGACAGAAACTGTTCAGAAACCCATTGTATGATATATATATATATATGAACAATTGAGTTACCTTTTCATCAAAAGCTAATTTAGCCATTTAATAAAAAGTTGTTGATAAAGTAAGTACCATACTGAAACCATTCGGAGCTGTGCTTCAGTATGGCAGTCCAGTTACTGAAATCAGATAAAGAATGTACCATTAAACAGACTCATTTATTTCTACAATAATTTCAATCGTGGATCATTGACCCTAAATAGAGCACAAGTGTACCCCACCATGGCTGCTTCTCTGATATCTAGCTGTCAACTTTTACTATAGAATTGTAATTACGATGACATGTAAATGAAAAATTTGTCAAAGGTATGGATTACTTACATAACAAGTGGCTCTGGAATTAAAGGCACTTCGAACATGTCTTCCTGATCTTGTGACATTGTTTAACATCTGTAAAAATATATTATAGTGGAAATGATAGATATTTACATTATTCTATATGATAGGTCAACACATTGTCACACCTCACAAAACACAAACACACATAAGCTCAACTGCTAGAAGCAGCAACTAAATCTTTCAAATCACATCCCAAATCAAACGTACTGGATAAACTAGTCCTACACACACTGTCTGGATAAAAGACAGGATAATAACAGCTTAAACATAGGCATGATCATAGGTCTACTAAATTAGAGTTGACCTGAGGTTGACTAACAACATATATGGATGCAAACTCAACTACACACACACTCATCTCAAACACAATTCTTTACCTTCATTAACATTCTTTGCTCAAGTTCTAAAACCAAAATATTATTTTGAGTAAATAGATTTCTAGTTCAGATTATGGCCCAATAAATGAGGATTACATGGATTACATGCTTATAGATTATGAATTAAGATCTGCTGCTACTAGTAAGTAGTCATTGTGTTTCTGGGTCAGAAAATTATATTCTACATTGCTTCAGCTCAACTTAGCTTTCTGGAATAGTATCAGATCCCTGGGGTAAAGCCACCCATGTTACATTAATTTTCAGTTGAAGGTGCTACCTAAAATGTTAGACTTTAGGGACATATATTCTGGGTGCAAATGGCAAATTCATTTTCAGTATTAACCTTACTCATAATGGAAAACTTTTGTTATACCCCTGCTTGAAATTTGGCGCCAGGTGTCCTGAAAAAACAATGCACACCTCACAGAGCATTGTATAATAATATGGTACTGGGTATATTGTAGGATAATGGGAGAATGGCAAAAAATTAATGGCAAAGGATGTGCAACAGCTTTGACAGCATGGTTGCATGTTCGTTTTTGTAGCGAAAAGTAATTTTTTTTACAATAATTTTTTTCTTACATCATCATATAACTTTGATCTTAATTTGTTTTCAAAACTAATAATAAAGTGGTTCACTGTATGATGATGCTATCAAACATTTTACATCTCAAAGAAGAAGAATAGAACTTACATATAAGTAATTTGAATAAGTAAAATTATATGGTTTCTTATTTTTCAGTGTGTGCACATAAGAAAATTATGGCTTATTTTCAAATGCTTACAATTTATAGGGTATTATTAATTCAGTTTACTTTAGTGCCATATATCTATATCTCAATTGAATTTAGTTTACATTATTTACATTTTGGATCCTGTATTTTAAATAGAAATACACAGTTTGTATGCTTAATTAGAGTAATACTAATGTTAGTCATAGTATGGTTAGTGTCACAGCACACCCAATGACAACAACCACCATACACTATTGTTAGACTTCTTTTCCTTATGACAAAAAATTTCTACTTTATGTGCATACTATTTACTGACACAAACTTTCAAAAGTTACCAAGATGCAGCAGACCTGTGATAAAATCCATTTTAGCTGTGACATCCCATCTTTTAATCAGACATATCTCACACAACATTATCCAGTTCATATGTTTTACTTCTTATGACAGTACAAGTTGGTTTATCAGTCTTATGATAAGATTTAGACTTCATACCATGAAATGATATGAAGTATAAATGAAAGTTGGGATAGTTGATCATAGATAGTCATGTCTTACTTGTCTAGCTAACTGCACTGCTATACTGGAGTGGACATAATAACAGTCCAAAGTTGAATTACAAACTCATGAGGATTAAGCAAACTCACAAAAGATTTCTGTGCAAATTTTATGGTATACAAAAGCGTAAAATTATGGAAGATTTGTTGGTGGGTTTGCTTGAGTTGCAAAAACAGCAACAACAGTAGCAACAACAGCAGCAACAACAACAATAACAGTTACTATTGCAAGAAAAACAACAATTACTATTACAGTAACAACTGCAAGAACAATAACAATTACTATTACATCAACAAATGTTGCTATTACTGAACAGTAATAAAGGCGTAGGAGTGTCTGTGTGGTAAGTAGCTTGCTTACCAACCACATGGTTCCAGGTTCAGTTCCACTGCATGGCACCTTAGGTAAGTGTCTTCTACTATAGCCTCAGGCTGACCAAAGCCTTGTGAGTAGATTTGGTAGATGGAAGCTGAAAGAAGCCCGTCGTATATATGTGTGTGTGTGTGTGTGTTTGTCCCCACAACATCGCTTGATAACCGATGCTGGTGTATTTACATACCCGTAACTTAGCGGTTCGGCAAAAGAGACCAATAGAATAAGTACTAGGCTTACAAAGAATAAGTCCTGGGGTCGATTTGCTTGACTAAAGGCGGTGCTCCAGCATGGCCACAGTCAAATAACCGAAACAAGTAAAACAGTAAAGAGAGTAAGTCATCCAAAAATGCTGTAAAGATGTTCTTGCCAGATTATGCTGCAAACTCAGTAATGGAGTTTAAGTATGAACTTGACAAAGGAGTTACCTTTGAGGCATACTATACAAGATACGAAGAGATCTTCAATAAAGAGTGCAAAGATTAGGATGACAATATGAAAATGTGTCTAATCCTAAGGAAACTGGCAGCAGGAGGACATGAGCATTCCAGCAATTATGTGCCCCTGAAAAACCTGACATAAATTTTAGAAAAACTAGACATATTATGTAAAATTTTAAGCGAGAAAAGCTTGTTGTTCAATATATACTGGAAATGTTTGAACCTAAAAAAGAACAATGAGGAGGAATATATCACATATGCTGACAGAGTTAACAGAAAATGTGAAAAGTTCAAACTGGATGAATTAATGCCAGATATGGTTCAAGTGCCTGATATTTACTCAGGGACTAACTGCAGAAAAAGACACAGAAGTAAGAAGAAGAATTCTCATTGAGCTGGAAGAAAACCAAGCTGTAACCTTATAACAAGTATCAGAAGAGTGAGAAAGAATAATAAATTTAAGACATGATACAGAGAAAATTGCTGCCAAGTGAAACAAGTGCGAAATAGGCAGAATAGAAATCAACTGTGTACTAAAATACAGTATAAACAGGACAAAAATCAGAAAACAAATCCATATTTTGCATGTGGAGGTCAACATCTGAGAAAAAACTGTCCATTTAAGAAGGTGGAATGCTTCTTTTGTGGAGAAACTGGACATGTAAAAGCACACTGTAAAACCAAGATGATAAAATGTTAAAACAAAGAAAAAAATAAACAAGATGCCATTGAAAAAAATGGTAATGTGATAAAGAAGACATTCGTAAATGTGAAAATTGAAAATATAAGATTAAAAATGCTGTTAGACACTGGAAGTGATATCATCATTGTGAATGAAGAAACTTGGAAGTATATGTGTAAGCCAAAATTAAGTAAATTTACAAAAGTAGCACATAGTGTTATAGGTAAAAGATTGTATTTTGTAGGTGAATTTCTGTGTAATGTGACATTTCGTGACCAAATGAAAACACCAAAAGTATGTGTTAAAAAATTCAGTTTATCTATTTGGCACAGAGTGGATGGAAATGTTCAAATTGAGGAAAACACCCATAAGTGTGAGAATATAATCGGTTGAATCAAAGGTCTGAATGCAGCTGAGGGATTGAAATGAAAAATAAGACATTTATTTCCAGATGTTTTCTCAGAGAAACTGGGCTGCTGCACAAAAATTAAGGCAAAAACTGAATAAAAAAGTGCAACACCTGTATTTAAGCCAAAATGTAATGTATCATTCGCAGCATTAGAACAGGTAAATAAGGAGCTTGAAAGACTTGAAAGGCATAGGAATTATTGAGAAGACAGACCAATCAGATTGGGCAGCGGCTATGGTCTACGTAAAAAAGAATAATAAGAATTTGTGCAGATTTTTCAATGGAGTTGAATGATTGTTCAATCTCACATAACCAGCCATTGCCAAGTCCTGAGGAAGTGTTTGCAAAATTGAATGGAGGGAAATTTTTCTCAAAATTAGACCTCTCGGAGGCATATTTACAAATCCAAGTTCTACTTGGAGTAAAGAGAGTAAGTCTCTTGCTCACACTTATTAGCCATTAATATATACCATGGCTTATTTAGATTTAAGCAGCTTCCCTTTAGTGTAAAAGTAGTCCCTTCCAGATTTCAACAAGTAATGGATACAATGCTGGTGGACAGTGATTTAGCTATCACCTATCAACACAAAATACTAATAAAAAGTGAATCACATGTAGAACATGTAAAAAGGGTATTTGAAAAGATAAGAGAATAAGTTAAGTGAAGAAAATGCTTGTTCTTTCTGAGAAAAATTAACTACTTGAGTCAGATAGTAGATAAAAATGGATGGAAACTGAATCAATCCAGAACAACTGCAATAAAAAATATGCTCATGCCAAATAATGTGACTATGCTACAAGCATTCTTGAGATTAGTAAATTACTACCAAATTTATATTCCCAATATACACTATGCAAGGGCCCTGCTCAATGATCTGTTAAAGAAAAATGCAAAATAGTGCTGGACTTATAAGTGCCAGAAAGCATTTGATGAATTAAAAATCCTTTTAATATCAAACTTGATCATTAATGCATTTTGATCCAAAGCTGGATATTATATTGGCTACAGAAGCAAGTGATTATGGTGTAGGAGTTGTGCTTCTGCACAAATATGTTAATGGGAGTAACAAGGCTATAATGCATCAGATCATTATTACCAGCAGAAAGGAACTAGAGCCAAATAGAAAAGGAAGAATTAGCAATTATATTTAGTATGAAAAAATTCCAGAGATTTATTCATGGAAGAAGTTTCTATCTACAAACAGATCATCGCCCACTACTGTCAATATATGGTCCTAAAAAAGGAATACCAACACACATAGTGAAAAAGGACAAATCATAACAGAAATGAAAATCATAACAGGAAAAGTAAATAGGAACAGGATTGGCATGAAACAAAACCAAAATATGAGCCTATACTCAATTTGTGATGGCTTACTGGTGTATGCACAGAGAGTAGTAATACCTGAAAACTTTAATGCATAGCTACATGTACTGGTCAAAAATGGATAGAGAAATCAAAAATTTAGTGAAAGGCTACAGAGAATGTGTACTAGCGACAATAAAAAGTGAACCTTGGCCAAAAGTAGATGTTCCGTAGTTGAAACTACACATCAATTTCGCTGGTCCTTTAGTGGTAGCAGAGTTTCTTTAAATGGCCAGAAATTTGTAAATGTAAAAAGCCAACCTCCTCAAATACAACAAACTTTCTACACAAGAATCCCAGACATGATAGAGTCTGACAATGGAATGCAATTTGTGTCTTTTGAGTTTAAAAAGTTTTGTAAAATGTAACTACTATGCCATACCATTCCAGATCTAATGGACAAGTAGAACGCTTTGTTAATATGTTCAAGAGAGCCCTAAGAAAGTTGAATAAGGAAGTCACAGATGAGGTAGCTCTACAACAATTCTTAAGAGTATATTGTGTGATATCAAATCCAAACACACCAGCAAGTATGCCACCAGTGTAGCTTATGCTAACAAGGAAAATGAAATCAGTCTTGGACAAATTACTAGCTAGGAAGAAAAGAAAAATTGCAATGGATAATACAGTAAGATATTTCAAAATTGGTGAAAATGTATTTGTTAGGGCATATAAGAATGGAAAACAAAGTTGGGAAGATGGCATGATTGCCAAACGCATAGGAAAAATGCTAATACTTGGTAAAAGGAAGAAAAGAGACATAAATCAACTAAAAAACAGATTCACTGAGAGCAAACCGAAGAGAATGGAAGAACTAATGGAATGGTTATAAGGTACTTTTCAACTATCAATGCCACTACAAATAATTTAACCCAGATGCACAAGTGAATAAAAAAGAAAATGTATGGAGTTCCTGGAAGTTTATGCCAAATGAAAAAAATACTAAATTTGTAACTGTATAAAAAAAAACTCAAAAAAGGGAGGTGGGGTGAATTAATAACTATTGTTAATAAAAAGAAATAAAATTACACTCCCTAAGAAAAAAGAAAAACTTACAAGGGGAGTTGTTGTGGGGATAATAATAATAATACTGGAACACCCCTCTCACATGATAACTGGTATGGCAGGTGGTTACAAATACTGTGATGTCAAGAAGTCAGACATAGATAGTCATGTCTTACTTGTCTAACTAGCTATACTGCTATACTGGAGTAGACATAATAACAGTCCACTGTCGGATTACAACAACCAACAAGGAAGACATGAAAAGGGTATGAGAATAGGACATATAGGTTGACCAGGAAGATAGGATAGGATGGCTATCCAGGACAGTTTAAGTATTATAGATCTAAATATTTGTATATGTGGTACCCTTAGGCTTATACGGCATTCATACAGATGCCTGTATGCAGGTATAAGGTACAAAGAGGAAATTCAGCAAAATATGTACCCCAACCCACAGCACAGGAGGAGTATACGAGCTGCCAAGGGAAACAGTTCATGTACATTTAAATTAAGATGGTGGTGGGAGGAAGGTGGGTGGTAATAACGGGTGTGCAAAAATAGAGGTTGTGTTCAGAACCTGTGCAAATGAATATTACTCTCTACAGTTAAACGATCTTACAGGAGTGAGTCATAAAATTTTATTATTATTATTCTCTTTCTTTCATGATATGTTGTTCTCCTGGCACTGCTACATCAATTATTAGACATTCTTGTGTATCCCTCCTAAAAGTTACTATATGAGCCTTCAGTGCTCTAACACCCTGTCTATCTGGAAATCAAAGTCCCAGAGGATTTTTGTTTTTCCCATTTTGTCCATTACCTTTTCCAGTGTATGTTGGTACCAAGCACCCATAACCTCATATCCATACTTATAGCATAGTAGCCAGTGGAGGTTTGGAGCTACCTTGTCGTGTCTATGCTTGTACTCTTTCTGCACAAGACTTTCACAAGTACTAACAATGTGAGTCACACTTTTGACCCACTTTCCACACATTTTGCAGAGGTCCAGTGCATTTGTGTGGTATATATTCTTTTCAACTGAGTTGGTATTCAATGCCTGATCCTGGGCAGCAATGACTAGGCTCTCAGTATTCTTTTTTAGGTCACCCTTGTTGATCCAACTCCACGATGCTTCCAGGTCTTTTAATTTGTTGGTTTCACAGTGGAACTAACCATATAATTCCATACGGAGTAGGGGTACTCTCTCATTGGCTGTTCTTCATCGAAATTCATGAGCACTCTTAAGTCCATTTTTGTTAACTCCTTCTGCACTATCAGTATACTGTAGCAGTTCTTGTTTGCTGTTCACCAAATATTCTGCCATGTTTCTTCCTTCAATGTTGATGCACTCCCGTATGCTAATCAGCCCATGTCCACCTTTACCTCTCTTTATGTAGAGCTTGTGTATGTTTGCCTTAGGGCACCATGCATTGTCATTGTTTTTCGAGTAGTGTGATCAAGTTGGTCAATCTCCACTTGTATCCATTTCAGGATGGATGCACTATAGTGGACTACAGCAACAGCTCATATGTTGAAGGCAGTCACAAAGTTCCTTGTGTTGAGCTTTGATTCAAAAGAAGTTTGAGGCACTTGAAATATGCACTGATGACCTTGTCTTTCATTTCTTTGTGCAAGATATTGTCCAGCTCCAAGATCCCAAGGTACTTGTACCCATCATCATCCGGGTTTTCCATTCTCTCTGTTTGGCAATTCTATGCCCCTACAATTTACTCTTTTCCCCCACTTCAAAGTAAGCACTGCAGACTTCAAGATCCCAAATTCCATCCCTATATCCTTGCTTCACATTTGCACAGTCTCAGCCAGCTGCTTCATTTTAGGCTCTGTTTTTAGAAACAGCTTTAAATCATCCATGATGAGAAGGTAGTTGAGACGAGGTCCATTCTTTCTCAGCTCATAGTGCACACTGATTTTGCATAGGACTACAGAAAGTGGGAACAAGGCTATAACAAATAACAGAGGTGAACAAGAATCTCTTTGGAAGATAGAACTTTTTATTGATACCTCGGCTAAGTGCTGGTTGTTACAGGAAAGACACGTTTTCCAACTAGGCATGCTGTTCTTAATCAGTGCACACACGTTCTCTGCTATTCAATACATGTCAAGTGTTTCCAAAATCCACAAATGTGGCAACATGTCGTAAACATTTTTGAAGTTTATCCAGGTCATACATCAGTTTTTTTGGTACAGTTATTATTATTATTATCATTGAGTGAGAGAGCAGTTCATGCCATCAAAGTGACACTGGGGTAAAATATACGAAGCCCAATATACCCATCATGACTACCCGTCTGATAAAGGTACACCAGGCACATGCATCACAACCATATGTGCGCGACATGGTGATCTCATATCAAGATAAACAGCACATGACCTTGCAGGTGGGGCCCAGTTAGAATTTTCTTCATTTTGAGTAGCCCATCCTGCTCAAACGGTCCCTGAATAAGGGTTGTTTAAGGATGTTGAAAGAACCACCCATGTTTCCAGAGGTGAACTATTCAAACCCCAAAGAATCCCTCTCAACACATGGCCCTGATGCTCCCCCACTACTTCTGCTCGTGATCAGAGATGCACATATCGTCAGCCACTAAGGGATATGCTCAACTGGTTAAGGTCAAACAACTGACAAGCAAATCTGTGGTATTGAGCAGAATATTTGCTGTAGCCCATCTTTTATACCAAGACAAAACAATGTACATGATAACACTTCCAATCAGTTAAGATCAGAAGCCATGAGAGCCACTGCCTGGTACTGCATCAGGGCATTGGTACTGCATCAGGGCATTAAGGTACTGCATCAGGGCATTGGTACTGCATCAGGGCATTGGTACTGCATCAGGGCATTGGTACTGCATTATTATTATTATTATTATTATTATTAATATCATCATCATTATTATTAATACCATATTAATACACATGTACATTTTAATCAGCATATTTATTGTATAAAAATGAAGCAATGAGGAGGGAGGCTGGCTGAAATACATGTGGTCTTAGCTGGCAAGATGTTGATGGGAAAGAAGAACTGTAGAAACATTGACCAAGTCACATTTGAATAAAATAAGAACTTAACTGTTGATTCAACATAAATAAAAAATATATTTGACCTTCATATTTTCAGATACAAACAAAATGGTATTTCAAACTAGAAAAATTATGAAATTAAATAAATATCATAAAGAGATCCTTACTTACAGGACTTTTGTAAATTTGATCCAGCAAAATTTCTTTTTGTAACCTTATACATTTTTGGGAATTGACATCATTGACAAGCTTTAGAATCCTGGTGATGAAAGAATGAACAAATTATCATTATTATTATGACAATAAGTACCACCGCCACCACCACCTCTACAACTAGAAAAGTCCTTAAATTTCAGGGAAAGAAATATAAGTGTGAATGTCTAAATGTTTCTGCAAATTATAAAGAAATACAACATATGAAAAATCATGATGTATACCCTACAGAGGCCAATAAACTATATCAACAAAATGGTTAATTATAGAAAAACAGAAGAATAATAGGAAAATAATGACGGCTCATCATATTGCAGCTGGCCCTGAGGAAAATTCAAGTGACATGAAGTCATGCAGTTAGTAATTGCATCAGTTATGAATTGGTGAGTACAGATTTTTGATTTCAACTCAGCATTTTTGGAAGGTGATATCCTGAAGAGAGGGATTTTCTTTAAACTGCCCCTTCTAATGAATGTCCAAAATTACAGGTGTGGAAACTGAAGAGATACATCTATGATGTACCTTGATCATGGTAATAAAAGTCACTCCAATACTCAACAAATTGGGAGTAGTGAGTGTTTAAGACAATATTCTATTTCTGTAGCATGACGCTATTAGGAAATTTATGAGTGTTTTGGCAATGCCTGTAAAGAATTTTTGTACTGCATAGAAATAAATTGTTTGAAAATGATGTGATTACAATTGTGAAAAGATAATTTAAAGTCAAAATTCATGAGTGGAACATTCAATCATTTAAGCTGTAATGTAAATAATTCCAAGAGTAGAATAACTTTAGATCAAGACTTATACAATAGAAATAAGGAAAGGAAGGTCACTAAGGATAAAAGATTAGTTAAGAGAAATTGGAATTGAAAAGACTTGCAGGTCAGATGAAGTGATTATCTATGCAGACTTATCCCAATGACTAATTGGACATTAGTATAATGAGCAATTCTGGAAAACACCTCAAAGTAAAGATTCTGTTTGAAGCTAATAAAGCATTATCGAAGTTGAAATCTCAGAAAAGAAAAGGTTCTATTCCATTTCCAATGTTGGAAAAACCTTCAGATCTGAATAATGTCAGTTGTTCTGATACCACCTACAAGATGGATCTTCACAGGATGGTTTTGTTATATTTTTGGAGATATTATGATCAAGATGGCTCCAAAATGTTAATCATCCACAAGAACTGGATAATGTAACAAAGATTCCATTAGCTTCAGAGATTCTTGCACTTAGTAAAGTAACAGATACAGATGTTTTAGTGGCTGCTATAATACGGGAGATATTCCAACTGCCCTAATCGCCAGAAATGCTCTACAAAACTTTCAACTCATCAATTGTAGTAATTTTAAATTCACCTAAACTTTTAAATGATCATTGTCTTAGAGTTTATGAAGCAAGAGTAAAAAAAATAGCAATCAACAAAGAAGTTGAGATAGAATGGATCAAAAGTCATGAGGAGATTTCAGAGTGTCTAAAAATGGTAAGTGCTTCCTCTGAGATTTTGAGGGACATAGTAAACCATTGATTACTGTTTGTATTTACTCTTGAACAGTAGTTTTGTGAACTTTGGAGTTTTGGAAACTTTCAATTTGTTAGCATTACTATATTAACACCTTGTACATTTAACTGGAATCAGTGATTATAATTAAAAACCCAAGAAGAGAAGACTAGGAATGTTGATATTAGGTTGTCTTCTTTCTATATAAGCTGTTACCCTTGGCTTAAGCTGTCATTCATGGGCAGATAAGCAACAGTATTTTGTTTATGTAAAAAAACACTCATGTCAGTAGGGTATGGTTTAATGGAGAACAGACTACAGAGTGTAATTGAGTCAAAAGAACAAATAACATTGATGATGAACTACTATATAGTACATAATAGACTTGGCATCATAGGCCAGGACATCAGGTCATCAACATAGCAATATCAATGATTATAAGGTGGTACAAAATTGAGATGAAAAGCTAAAGAATTTCATCAATCAACCTAATGAATTGAAAACATATTGAATTGATCACTTACAGATGTGTCCAACATTCCATTTTTATTTAATACAAATGGACTGATATATAACTACTTGTGCAAAGACACAGACAGATTATCTATAAGGATAAATATAGGAATGGCATTCTTATACAGTTTTTGTTAACATTTAATACATTTATGCATGTATCTCAAAAAGTACCTACTTCATGTTTTGAAGAAAAAGAGATCTTGATGTATTTTTCAAACCATGAATAATAAAAATCAGTAAATGAAGTTCATAAACAGGAATAAGTTTGCCATACGAAAACATATAAACAATGATATTGCAGGCAAGGCTTTCCTTGAAGATGCCTCATGTTAGTCTC
Source organism: Octopus sinensis (assembly GCF_006345805.1). Taxonomy (NCBI): domain Eukaryota; kingdom Metazoa; phylum Mollusca; class Cephalopoda; order Octopoda; family Octopodidae; genus Octopus; species Octopus sinensis. The sequence goes on along the minus strand of NC_043009.1, from coordinate 21,433,447 downwards.
AGATCAGCTCTGACAAAGCAAACTTACAATCCTAAGCATTCCAGCCATGACCATTTTGCTAATTGTCTATCAGGGACTACATTACTGTTCTACTGTTTTTGATAGTAAGGTGTGATCTGAGGTACATTTAACTGCTATTTATAGCAAGTCAGGCAACTACATAGAGGCTCCTTCATTAGCTTGATTTTGCTTTTATTGTGAGATAGGCTGTTCAAATATAAACACGTGGTCTTTATTTTAAAGATAGCAGGGAAGTCGTTATGGAAAGGATTTCACTGCTATGTCAAGCATTGTATTGTTACGGAATCCCCCGTCGTCGCTCGCCCGAACGGCCCACCCAAGTTCCGCCACGGGACCCAAAGAGGCGGAGAGAGGAGATACAGATAGATACTGCCACAACCTCAGCAGCACAGAGATACAGAGGCACAACCTGAGATACAACCCAAAGAGAGGCAAGGCAACAGAGACACTGGCTTATATTCAAACAACAGTTTATATGACAATCAATTGCTACACATCAAATACATTTAAGGCAGACATTTAAAGGAAGACATGCACGTGACTACTCAATACATCATACAACAGATCAAAGCATAATACAACAGCAATTCAAGAGTACAGTTCAAAGTTCACGTCCGAAGACAACAGTTCTTTAAAGTCTCTTTCTAAACATCATAGATAAAGTCACATCAACAAGTCCTTTACTCAATTCTGAACATAAATACCACAACTCGATAATCGACATATCGACAAGTCCTTGACTGTTCTTTCCACTGTTCAATACATCGTGACACGTATCAATGCACAAACACATACCTCAATTCCTAATTGAATCGCCAGTGTCCCATTCCTCTCAATACTGCTAAATCCTCTGTACATATCCCTTCTGTGCCGCCAAGCCTTCTCGCATCCCAGCTTGCTCGCTAAGATTCCAACGCTTCTAAGATTCCATCTACTCGCTCTGACTTCCAGGATCCGACTGTCTTCTTCGAGGACCGGCCAGCGACTCCAAGATCCGTCTGTGTTCCTCGACGACCGCTCAACGACTGCCCTTCTTGACGACCAACTACCAACTGCCAGACCTCACTTCGTCTCTGTCCTTCTTCCACTCCCTCATCTCCCTCTGTCTATATCGCTCCTACCCTTTCTAACTGCTCTCTGATTCCTTACTCTATCTATATCGCCTCAATCCCTTAGCCTCTCTATCTGTCCCTTACTGCTTATCCTTTCTATTTGCCCTCTGCTCTTACTCTATCGCTATCGCCTGCCAGACTCTTAGCCTCTCCATCCGTCCCTTACTGCTTATACTCTATCTCTCTCATGACAGCTCTACCATACTCTCTGCCTGTCCTTCTCTCTTACTGTCAATACCCTCTCCATCTGCTCTTAGATTCCCTTAATCTGTCTTCCTCTTTCACATTCTCACTGACCCTTTTCTCAACCGCACAAGGTCACAGGTCCTTCCAAAACTCATCAGTCTCCCACTAGACAAAGGACCCGTCACATTTTTACCAGACATGCTGGAACCATAATTCCTAAGTGGGTCACCAGAAATGCACTTAGCCAACCGTAACAGTATGTATTGTTCTTATTAACCTGTTCAACTGAGGAAGTGTCAACTGTTTATTTGCGTGAACAATACTTGCGTTATGCAGAGAATAGTTGAAAATGATTAATAATTCTGTTGAGAGATTAAATATTTTATGTCTTTGAAGGGAAAGCCATGCCTTTGTGATACAGCTTTTACAATATGACAAAATATTAGTGGGAAGATTTGAATTTCAGTTCTTGTATTGGTCTTTAGTTTAGTAAGCAAATATGATAGCCATTGCATCAAATACTAAAATGATTAAAGAAAAAAAAGTTTAAGGAAATTGGTGATGGTTTATGATGACAAAAATTATGCAGTGAAATTTGTAAATTTGGATATGTTGGTATGCCATGGGGAAAAGGAGAATACTAAAATGATTACATGGTCAATAGGTCAAGAAACAAACTGACCTTATTGTTGAACCACCATAGAGAATTATTTTGTTGTGTACATCTGGATGAAAAACTGCAGTGTCATCTTCAATGCTTTTCTCATTACCAAGATCAAGAAGTCCACCTTGTATCTACAACAGACAAGTAAATTTATGTAAACAAAACCCATGGAGTGACTTATTCAGCTGAAGACAGAGCTATTTATTTCATCATTATCATCATCATCGTTTAACGTCCGTTTTCCGAGCAGGTTGGATGGTTTGACTGGGGACTGGTAAGCCAGTAGGCTGCACCAGGCTCCAATCTGATCTACAGCTGGATGCCCTCCCTAATGCCAACCGGGAGTGTAGTGGGTACCTTTTACGTGCCACTGGCATGGGGGCCAGTCAGGCAGCACTAGCATCAACCACGGCTGAATGGTGCTTTTTACATGCCACCGGCACAGGAGCCAGTCAGGCAGAACTGGTATCGACCATGCTTGAATGATGCTTTTTACATGTCACCAGCATGGGAGCCAGTCCGGTGGCATTAGCATTGACCACACTCGAATGGTGCTTTCTACATGCCAGTCAGATGATACTGGCATCAGCCATGATGATTTCACTTAACTCAACAGGTCTTCTCAAGCAAAGAATAATGCCTGATGAGTGAAGGGTACTCTCAAATGGACCGGTTATGTGACATTGGTTATACGATCTCACTTGGCTTCCCAGGTTTTCTCGAGCACAGCAAATCTCAAAAGGTATCAGTCACTTGTTATTGCCTTTCTGAGGCCCAACGTTTAAAGGTTGTGCTTCACCACCTCATCCCAGGTCTTCCTGGCTCTACCTCTTCCACAGATTCCCTCCACAGTTAGGGTGTGATACTTCTTCACACAGCTGTCCTCATCTATACATAACATAAGACCATACCAGTGCAGTCATCTCTCTTGCACAAGACATCTGATGCTTCTTATGTCCAACATTTCTCTCTGTTGTGTATGCACACTCACATTACACATCCAGTAGAGCATACTAGCTTCCTTTCTTTCAAGCCTACACATGTCCTCAACAGTCACAGCCCATGTTTCACTGCTGTGTAGCATGGCTGTTTACACACATTCATCATATAGTATACCTTTCACTCTGAGCGAGAGGCCCTTTGTTGCCAGCAGAGGTAGGAGCTCTCTGAACTTTGCCCAGGCAATTCTTATTCTAGCAGCTACACTCTCAGAGCATCCACCCCAGCCACTAACTTGGTCACCTAGGTAACAGAAGCTATCAACTACTTCTAGTTTTTTTCCCTGGCAGGTGATTGAAGCTGCTTTCTGCATATTTTCAGCGTATAATGTCCCTGTGCATCTGCCACACACAAAAACTATCTTCCCAGTTAACCTTCCTTTGATATTACTGCACCTCTTATGTGTTCATACGAGTGGTGTTCAATAAGTAATGCCTCTGATCCACTTGCAGTTGTTTGATCTAGCTGAAATTTTGCATGTGCAATTATATATATCTCTATAGATTAAGTGGCAAATTACAGCTCTGAACTAATTGTGGTTTCTGATTTATAGGTGTTTGAACTGAGTCAAGTGTGAAATGGAGCCTGTTGAGTGTCGAGCAGTGATCCAGTTTTTGTATTTGAAAGGTTGCACACCACGGGAGACTTTTGATGAAATGAAAGTAACTTATGGTGATGATGCCCCATCATATGACCTTGAAAAACGCTGGCATCGTGAATTCAAACATAGTTGGAACTCTGTGGAAACAGCTCCTAGATGTGGTCGCCCCCTTCTTCCATTGATGAGGCATCTGTCCGTCAAGTTGAGGCTGCCATTTTGGAAGATCGACGCATAACTATTCGCCAAATAGCCCATAAGGTCAAGATTAGTACCGGGTCTGTGGAAACTATCATTCATGACCATTTGCATATGCAAAAGGTGTTTGCCAGATGGATTCTCAGGTTGCTCACATCTTTCCAGAAGCAAGAACGCGTCAAGTGCTCGAGGATGAATTTGGAGATGTGCCAAGAAGATGAGTATAAATTTTTCAAAAGACTGATTACACAGAATGAGACTTGGGTCCATCACTATGATCCAGAGACCAAAGCCCAGTCAATGCAGTGGAAGCACCGTGACTCACCTCCTCCAAAGAAGGCAAGGGTGCAGCCATCCGCTGGCAAGGTCATGCTCACAGTCTTCTGGGACCAGGACGGAGTAGTGATGACAGATTTCCTGGCAAAGGGTACCACAATTACAGGAGCCTATTATGCTTCACTTTTGAGGAAATTAAGAGAAGCTATCAAAATCAAGAGGCGGGACAAGATCAGCAAAGGTATTCTCCTCCTGCAGATGGGAGAAATGCGTAACTCTGGGTGGTTCCTATGTAGAAAAAGACTAATAACTGTGCCAAGTTTCGTTGCTCTACTGCTATGGGAAGTGGGTCAGGGGCATTACTTATTGAACGCCCCTCGTAGCTTACACCAGGTACTTATGGAATTTCTACCTATGTCTTACCTACAGATTGAGCAGGGCCATCTACCTGAAGGGATTTGTGGTTTGTATGAGTCACAGTGAGCTACAAGTGATTAAGATGTAAACTGCTTATTATTCTGTGCCCCTAGAAGGAACACTTAACTTTCAAAGGAATACATATCATAAAGAGCAGCTCATTGCCATAAACACCATATATAAATTATGGCATATCGAGCTGAGTTCAAACCTTTATTTGCATCAAAAAGGCAAATCCCAACATTTAGTACACTCATACTGAGTCAGGAAGATATCTATTAATCACACAATGTATCTTAAAACATTGGAAAATATTAAACTCTGCAGCACCTCTGCAGTAAGTATCTTATACAATAGGATCAGGATGATCAAAATCTTGTGAGTTAAATTTGGTAGTCAGAAACTGTGTGAAAGCCTGGACAATTTGTTTCTGTTCTTGGGTGGTAGACTTAACTATCTGTGTCCACCACATGGACCCTGGATGCTTTTAGTGGAGTTCATTCTGTTGTAAGTATTCAAACAAAGACTGAGGATAATTTTTACCTTCCTCTCATCAGTCTTGAAGACCCTGAATAAGAGTTATGAGCACTAGACCTTTTCCTCCCAGATATGAAAAAAAACAAAAAGAAAAATAAACTTATCATCATCATCATCATTTAACATCTGTTGTCCATGCTGGCATGGCTTGGATGGTTTGACCAGGGCTGGCAAGCTGGGAGGCTGCACCAGACTCCACTCTGTTTTGGCATGGTTTTTATGGCTGGATGCCCTTCCCAACGCTAACCACTCCAAGAGTGTAATGGATGCTTTTACATGCCACCGGCACAAGTGCCATTTGCATGACACCAGTATCTTCCATGACAGTGGTTTTACTTGGCTTGATGGGTCTTCTTCTCAAGCACAACATAATACCAAATGGACTTGGTCATTTCCTCTGTGAGGCCCAATGCTTGAAACCTGACATAATGCTAAGTGATCTCAGTCCTTGCCTCTGTGAGGCCCAACACTCAAAAGATGCTTTTACATGCCACCGGCATGGGTGCCATTTGTGTGACACTGGTATCTGCCACAAATGTGATTTTACTTGGGTTGATGGGTCTTCTCAAGCACAATATAATGGCAAAGGTCTCAGTTACTGCTTCTGTGAGGCCCAACATTCAAAAGGAGTTCAACCATTTTGCCTCTGTGAGGCTCAACACTCGAAAGGTGCTTTTTATATGCTACCTGCATGGGTGCTGGTTATGTGACACCAGCATCAGCCACAGCTGCGGTTTTCACTTGGCTTGATGTGTCTTCTCAAGCACAACATATTGCCAAAGGTCTTGGTCACTAGCCATTGCCTCCATGAGGTCCATGGTTCAGAGATCATGCTTCACCACCTCATCCCATGTTTTCCTGGGTCTAGCTGGACGTTTCTAAGGGACAACCTGCTGAGAGCCACTGACCAGATCTGTGGCTGGTGCAAAGTCCCCTCTCGACCTAGAATAATGTGGTGGTTGAACAATATTGTAGACAGGGCTATTAGAGAAAAGAGACAGGCTTGGAAGGTCTGGAAAAATGGGGATAGCAGGGAATTGTATCAAACTGCCAAAAGAGAAGCTAGGAGACAGGTTTATTTAGCCAGAGGGGAAGCAGATAAGAAAAAATTTGCCAATGTTCTGCGCCGTGAGGACCAAAGACTGGAGGTGTTTCGCGTTGCAAGACAGTGTGTGAGAGAGAATCGTGATGTGGTAGGAGAGAAGTGTGTTCGCATGGAAGATGGTTCACTTGCGCTAAATGAGGATGCAAAGAGAGAGGTTTGGAGATGCCACTATGAAGGTTGCTGAATAAAGAAAATGAATGGGATAAAGAGAGTCTGCCGAATGTTGACCCAACAGAGGACCAGCTATCCGAGTTGATAGTTCCGTGGTAGCTAAGGCAATTAGAAGCATGAAGACAGGGAAAGCCCCAGGCCCATCAGGAATCACTGCAGAGATGCTCAAAATGTCTGGTAGTGTCGGCAATAGCCTAGTCACCCGTACAGTTAATCAGGTGATACACAAAGGAGTCATACCCAATGACTGGTGTAGCAGCATAATAGTCAACTGCTACAAAGGTAAAGGTGACGCCCTAGATACAAATAACTACAGAGGTATCAAGCTGTTGGATCAGGTGATGAAGGTTACGGAGAGGGTCATAGCCCAACTAATTAGAGAGAGAGTTAGTTTAGATGAGATGCAGTTTGGGTTTGTGCCAGGGAAAAGTACTACTGATGCTATATTCCTGGTAAGGCAGCTGCAGGAGAAATACCTAGCCAAAGATAAGCCCCTGTACCTGGCTTTTGTTGACATGGAGAAACCTTCGACAGGGTCCCCTGATCCCTTATCTGGTGGGCAATGAGGAAACTAGGGATAGATGAATGGTTAGTGAGAGCTGTGCGAGCCATGTATAGGGACGCTGCTAGTAGGGTGAGGGTTGGAAACGAGTACAGTGAAGAATTCTGGGTAGAGGTAGGGGTCCACCAAGGCTCAGTACTCAGCCACCTCCTATTTATCATAGTCCTCCAGGCAATAACGGAGGAATTCAAGACAGGATGCCCTTGGGAGCTCCTCTATGCTGATGACCTTGCTCTAATTGCTGAGTCGCTATCAGAACTGTGGAAACAAGGATTAGAATCGAAGGGCCTCAGAGTCAATCTAGCTAAAACCAAAGTCGTAATCAGTAGGAAGGTAGACAAATCACAAACGCCTTCAGGTAGATGGCCCTGCTCGATCTGTAGAAAAGGTGTAGGTAGAAACTCTATAAGATGCACCAAGTGCATGGACACATAAGAGGTGCAGCAATGTCAAAGGAAGGCTAACTAGGAAGATGGTTTTTGTATGTGGCAGATGCTCAGGAACAATAAACACTGAAAATGCTCTGAGACCAACTTCCGTCACTTTCCAGGGAGAAAAACTAGAAATAGTTGATAGTTTCCGTTACCTAGGTGACCAAGTCAGCAGCGGGGGTGGGTGTGCTGAAAGTGTAACTGCTAGAGTAAGAATAGCTTGGGCAAAGTTCAGAGAGCTCTTACCTCTGCTGGTGACAAAAGGCCTCTCGCACAGAGTGAAAGGCAGACTGTATGATGCGTGTGTACGAACAGCCATGCTACATGGCAGTGAAACATGGGCCGTGACTGCTGAGGATATGCGTAAGCTCGCAAGAAATGAAGCCAGTATGCTCCGATGGATGTGTAATGTCAGTACTCATACTGAGCAGAGTGTAAGTACCTTGAGAGAAAAGCTGGACCTAAGAAGCATCAGTTGTGGTGTGCAAGAGAGACGTTTGCGCTGGTATGGTCATGTGGTGAGAATGGATGAAGATAGTTGTGTGAAAAAGTGCCACACCCTAGCGGTTGAGGGAACCTGTGGAAGAGGCAGACCCAGGAAAACCTGGGACGAGGTGGTGAAGCACGACCTTCGAACTTTAGGTCTCACTGAGGAAATGACTAGCGACCGAGTCCTCTGGAAGTGTGCTGTGCACGAGAAGACCCGGCAGGACAAGTGAGTCCATAACCCGTGGCCTTCTACACGGGATGGAGCCAGCCTACGTATGCATACCTTCCCTTCTTGGGACACAAAACTCTACTTGTGAAGACCTGTTGAGGCAAGTGAGGATCAGAATTGAAATCGATCAATGGAAATTGCAGATGTGTTACCAGTGCCGGTGGCATGTCGAAACTCTACTTGTGAAGACCCGTTGAGGCAAGTGAGGATCAGAATCGAAATCGATCAATGGAAATTGCAGATGTGTTACTAGTGCCGGTGGCATGTAAGAGAACCTTCCGTTTTGTGACCGTTGCCAGCACCGCCCCGTTTTGTGTCCATTGCCAGCCTCGCCTGGCCCTCGTGCCGGTGGCACATAAAAAGCACCATCCGTTCGTGGCCGTTTGCCAGCTCTGTCTGGCACCTGTGCGGGTGGCACGTAAAAAGCACCCACTACACTCTCGGAGTGGTTGGTGTAAGGAAGGGCATCCAGCCGTAGAAACACTGCCAGATTTGACTGGGCCTGATGAAGCCTTCTGGCTTCACAGACCCCAGTAGAACCGTCCAACCCATGCTAGCATGGAAAACGGACGCTAAACGATGATGATGATGATGACTTCTACCACAAGTTGGGATCGGCACTTTTTTACATAGCTCTCCTCGTCCATACGCATCACATGACCATACCAGTGCATTCGTCTCTTTTGCACACCACATCTGATGCCTCTTATGCCCAACTTTTCTCTCAAGATGCTTACACTCTGTAAAAATTGGACACTGACATTGCACATCCAGCGAAGCATACTGGCTTCATTTCTTTCAACACTATGCATGTCCTTGGCTGTCAAAGCTCATGTTTCACTTCCATATAGCATAGCTGTTTGCACACAGACATCATACAATCTTTCACTCTAAGAGAGAGGCCCTTTGTTGCCAGCATTACTAACTTGATCTCCTAAGTAACAGAAGCTATCTGCTACCTCTAGCTTACCCCCCAAAGCAAGTGGTGAAGTCTATTTTCTGTACATTTTTCGTCTTTATTGTACTTGTGCATCTATCACACAAAAAATCTATGTTCCCTGTTAACTTTCCTCTGATATTGCTGCACATTTTATGTGTCTAAAGTTTACACCGTGTGCATCTTACTTCCTATATACCTTAGATCCAGCTGGGCCATCTACCTGAAGGGATTTGTGATTTGTCTGCCTTCCTACTTACTAAGACTTTGGTTTTTGCTAGGTTAACTCTAAGGCACCTCAATTCTATACCTTGCTTCCATACCTTGAACTTTTCTAGTTCTGGTAGTGATTCAGCTATAAGAACAAAGTCATCAGCATTGAGGAGCAACTAGGGGCAGCCTGTCTTAAATTCCTCTGATATTGCCTGGAGGACTATGATGAACAAGAGAGGGCTGAGCACTGATCCTTGATGAACCCCTACTTATTCCCTGAATTCTTCACTGTACTCGTTGCTTATCCTCACCTTACTGGTAGTGTTTCTGTATATGGCTTGTACAGTGCCTACCAGCCACTTGTCTATCTCTAGTTTCTGCATTGACCACCAGGTAGGGGATCAGGGGATCCTGTCAAAAGCTTTTTCCAAGTCAACAAAAGCTAAGGACAGAGGTTTATTTCTGGCTATGTATTCCTCTTGCAGCTACCTTACCAGAAATATAGCATCAGTGGTGCTTCTCCCTGGCACAAAACCAAACTGCATCTATCTAGACTAATTCTCCCACTAATCATTTGGGCTATGACTTTCTCCATAACTTTCATCACCTGATCCAACAATTTGATACCTCTGTAATTATTTTTATCCAAGGCCTCACCTTTACCTTTGTAGCAGGTGACTATGGTGCTGCTATGATAACTTGCTGCGGTCAAATATGAACATAAAAATCTGTGATCAGATGATTTTGTAGAAAATAGGTTCAATCAACAGTTTCCCCACATACCCCAACCATTCCTCCACCTAAGTGACATTATCAAGTAAATTTCAAAAAACCAACCAACCAATCAATCATCATCATCATTATCATCGTTTAGCGTCTGCTTTCCATGCTGGCATGGGTTGGACAATCAATTAATCAATTTTATAACAATGAATGAGGTCTAAATGTTTTGCTAAACAGACATTCTTTTGCTTACCATATGAAATTCTAACCCATTTCCATTTGTTTCAGTGAATTTTGGCACAGATGGAAGTAATCTTACATGCATATCTAAATATATTGTCGTGTTTTGTACTTCACTGGTGGAAGTTCTGCTCTTGCACTACCTGACTATTTGAATGCTTCATTTTATACTGAAATGTACACAAAAATGAGTAATAGCAATTCTTTGCTACTCACCAAGTTGTTATCAACTAAAGACTTCACATAGAATACCCCTCGATGTTCAGATGCCAACAGCATATGAAATGGAAAGCCACCAAACTGAATATCATGATCAACTGATTTCACCCTTAGCATTAATGGAGGCTGAGCTGCAAAAAACAAAAAAAAATGCTAACATACTATATTATACTCACTTCCAAACTTTACATTCATACTAACAGAAGATGACATGACAGTAATTAATGGTGTATAGTAGTAGACCGATGGCAAGACAGTAATGCAAACAGACAGTAAAACAGTAAAAGGTAGCATGGAGTGTAAGAGATATGAGAGTAACAAGCAGATGGTTTGAAACAATAATAGATATATTATGGTGTAGTTCAAAGAAAATTGAAGAGGATAATAAACAGGAGAAGCTCTTTTACCTTTAATCTTGATATTAAAAGGAAGACCATGTGGATAGAGCCCTACAACGTGTCCTGTGACAGGATCTGGCTCACACAACTGGGCTTCATACAAGACATACTGCAAATAGAAAAGCAACCATTTCTTAACTATCAGATTTTAAAGATCAGATTTACTGAGGATAATAAACAAGTTGTGACGTGATACTCAATGAAAATGAATTAACTTTCAAGATCTATTACGTATTTACGACCAACCATGATTTTTTCACCTACAACTGCAACAATGAACCAATAATGGAGCCTTTATGAGGATCTGTTAAAAATAGCAACTTAATCTCCTGTGAATCACACTCTAGTCTCATGGGAAACAAAAGGACAGAATGGATAATGTAGTCCTATATACCCCCCAAAAAGGGAAGGTAGCCATGTCTGGAATTCCTTTGATCATAGGTCTTCAATCAGAGTTGCCTTGGAGCTAAACAACAACTATGAATTTACAGCTGTATGATAAAACCTACAATTAGAAAAACTATGAACCAATTTAGAAAACCATTTCTAGCGACCTCTATGTAGCCACTAGAGAAGAGCAGTGAAGTTTCACTCAAATCAAACCCTTACTCTTTAAAAAATATTGAAAACATTGAATAATGCAGTCCTATATGAATAAAATATGAAATGGTCATTACTCAAATGCCTTTGACCCTTGATTTACACACTCATTTCTGATAGAGGTCTAAATAACATCACAACTATAATTTATAGTTGTAATAACTACAACAATTACAAGTTCACTTTCCATTGCATTAGGGTTCAAACCCACTGCATGGCATATTAGGCAAGTGCTCCTTGCCAGAACTTTTGGTTAGCCAGTACTCTGTGATTGGAAGTAAATAGAAACTGTGTGGAAGCCTCTGGGTGTGTGTGTGTGTGCGCATGTGTGTGAGCATGCATGCAAGTGTGCACATGTGTATCTTTTTGGTAATGTAGAAAACTGTAAACATTGTAAGAAAGCCAATAAACTAGTGCTTTCAAGCAAATATCACAACGTCCATTGTCCAAAAGCACAAGTTTATTGATTTTCAACATTGTTTACAACTTTCTATATCACCATAAGATATATATGTGTGTGTGTGTGTGTGTGTGTGTGTGTGTGTGTAATACACCTACAACTTAGTTCATCACGATTTCTGTGTCAACTATATTCCATTCACAAAGTATTGGTTAGCCAAAAGTTATGGGAAAAAGCATCAGCCTAATATGCCATGCAATGCAATAAAGCACCTTAACAATGCAGTCATGAAATGAACTTAGTTATTATAGTACAGTTCATCAGTATCATCATCATCATCATCATCATCATCATCATTTAACATCCGCTTTTCATGCTGGCATGGATTGGACCACAGTTGTAAATTATAATTGTTTGTCAGCAATGAGTGTGCAGACTCATGATCAAAGACATTTGACTCATGAGCTTCCCTTCCTTTATTCAGTATGTCTAAAACTGCATAATTTTGCTGTCAGAAAAGCAGCAAACCAGTGATTGGCTTATCATTGAAAGCCTGTAACCATTGAGGCTATTGTTCAATTGCACTAAATTTCACTGATGTAACATTTCCTGTTATATAAAGAAAGGTACATAGACTAATATAATCCTAGAAATAAAAAAAATGGATGGTCTTGGCTGGACTCCCTTTGATCATAGGTCTGCTGGATGAGAACTGACTTGGAGCTAAACAACAATAGCAGCCATAAAGCTAAAGAGAGACCCCTTATGTGGTTATCTGACCAACAAGAAATAGCAAACAAAGCTTACTCAAATCATACTTTGCTATCTTTATGATGGCAAATGCACTTTTCATAATGAAGTCCTCCTTACAATATGTCTGAATAAAATATAGCTGCTAAGTAGTCACTCAATTTACTAACTATATCTCCCTCAAATCAATCTCTATCACATAACAAAAGTACACACTGAATAATATTGCCCTAAGTACACTGTATCTGCATAAAAGCCAGATGGTCACAGCTGGGGTAACTTCAATTACAGAGTTACCCCAGCTGTAAATGAAGGCTGACCTACAGTGAAACAACAATACTCATACACTATAAACAACAACTTGAATAGGGTCATCCCATAAATAATGTGGTTTTTCCATTTGCATGAACGAAATGTTGGAAGGGGACAGGATAAACTACCTGCATCAACTTGCTATAAGAACAGGTAGTAATTTTACCATGTCCTTATTCTTAGTGCAAGTTTTGAAGAGTGCAGTTCGATTTTAACAATTATTTCTGAAAGCTATAATGGAAGTGACAAAAGAGTATATTTGGCATATTTTGCTTTATGAGTTCAACAAAAGCAACAAAGCAATGGAAAGTGAGAGAAATATTAATGCAGTATATGAGGATTGGACAATAAGCGTAAGCTAGTATCAACGGTGTTTCTAGAAATTCTGAGCCAGAAACTACAGCCTAGAAAATGAGCCTCGTCCTGGAAGATCTGTAGAGCTCGACGAGAATGTCCTGCAAACCCTGGTGGAACAAAATCCTATTGTACCTGTTGAGAAACTCTCAGAGAAGCTTGGATTTGGTTATTCAACCATTCAATGACACCTGCACTAGAAGAAAAATGACCTTCTTAGGTTTCAAGTTGAAAGGTGTTCTTCCATCATGATAATACTTGGCTACATACAGTGAGGATGACATTCCAAAGACTGGAGCAGTTTGAATGGTAAATGATGCCCCATCCATCACATTCGCCAGACATTGCCCCATCTGATTATCATTAATTTTGCAATCTTCAAAATCAATGTCAGCAAAATACAAGAGGAGTATTTTTTATCACGGACAAGCGGATTTTGGAAGTGGGGCCTTGCAAGTCTACCAGATAGTTGTAAGAGCATAGTAGAAAATGAAGGAGAGTATATTTTAGATTAAAAAAGAAATTTACCTTAATTTTGAAAAATAAAAGAAGTATTTAAAAAACCACATTATTCATGGGATGACCCAATACAATCAAATATGTGCTTTTCTTATGAGACAGAACAGAGTGATCTGACAGAGATTCAGCTACCACTTCCACTAGGTCAAATAGCTACAGATTGGCTCTCATATTGGTTTGTGTTCATGCTGAAGGTGATACTATTGTTATTTACTCCCAAGTTAGTCTTGATCCAACAGCCCTATTTTCTAAGATATTCCATCCTGACCAACCTGTTTAATTCACTTGATCAACTAAATTTATTCATTTTATCTACTAAAAAATGTATTTAAAAATTACATGTACAGAACCAACCATAGTTTATATATTTTGTCATTCCAGTATAACCTTAAATGTATAATGGCTATAAAGTTGAATTGTTGGACAATTACTGTCATAATCATTTTCTTCCCACTCTGTGGCCTCCGTTCCTTGAAAATGGTTGGTCTTGTGCTCCTTGACCAAGACACATTCATTTTGGCTCACTTTTCTCCTCTCACCACTCGTACTGTACCTACCCACACCCTTCTGTCCAGACTTAGTACTAACCACCTTTGGAGCTTAATTCCCTATCTTCCCATTTTTTTTCTGCAGTTACTGACTTACTGTTTTCAAGATGAACATAAATTATGTCAAACTCACCAGTCTCAGAGAGTTTATGAAAGCCATGGGTACAGCTGCTTCCTTTAATATCAACATCCTTCAAAAGGCTCATCAAACCAAATTCTTCCTTTTTTTATACAATTGCAATGTAGAAGTGTATTGTTTAAGTGCATAATTTATTGGATAACATTTGGGTGTATCAAAAGTTAAAATTTTCAATAGGTGCTTCATTTAGTTTATAGACTAAACACTATATTCTACATTACCCGAGTTCGGTAGAAATAAAATACCACAACACACATGAATGTTAACTGCAACAAACACTGGTGTTCTATCAAGGAAATGGTCTGCCTCTCATCTCTCTCCTTTGTGGATGTAAGCATGGTTATCTGGTTAAGAAGTTCACTTCACAAACATGAAATCCTGGTTTGAATCTGTGTGACAAAGATCCAAGCCCTGGTTAGATAGACATATTTGAAGAAATCCAGTATATGGATTGGACCTGTAATTTATAGGTCCAGCCTTGTCATATATCAAACTGATTTGGCCTAAGAATTACATTAAGTGTACATCTGTTTCTGGAATATTCGGTTACATGTTAATTAAGTCAGATGTTTAGTTGATCAACCAACTGTATGATCATGATGGAAGCCAACAGAATGTCCATCATCTGCATAATGCCATAAAACAAGAGGTAAGAAATAGCAGCCACTAGCACTATGACCCGGTATTGCTGGGTCGCATTAAAAATTTCTCACTAAATCAAGAACTAAGTTTCTTATCACATTTCAGCCCGGGCCAGTTTTGTTGTTTATGAGCTAGTTTCAATAAAAATTATGTTCGCCTTTCCACCACATATGTTTTTTAATGCATTTGACTGAGCCTCTGCAGATTCTGAGCCCACCCAGAGATGCAGCTGCACTGGGTAATAAATCATCACAAATTTAGTGGCTTTGTTGAAGATGAAGGGGGAGCATGTCAGAAAATCAATAAAGACCACCATGAAAACAAACCTTCACCAACAAAATGAAATGAATAATCAGGGCTGACAAAGTTTTCAAATTTCCTAGCGAGCAGAAAAATGTGACTGGAAATTAATTAGCATCTCAATTTTCACTCATATCTTAAAACATAAAAGCATGAAGTTTTGCTTAAGAAAATCTTTGTATCTTAGGTCATTCGTACCTCAAGTTAGGGCTAAAAGGAAAGGTTGCAGTCAATTTAAATGCGGAAACCCACAAGGAATAGTTTTATTGAGTTTCCACTGATTGATTGGCAATTTTGGTAAACTCAAATCAAATTAAGATTTCTTGCACCAAAAGATAACCCTATGTAGGTAGCAAAGGATTCGATCTTAGGCTGTATGCAAACAAATAAACGTTTTTTATGAAAATCCCTTGTGGGGGTGGGGTCAACTTACTCATTTTTCATTTTTAATCCTACTTGAATAAAACATCCTGGGCTCTCGCTGGATAACTTAAATCAGCTGAAAGCATAAAAGTAAAGCCCTTCCTAAATAGATTCATTGAATAGGCTCCATCTCTTTTATTGCATACTTAAAGAATGATAGCATATTTGGTCTTTCATGAAAATCCCGCTCTCTTGTCATTCACTTGGTCTAATTCATTAATTATTCCCTGCATTTCTCAAATCAAAAAAGCGTGCGTGTTTGAAAGCCAAAATACATGATAATGCATCTTCACAAAACACAAAAATGTGCTGAGTCATACAGACTGTCTACAAATACGCACACACATTCAATTGTCAAGGGTAAAATCATCTCCGTCCAGTCAAAAAACAGCTGGCAGTTTATTAGCGTATCTAGCTGTATGCATGCACCGTGTACAAATTTCTATGTTTTAGCGATTTTGAATGGACATGCCCATAACTTATGGGCATAAGGGGTCGGTTTATAGATTTTTTTAATGGCTTTCTGGGGTGACTGGGAAAATGAAAAGATCTTCACGACCACCCTCAGACAGTTTTGAAAGCCCATAGAAAATGCGAGCCTTTTATGTGAAAAACTGTGGATTTGTATAAAGGACACACAGATACACAGACATTTTGCTGTTTATAGATATAGAAATTAATATCTAAAGGTATCTTGTTGCAGTCAACTAACCATCTAGAAGTAGCAACCAAATCTCCCTAGTAATACACTCTCATTTCATAAAAGAAAGGACATATTAGATAATGTGGTTCTAGATATAGAGGACTGAAGGGTCACAGCAAGGGCACTTTTGATTATAGGTCTGTATAAGCCAAGGCTAAACAATATCACTATCACATCTTGGCTTAGGAAGTATTTATTCTACATAACATGTAGGCTAGCCCAAGACACCCTACACAACTCACCTTATTACCTTACCACTCTGCCCCTTCTCTTTCTTACTAAACCCTATCATTAATCCTTTCCTTTCCTTTTCTCTGTTCCCTGCCATACTCCCATCCCCAATACTGCATACTTTGTTACTCCACCATGTTGCACCTATAAATCTGTTCCTCTCTTTTAACTTTACCTTCCTTCATCGGCCCACCAAAATCATTGCACCTTCTATTCTATGTCCACTTTAAAGAATTGGTAAAGAACCAATAGTGAGCCTTACTCACTGATTACCTGATTATCTGAGTATGAAAATGATTAAAAAGGAATGGTATTTACAAAAATAGAGTAGAATGTGATTAAGGTAACAAAAATATAAAAATACAAACCATTCATGAAATGATGAATAAAGGAGCTTGTGTGTGTGTGTGTGCATGCGTGTATGTGTGTGCATACGTACATGCATATGTGGTTAAGAATTTCACTTCTTAACTACATGTACAGAATAATTTGAGTATGCTGATAATGAAATGAAACTACACCCTCATCTGTCTCACTCAGGTAATCAGTGAGTAAGGCTCACTATTGGTTCTTTACCAATTCTTTAAAGTGGATACAGGGTCAACTTTAAGCTTAGGCCTTACAGGTTGAAAGACATACTAGTGCTGGTCCTGCCTCCCCCCCCCAAAAAAAAAATCACCCAGTATACTCTGTAAAGTAGTTGACATTAGGAACGACATCCAGCTATAGAAACCATGCAAAAGTAGACATTGGAACATGATCCAGTCCTCCAACAAGTCAAATCATGTTGAAACATCAACTCATATCAGCTTAGAAGATGAATATTAAATGATGATGATGATGATGATAACATACAGCTGTAATATTGTATAATTAGGGTAATAGCAAATAAAAAATTTGATTACTACTGTCATGGTTGTGTAATTGGCAAGCTGAAAGGTATCCAGTTTAGGATTCAAAAGTACACATTTGGGAAAAACATCACTCTTTTGCAAATGAAGAAAAATTTGTTTTAAATCAACATATTAGATGACAGAGAAGTAGATCAGACAAAATATGTGGAAATTAAAAAAAGTTCCAATACTTACATGTTTTAAAATAAAATCCATGCTATACAATTCAACAAATCCACCCCGATAATTTATGATCAACAAATTATCTGTGACCAAACCATCCTCAAATTTAGGACCAAAAATCTGAGTATGAAAATGATTAAAAAGGAATGGTATTTACAAAAATAGAGTAGAATGTGATTAAGGTAACAAAAATATAAAAATACAAACCATTCATGGAATGATGGATAAAGGAGCTTTGTGTGTGTGTGTGTGCATGCGTGTATGTGTGTGCATGCGTACACGCATATGTGGTTAAGAATTTCACTTCTTAACTACATGTACAGAATAATTTGAGTATGCTGATAATGAAATGAAACTACACCCTCATCTGTCTCACTCAGGTAATCAGTGAGTAAGGCTCACTATTGGTTCTTTACCAATTCTACTCTCCACACTCTCTCCTAGCCCAGTTTTCTTTTGTGAGAGTCTGCCGAATGGTCCCAACATATGGACCAGCTATCCATTTTGACAGTACCTTGGTAGATAAAGCAATTAAGAGTAAGAATAGCCTGGGAAAAGTTCAGAAAGCTCCTACCTCTAGTGGTGACAAAGGGCCTCTCACTCAGAGTAAAAGGTAGACTGTATGACGCATGTGTATCAACAGCCATGCTACATGGCAGTGAAAAATGGGCTATGACTGCTGAGGACATGCGTAAGCTTGCAAGGAACGAAGCCAGTATGTTCCGCTGGATGTGTAATGTCAGTGTTCATACTCGACAGAGTGTAAGTGCCTTGAGAGAAAAGTTGGACCTAAGAAGCATCAGATGTGGTGTGCAAGAGAGACGACTGCGCTGGTATGGCCATGTGGTGAGAATGGATGCTGTGTGAAAAAGTGTCACACCCTAGCAGTTGAGGAAACCTGTGGAAGAGGTAGACCCAGGAAGACCTGGGATGAGGTGGTGAAGCACAACCTTCGAACATTAAGCCTCACCGAGGCAATGACTAGTAACCAAGACTTTTGAAATATGTTGTGCTTGAGAAGACCCGGCAAGCCAAGTGAAACCATAACCCATGGCCTATGCCAGTGGTGTAACCAGCCCACTTATGCGTACCTTTCCTTCATAGGAGTGGTTGGCGTTAGGAAGGGCATCCAGCTGTAGAAAATCTGCCAGATCAAGGTTGGAGCCTGGTGCAGCCATCTGGTTCACCAGTCCTCAGTCAAATCATCCAACCCATGCTAGCATGGAAAGCAGACGTTAAACGATGATGATGATGATGATGACTGTATTTTATATGAATCTATATGCTAGGCCACTGGTAGTAAAAATTTCTAAAATCTTTATTACCCTGACATAACACAACTCCTTAATTGTTAGAACTTATCATTTCATCGCCTTCGTACTTTCCCCCAACGTTCAACCTATATCCACAGAATACCCCTAAATTCTATGTAACTCTGCCCTCCTCCCATTGTTCTGTAGCCTTAGCTAGCGAATCCTATAAAGTGTGTCGTTAACCAGCTGGTGAAGATGTCCTCCAGTG
>NC_043009.1:21289204-21409204 GCF_006345805.1 Octopus sinensis | reverse complement strand
TTTACCAATATACATATATATATATATATAAATATATATATAGTTACAGAGATGTACTTGCATAGCAAGTGACTTGATCTGAGATCGTGTGCTGGAACGAAAACAGTTGCAGCGTTGAAGGTGTTTATAAGCCATTTAAGAAACACACAAAAACCGTTAGATTCACTTCAACATTTAAATTTAATTTGTCAAAATATTTTCCTTGCTTTGAGACCGCGACCTGTTAGCACGATATTTTTGTCAGTGAACAGGTCGCGGTCTCAAAGCGACGAAAATATTTTGGCAAATTAAATTTAAATGTTGAAGTGAATGTAACGGTTTTTGTGTGTTTCTTAAATGGCTTACAAACACCTTCCACGCTGCAATATATATATACACACATATATATATATGTATGTATGTATATATGTATGTGTGTATATGTGTATGCATGTATGTGTGTGTGTGTGTGCGTGTCTGTGCTTGTGATTGTCCTCCACCACTGCTTGACAACGAATGTTGGTTTGTTTACATCCCTGTCACCTAGTGGTTTGACAAAGGAAACAGATAGAATAAGTACAATGCTTACAAAAATAAAACGAGTTGATTCATTAAACTACAATTCTTCAAGGCATTGCCCCAGCATGGCCACAGACCAATGGCTGGAAAAAGCAGAAGAATAAAAGAATACATTCTCTGCTTTGGTCTTATGTTCAAGGCATGAGAAAGCTTGAGTTTACATGAGAAGGCCTAACAGACCTGGTAGAAACAGCAGCCAAATCTCCCTCAAATCACACCTTACTGTCTTATCTATGTATATATGTATGTATGAGCCTATGAGGGAGACCCCCACATGGCAGCTAGACCTGGTAGAAATAGCAGCCAAATTTCCCCCAAATCACACCTTACTGTCTTATCTATGTATATATGTATGTATGAGCCTATGAGGGAGACCCCTACATGGCAGCTAGACCTGGTAGAAATAGCAGCCAAATTTCCAGGTCCCCCTCATTGGCTCATATATATATACATACATAAGTATGTATATATATATATATGAGCCAATGAGGGGGACCTCTACATGGTAGCTAGACCTGGTAGAAATAGCAGCCAAATTTCCCCCAAATCACACCTTACTGTCTTATCTATGTATATATGTATGTATGAGCCTATGAGGGAGACCCCTACATGGCAGCTAGACCTGGTAGAAATAGCAGCCAAATTTCCCCCAAATCACACCTTACTGTCTTATCTATGTATATATGTATGTATGAGCCTATGAGGGAGACCCCTACATGGCAGCTAGACCTGGTAGAAATAGCAGCCAAATTTCCCCCAAATCACACCTTACTGTCTTATCTATCATCATCATCATCATCATCATTTAACGTCCGCTTTCCATGCTAGCATGGGTTGGACGGTTCAACTGGGGTCTGGGGAGCCCGAAAGCTGCACCAGTCCAGTCAGATCTGGCAGTGTTTCTACAGCTGGATGCCCTTCCTAACGCCAACCACTCCGAGAGTGTAGTGGGTGATTTTATGTGCCACCGACACAGGTGCCAGACGAGGCTGGCAGACGGCCACGCTCGGATGGTGTTTTTATGTGCCACCGACACAGGTGCCAGACGAGGCTGGCAGACGGCCACGCTCGGATGGTGTTTTTATGTGCCACCGACACAGGTGCCAGATGAGGCTGGCAAACGGCCACGATCAGATGGTGCTTGTTACGTGCCCACAGCACGGAGGCCAGTCGATGCGGTACTGGCTACGGCCACGTTCGGATGGTTTTCTTATATGCCACGTGCCACCGGCACTGGTACCACAAGATACAAATTCCATTGATGTTCATCTATTTTGATTTGTTTTGATTTGATTTGATTTGATTTTCACTTGCCTCAACAGGTCTTCACAAGTGTCACAAGAAGGAAGGTATGCACAGGTGGACTGACTACGTCCCAGGTAGGGGCCATGGGTTATGGCCTGACTAGTCTTGCCGGGTCTTCGGATGGTGTTTTTATGTGCCACCGACACAGGTGCTAGATGAGGCTGGCGAACGGCCACGATCGGATGGTGTTTGTCATGTGCCCACCGCACTGACTACGGCACTGATGGATTTCTTGTGTGCCACAGGCACTGGTACCACAAGATACAAATTCCATTGATGTTCATCTATTTTGTCTATTTTGATTTGATTTGATTTGATTTTCACTTGCCTCAACCGGTCTTCACAAGTGGACCGGTCTGAGCCTATGAGGGAGACCCCTACATGGCAGCTAGACATGGTAGAAATAGCAGCCAAATCTCCCTCAAATCACACCTTACTGTCTTATCTTTCTGCTACTTGGATATAGGTGTTATATTCGTCGTAAAAAACTTTCCTGTCACACACTCACGCACACGCACACACACACACACACACACGCGCACACCCACACACACCCACTCACACACACGCACGTTAGCTTACAATTTTATTTATATATTTGCGTGTCTATGTGTGGAAAGAGGAAGTGGGAGGCAGAGTGAAAGAATCACTCACTACAGTAAGTCAATTACTTTCATTTTATTCGTTGCCCACTGTGTGTGTGCGTTTGCGTGTGGTGTAAACCAGACTAAGAAAAGCATTTGACACACACACCAGAATGTGAGTTTTCTGTAAATTTTGCTTAATTGGAGTTTAAATTTTAAAAACTGGACCTGGCATGACGCGATGCATTGTACTCTTAAAAATGCAAGGTAAATTGTAATTGAAGAAATCCTATATTGTAGATTTGTATAACTCCCAAAGGGAGGCAGATAAAATCTGCCTTTTATAATAAGAGATATCAAGATAATTGTGATATTCAACATACCTTGGAGTCTAAGGTGAACATGCCAATAAATTTGAGTGGGGCAACACTGAACAGAGCAATGGCTTTACAAAGTGTTCTGTTTTGGTCAGGCTACAACAGAAAACAGTATAAAAATAGGTGATGGTGGTGGTGGCAGCAGTAGCAGCAGCAGTAGTAGTAGTAGTAGTAGCAGCAGTAGCAGCAGCAGTAGTAGTATAATGATTTCTAAGATTAGCATTTAAGGGAAAGGCATAGACAGCCATTCCTGTAGAGATTATCCCAAACAAGCTGGCTCAAGGCCTTTTGGAGCTTTTCCATCATTTTCCAATCTGAAAGTTCTCCAGGAGGAAGGGACCATGATGACTATCTTCATCCTTGCCCCTTCTCAATATGTCATTGTACAATGTTCCTGATGTGATTACCTCCCTCTCTCATTCTTATCACTCTCGCACTTACCTGGAGGCATAATATGCTTAAGAGATGCAATGAAATTGCATGTGCCTTCCACACTCCCTCCCTGTCTTTTGGTATCAGTTACCTTCACCATTCATCCATCTCTTGCCGGCATGGAAAGTGGATGTAAGATAGAAATTACATACATGTGTACGTATGTATATCGTGTCTACGTTTATTATGTCCCATAAATTAGTTGTTCAACAAAGAAAATCAAAGAATTATGGAACTCAAAAAGAATTTGACCAAAAAAGATCTTACCAGCTATTTCCCCACCACTATGGCTGCGCCTAATGACTTAAAAAAAGTGGAAGAGTAAGAACCATCATAATTATTTAAATATCAATACATACCTGTGAAAATGTCGTAATAGTAGTTGATGATATTGCTATAGAATACTGAGGATCATCCCATTCAATTGTTCTGGAAAAATAACATTTAGGAATGAATAAATTTATTATTGACAAAGGCATACAAACATACTTTTATGATAATGGAGGAAGAGACAAATAAACATTGGCGTACAACCATGTGAATGTTACTCCAACAACCTTCCTATGCAATCTAAAAGGAATAGCAAAATCTTCCTGATTTTATTGTTTCATCACAGCTATCATTCTTTCTTAACCAAATCTAATAAATATGCTCACTTCCTGCCTCTATCTTTAAACCTATTTGTTACTTTCCATACACACTCACACATACCTGTATGTATGTGTGTGTGTGTTTATATATGTATGCTCCACAGTATACATTAATAGATCAAAGAGATGCAGACCTTTTCTGGTCAAAGATCTCTACTGACCGCCCAAAGCCGCCTGAAAAAAGTTTTGGTTAATGTGACCAAACTGCCCAAACCCGCCCGTATTTACCTATTCATATTTAAATGAGAATATCAGAGCAAATCTCTTTAGTACATTCGTGAAAACACGTGATTATACTTCGTAAACAGTTCATCTACAGTTTTGTACAACGATCGAAGTGTAATTTTAATTCCGTGAATTTTGGGAGATTTTTTTAGTTGACTTTGTTTTATTATAGCTTATATATAGCTATTTTCATTGATAAATATATTCGTAGTATTTATTGGATACTATATAACAACAGATTGATAATTTCATTGTATAAGTATTTAGTTCAGTGGTTTTCAACCAGGGTTCCATGGAACCTTAGGGTCCCACCAGTACAGTCCAGGGGTTCCGCAAGAAGTTACAAAAATGCTAAAATCGACAGTAATTTTTAATTCTCCTGTGCAGATATGTGTGCATAAGACAATTAAATTATTGCACAGGGGTTCCTCGAGCCAGTGAAATGTTTTCTTGGGGTTCTGCTCCAGCAAAAAGGTTGAAAAGCACTGATTTAGTTGTTGAAGATATGTATTTCATTATTTCATTATTAGTTCTTAACTATATGGTTTTTGTAAGTTATTAATTAGCCAACGAGATATATGGATCGTTAAATAGTTATAGGGTTTTTTTAAGATACTTTATTTGTTTACAATTTGCTTTTTCATCTTTAATCTTTTAATTTTTAATATATTTCATAAGTAATAATGAATAATTAATTCATTTAGTTTTTTATTATACATATATATATTTATTGACAGAGATAATTTTAGATCTTAATTCTTATATTTATATATATTTATTGATAATTTAGTTACTATTCAAATATTTTATAATTATTTGATTTGAACTTTAACTTAATAATATGAATAGTGATTATTTTTTTGTTAAATAATTAGGTAATTAGATATTGACTATAACTGAGATTAGGTTATTCGTGAGTTTATTATGTTTTTTTAAAGCCATATTATATTTGAATAGATAAATACATTTCTATCTATTCTTACCTTAAAAATTAATATTTAACATTATAATTGGATTGTATGACATAATCATAATCGTTAAAGTTTCTAGTTTGATAATAGATTTTTTTATAAGAAACATTTTTATTTTATTTATTTCTTAAAAAATATTGTTTAACCCTTATAGTATAGAATTGGTTGAGAACATTTCATTAAATTATCGTCCAAAAATCACATTAATATATTGATAAATAAAAAAGTTATAGTTGTTTAAAGAAACCAGACTAAATTTATGATTATGTTAGAAATTAATTGAAACACATAGTATTTTGGTCAGAAATATAGTAACGAAAGGGTTAAATATATTTGCTTATTTATTTAACTATTATCTTTAACCTGAAGATTGACTATAACCATAATTCGAATTAGGTTATGGGCATGAAACGTACGTAGTGTTTTTACTTTTTATTTTATATTAAACTTTTTAATACTTTTTGATAGTTATATATATTTAATAAAAAAAAAAAATTTTTTTAAATTTATAAATATCTTTATATATAAAAGTGAGGTTGTGTGCTATCTGTCTTCTACGATTTAGATTCCTAACTACTCCCACATTTTGCGATGCAGTTTAACCCAAACCGGGTATCTTATAGTCGTGATTCATATCGAGCCCTTCTGGGTATTAGCTACAGTAACCCCACCCCCTTTGTGGTTAGCCATATTGAGATGGCGATTATACTTTACATCTCTAAAAATGCTTATATAGTTATTTCCCTTACAAACCCGAGCAACGCCGGGCGATACTGCTAGTAAATTAATATTTTTAATTTAAATTTAAATAATTTTAATTTTTTAATTTTATATTTTATATATTTTGTATATTATATTAATTATTTTTATTTTTATGTTTTGGTTTATGTTTTTCACTGTTTGATTTGCCTAATAGTGGTTTTATCTCTATCCTGTTATTAACCATTCTTGTTTTAATTTTATTTTTGTTTTCGTTTTTTGTATTTATATTCGTCCCTGTTGCGTTTACATTCGTTCCTTTTTCCAAGAAATCTAATGCTCACAGCTTAGTTTTTCCTTGGGGCTGGCTGCGTTGGAGCAAATATCAGAATTAATCAGCTGAAATTTGCTATGATGATCCGGTTTCTGACTGAAGATTAAAGGCTTCAAATGACCCGTCTGTTTTCTGTGTTCGTCCCTTTGTGTATTTCAAGTTCTTGTTTCTTTATATATAATTTTTATTCCTATATTATTGCGGCGTACGTACACCTCGTTCCCTTATGTATGTTTACATTTTATCCATTTGTACGACTTCTAAATACTTTCTCTATACCTCACTTCTGTCTTTCTCTTTCTCGCCTTCGCTATGCGCCATTGCTTCTTTGCTAAGCTATTTTGGCGCTCTCTGTCTCTTCCTTCCATCCTCTTTAATTCCTTCTTTCTCTCTCTCTCTTATTCTCACGTGACCTGGTCAATCCTCGGCGCCCTCTGTCTTCCACCCTCTTTAATTCCTTCTCTCTCTGTCTCTCTTTCTCTCTCTCTATCCTCTTGTGACCTGCTGTTTAACAAGCCATTTCGTTGGTGACCGCAGCCCGCTCAACATCGTTCCCCCTCTGCCGAAAAGGCAATTTTTTCCAAACACGCCTGCTAGATAAGTTATATTTGTCTCATTTTGTCTAAAGTCGCAAGACACTTGCTGTTATCCTGTTATTAACCATTCTTGTTTTAATTTTATTTTTGCTTTCGTTTTTTGTATTTATATTCGTCCCTGTTGCGTTTACATTCGTTCCTTTTTCCAAGAAATCTAATGCTCACAGCTTAGTTTTTCCTTGGGTCTGGCCGCGTTGGAGCAAATATCAGAATTAATCAGCCGAAATTTGCTATGATCATCCGGTTTCTGACTGAAGATTAAAGGCTTCGAATGACCCGTCTGTTTTCTGTGTTCGTCCCTTTGTGTATTTCACGTTCTTGTTTCTTTATATATAATTTTTATTCCTATATATATATATATATATATATATATATACAGGGTGTTTCAAAATATTTGATTTTGAGATGTAATGTTGAGCAACATAAGATTTATTCTTCCAAATTTGAATGAGAAATTCAAAGGTTTGTGGATTCCATGAATGATTTCACAAATGTTCAATATGCACACCGCCTGAGACACAGCACATGTCAAGTTGGTAGTCCAGCTCCACCTAAACATGCTGCAGCATGTCTTGGGTAACAATCTCCAGTGTGGTAGTGATTCTCTACTCGAGTTCCTCTAGGTTT
The DNA here is from genome assembly GCF_006345805.1 of Octopus sinensis. Lineage (NCBI taxonomy): Eukaryota > Metazoa > Mollusca > Cephalopoda > Octopoda > Octopodidae > Octopus > Octopus sinensis. Next base: position 21,401,846 of record NC_043009.1, on the reverse strand, counting down.
GCAGGAAGAGTGGAGAGGGGGAGGACATAGACCAGGCCCTTCACATAGCCCTGTATAGTTTCAAGAAGAAATGAGGCTGAAGAAGAGAGACAACAGCATTTGATTACTGATAGAAACAGGTGTCAAAATTTAAGACAACATGAGATTTAAAATGCTAAACATTCTGCATTACTGTATGACAAAAAAGGACCTATGTAACAAGGTGCTTTTATGTGCAACCAGCATGGGTGCCAGTATCGTGACACCAGCATCAGCCATGACTATGATTACATTTGGCTTGACAGGTCATCTGAAGCACAACACATTGCCAAATTTCAAAGATGATGCTTCACCACTTCATCCCATGTCTTCCTGGCTCCACCTCTACCACAGGTTCCCTCCACAGTTGTCCTCATCCATATGCACCACATGACCATACCAGTGCATTTGTCTCTCTCGCACACCACATCTGGTGCCTCTTATTCCCAACTTTTCTCTCAAGATGCTTACATTCTGTCAAACATGCACACTGACATTACACATCCAGCAAAGCATACTGGTTTCATTTCTTTCAAGCCTATGCATGTCCTTGGCTGTCACAGCCCATGTTTCACTGCCATGTAGCATAGCTGTTTGCACACAGGCATCATACAATCTGCCTTTCACTCTAAGGGAGAAGCCCTTTGTTGCCAGCAGAGATAGAAACTCTCTGAACATTGCCCAGCTTAATCTTATTCTCACAGTTATGCTCTCAGCACATTCACCTCTGCTACTAACTTGGTAACCTAGATAATGGGAGCTATCTACTACCTCTAGCTTAACCCCATGGCAATTGCTGGAGTCTATTTTATATGCATTTTCAGTGTTCATTGTGCCTGTGCATCTTCCACACACAAAAGCAATTTTTCCTGTTAACCTTCCTCTGATATTGCTGCATCTTTTATGTGCCTAAAGCTTACACCAGTTGAATCTTGTGGAGTTTCTACCTACGCCTTTTCAACAGATCAAGCAGGGCTGTCTACCTGAAGGGATTTGTGATTTGTCTGCCTTCCTACTTACTAAGACTTTGGTTTTTGTGAGGTTAACTATAAGGCCCTTTAGTTCTAGACCTTGCTTCGATACCTGGAACTTCTTCTCTAGTTCTGGTAGTGAATCAGCTATATGAACAAGGTCATCAGTGTAGAGGAGCTCCAAAGGAGCAGCCTGTCTTGAATTCCTCTGTTACTGCTTGAGGACTATGATGAACAAGAGGGGGCAAAGACTGATTCTTGGTGTACCCTTACATGTACTCTGAATTCTTCATTACTCATTGCCAATTTTCACATTGACCCCCAGATAAGGGATCAGGGAACTCTGTCAAAAGCTTTCTCTAAGTCAATAAAAGCCAAGTATAGAGATTTATCTTTGGCTAGGTATTTCTCCTGAAACTGCCTTATCAGAAATATAGCATCAGTGGTGCTTCTCCTTGGCATAAAACCAAACTGTATCTCATCTAGACTAACTCTGTCCCTAATTAGTTGGGCTATGATTTTCACCATAGCTTTTCATCACCTGATCCAACAATTTCATACCTCTGTAGCAGTTGATTATGGTGCTGTTACACCAGTCATTGGGTATGACTCCTTCATGAACCCCACACCACCAGAAATTTTAAGCATTTCAGCAGTGATTCCTGATGGGCTGGGTGCTTTCCCTGACTTCATATTCTTAATTGTTTTATTTACCAGGGTGTTATTGATTCAGTTAGCTAGTCCCTCAATTGAGTCAACATTCAGCAGACTCTCCACCTCCCATGCATTCTCCACATTCACCAGTCTTTTATAATGGCATTTCCAAGCTTCTTTCTTTGCAGAATCATTAAATGTAAGTGCACCATCATCCATGTATACACATTTCTCTCCTATAACATCACAATTTATTCTCACACACCGTCTTGCAATCTAAAACACTTCATTTCTTTGCTCCTCACATCGCCGAACATAGGCAAACTTCTATTCTGCGCCTCCCTTGGCTAGATATACCTGTTTCCTAGCTTCCTTTTTGGCTATCTGATACAGTTCCCCACTACCCTCACTTTTCCTAGTCTGTTTCTTTGCTCTGATGGCCCTGTCTACAGCATCGTTCCACCACCATGTTACCCTTTGTCTAGATGGGACTTTGCACCGGAAGCAGATTTGGTCTGTGTCCCTCAGCAATCTGTCCCGTAGAAATTCCCAGTTACCCTCTATGTCACAAGTTTGTAGATCCTCCTCCCTCTCATCAAATTTCTCAATTAGGATGTCCCTAAATCTCTTGATCATATGAAGGATCCTTAAGCTTCCAACTCCTTCTTTTCCAGATTGATCTGCTTCTTGGCATCCTTCTGGCCTGGAGTCTAAAAGTCACTGACTAGCCTATGCTGGAGGGTACATTCTTCACCAGGAAGGGTCTTTGCATTTAAGTGCAATCATGCATCCTGCTGTCTGGTGAGAATGTAATCAATCTGGTTAACACAGACACCTGATTGATAGGTTATCAGGTGGCTGGCTGGCTGGCTTCCTGAAGTTGGTGTTGCAGATCAATAGGTTAATTGCATCACAGAACTCCAGTAGCTTTGTTCCCACTTTGTTTTGGGAACTAATTCCATGGCCTCCATGTACACCATGGAAGATTACCATGAAAGGCTGCTGTCTGACATGCCCATTAAAATCCCCAGCTACAAAGATGAGGTCATTGTCATTCATCTTTGAGGTAGCCTGCAGAAGTATATCATGAAAGTGGTCCTGTTTATTTGGTAGGCCCGCTTGTGAGGCATAGGCAGAGATAATTGTTGCCATACTATTCTACAAGACTAGCCTGAGCTTAAGCACTCTATCGCACACTCTGACTACTTCTATGACCATATGCACACATTTCTCTGCAAGAAGTATGCCCACATCACCTAACTGTTACCTTCCCAGATTTTATACCTATATGTCTTGTCTGTGAGGAACCTGACTGGGGCTCCTCTCTACCTTACTTCTTGGATGCAACATACATCAACATGCCTCCATTCAAGCATCTCTACAATCTCACTCGATCTACCAGTTTTCAGTGCCAACTCTGAAAACTGGAAAAAGGACGTGTGAAGGAACATGAGAAGGAGAGATGGTGTTCAGTACCCGAAAAGAAGATTTCAATGATCGTTTGATAATGTAACTGTGATTATGTACATCAGAAAAATATATATAAATCGAAACAATTTGTTAGCCTTTTATGGCTTTTATAATTATTTATATTATATAATGTTATATTCATAGTATTTAATGTAATTTTGTAATATAAATAAATTATTGGATTGTCAATAGAATATCTCTATATTTACCTTATATATATGTATATATATATATATATATATAATATATATATATATATATAGGAATGCAGGCAAACCACAAATCCCTTCAGGTAGATGGCCCTGCTCGATCTGTAGTAGAGGCGTAGATAGAAACTCTATAAGATGTACCCAGTGTAAGCTATGGACATATAAGAGGTGCAGTAATATCAAAGGAAGGCTAACTAGGAAGATAGTTTTTGTATGTGGCAGATGCTCGGGAGCAATAAACTCTGAAAATGCGTAGAGAACAACTTCCGCCACATTCCAGGGAGGAAAACTAGAAGTAGTTAACAACTTCCGTTACCTAGGTGACCAAGTCAGTAGTGGGGGAGGGTGCTCTGAAAGTGTAGCTGCTAGAATAAGAATAGCTTGGGCAAAGTTCAGAGAGCTCTTACTTCTACTGGTGACAAAGGGCCTCTCGCTCAGAGTAAAAGGTAGAATGTATGACACATGTGTATGAACAGCCATGATACATGGCAGTGAAACATGGGCTGTGACTGCTGAGGACATGCGTAAGCTCGCAAGGAATGAAGCCAGTATGATCTGATAGATGTGTAATGTCAGTGTGCATACTCGACAGAGTGTAAGTACCTCGAGAGAAATGTTGGACCTAAGAAGCATCAGATGTGGTGTGCAAGAGAGACGACTGCGCTGGTATGGTCATGTGGCGAGAATGGATGAGGATAGCCGTGTGAAAAAGTGCCACACCCTAGCAGTTGAGGGAACCTGTGGAAGAGGTAGACCCAGGAAGACCTGGGGTGAAGTGGTGAAGCACGACCTTCGAACTTTAGGCCTAATCAAGGAAATGACTAGTGACCAAGACTTTTGGAAATATGCTGTGTGTGAGAAGACTTGGCAAGCCAAATGAGACCATAATCTCAGGGCCTATGCCAGGGGTGTAACCAGCCCACTTATGCGTCCCTTTTCCTTCTTTGAACATTAAAACTCAGTTTGTGAAGACCTGTTGAGGCAAGTGAAATCAAAATCAAAATGAAAATCAAATTCAATGACTGGCGTCTGTGCTAACGGGGTGCAAAGAGCACCATACGAGTGTGATCATTGACAGAGCGGCTAACCGGCTTCTGTGCCAGTGGCACATAAAAGGCACCATGTGAGTGTGATTGTTACCAGCGTCGCCTTAGTAGCACTTGAGCCCCGTGCTAGTAGGGTGTTAAGAGTACCATCTGAGCGTGATCGTTGCCAGTGTGGCTATCTGGCCTCTGTGCCGGTGGCACATAAAAGACACCATTTGAGCGTGATTGTTACCAGCATTGCCTTACTGGCACCTGTGCTGGTGGCATGTGTAAAAGATTCGAGCGAGGTCATTGCCAGTACTGCCTGAATGGCCCCGTACCGGTAGCACATAAAAGCACCTACTACGCTCCTTGAGTGGTTGGCGTTAGGAAGGGCATCCAGCTGTAGAAACTGCCAGATCAAGATTGAAGCCTGGTGCAGCCATCTGGTTCGCTAGTCCTCAGTCAAATCGTCCAACACATGCCAGCATGGAAAGCGGACGCTAAACGATGATGATGATGATGATGATGATATATATATATATATATATATATACACATACACACACATTTATTTATATTTCATTTATTTATTTATATACATAAGTGGAGGCGCAATGGCCCACTGGTTAGGGCAAGTGGACTTGCGGTCATAGGATCACGGTTTTGATTCCCAGACTGGGCGTTGTGAGTGTTTATAGAGTGAAAACACCTAAAGCTCCTTGAGGCTCTGGCACGGGATGGTGGCGAACCCTGCTGTACTCTTTCACCACAACTTTCTCTCACTCTTTCTTCCTGTTTCTGTTGTACCTGTATTTCAAAGGGGCCAGCCTTGTCACACTCTATATCATACTGAATCTCCCTGAGAATGATGTTAAGGGTACACATGTCTGTGGAGCGCTCAGCTACTTGCATGTTAATTTCATGAACAGGTTGTTCCATTGATCAAATCAACTGGAACCTTCATCATCAAAACTGACTGAGTGCCACGATACTCATAAAATAAGGACAAAAATTACATTAATGATAATTACCAGGTAGTCAGCATGGAAAAATTTATAGCAATTTTTATATTAAATTAATAATTATATATATATATATATATATATATATATATATATATATATATATATATATATATTCATTTATATTATATTGAGGGTACTACTATTCGTAGATACCAACACGCTAAGAGGGACCAATGCGGTCAAAACTACTAAAAATAAACAAAATTTTACCGAATGCAAAACTTCAAAACACGTCATTTTAAAAAAAGAATTCAGTTACATATCACATGTGATTTTGCATTTAATGCAGAATATGCATTTCATGTTCATCAGTGCAACAAACTCAAGAAATATAAGAGAAAACATAACATTACAAGCTCGATAGCCAACCGTAGAATTCGTCGTAGCATGTACGAATGTTTATCTTTACATATCTATGAAAATGGCGGGCTTATTCGCAATGCATTTCGGTAATAAATTGTCTAGTCGGAATAATTTTGTTTATTTTTAGTAGTTTTGACCGCATTGGTCCCTCTTAGCGTGTTGGTATCTACGAATAGTAGTACCCTCAATATAATATAAATGAATATTTTCAAAGAGGAAGAATTTACGGATTTTTTCTCTTACGAGGTTTTTCACGCGACTACTGAAAATTTCTTTTAAAGATTTTATCCTCAATTGTTAATATATATATATATATATATTTATATTTATGTATATGAAATTAATAAAGGATAGAAATTTATTAATACTATTATTAATATATAATTAGCCTGTTCCTTTATTAATACCAGTATATACCAATTAATATTCACAGATACCATCTGATGAGTTAGTATTTAAGTGTACAATATGTATAAATAATAAACTATTTCTGGATAATTTCTTTTCCTCCCTCTATTGTAGTAAAAGTTTGGTATATACTCAAAAGTATTCATATATTTCTATCTTTTTGTTAAAATATTCTTCTTAATCATCATCATCATCATCATTTAGCGTCCGCTTTCCATGCTAGCATAGGTTGGACGGTTCAACTGGGGTCTGTGAAGCCAGAAGGCTGCATCAGGCCCAGTCCGATCTGGCAGTGTTTCTACGGCTGGATGCCCTTCCTAATGCCAACCACTCCGTGAGTGTAGTGGGTGCTTTTTACGTGCCACCCGCACAGGTGCCAGACGGAGCTGGCAAACGGCCACGAACGGATGGTGCTTTTTACGTGCCTCCGGCACGAGGCCAGTCGTGGCGGCGCTGGCAACGGCCACAAACAGATGGTGCTTTTTTTACGTGCCACCGGCACGGGGCCAGGCGAGGCTGGTAACGGCCACGAACGGATGGTGCTTTTTACGTGCCACCGGCACAAGGCCAGTCTGTGCGGGGCTGGCAACAGCCACATTAGGATGGCTCTCTTACGTGCCACCGGCACTGGTAACTCAGATGCAATTTCCATTGATTGATTTCGATTCTGATCCTCACTTGCCTCAACAGGTCTTCACAAGTAGAGTTTTGTGTCCCAAGAAGGGAAGGTATGCATAAGTGGGCTGGCTACATCCCATGTAGCAGGCCACGGGTTATGGTCTCACTTGTCCTGCCGGGTCTTTTCGCGCACAGCATACTTCCAGAGGTCTCGGTCTCTAGTCATTTCCTCAGTGAGACCTAAAGTTCGAAGGTCGTGCTTCACCACCTTGTCCCAGGTTTTCCTGGGTCCGCCTCTTCCACAGGTTCCCTCAACCACTAGGGTGTGGCACTTTTTCACACAACTATCTTCATCCATTCTCGCCACATGCCCATACCAGCGCAAACGTCTCTCTTGCACATCACAACTGATGCTTCTTAGGTCCAGCTTTTCTCTCAAGGTATTTACACTCTGTCAAGTATGAACACTGACATTACATATCCATCGGAGCATACTGGCTTCATTTCTTGTGAGCTTACGCATGTCCTCAGCAGTCACGGCCCATTTTTCACTGCCATGTAGCATGGCTGTTCGTACACACGCCTCATAAAGTCTGCCTTTTACTCTGAGCGAGAGGCCTTTTGTCACCAGCAGAGGTAAGAGCTCTCTGAACTTTGCCCAAGCTATTCTTACTCTAGTAGTTACACTTTCAGCACACCCGCCCCCGCTGCTGACTTGGTCACCTAGGTAACGGAAGCTATCAACTATTTCTAGCTTTTCTCCCTGCAAAGTGACAGAAGTTGGTCTCAGAGCATTTTCAGTGTTTATTGTTCCTGAGCATCTGCCACATACAAAAACCATCTTCCTAGTTAGCCTTCCTTTGACATTGCTGCACCTCTTATGTGTCCATAGCTTACACTTGGTGCATATTATAGAGTTTCTACCTACACCTTTTCTACAGATCGAGCAGGGCCATCTACCTGAAGGCGTTTGTGATTTGTCTACCTTCCTACTGATTACGACTTTGGTTTTAGCTAGATCGACTCTAAGGCCCTTCAATTCTAATCCTTGCTTCCACACCTGAAACTTCTCCTCCAGTTCTGACAGTGACTCAGCAATTAGAGCAAGGTCATCAGCATAGAGGAGCTCCCAAGAGCATCCTGTCTTGAATTCTTCCGTTATTGCCTGGAGGACTATGATAAATAGGAGGGGGCTGAGGACTGAGCCTTGGTGGACCCCTACCTCTACCCGGAATTCTTCACTGTACTCGTTGCCAACCCTCACCTTACTAGCAGCGTCCCTGTACATGGCTTGCACAGCTCGAAGGCTTTCTCCATGTCAACAAAAGCTAGGTACATGGGCTTATCTTTGGCTAGGTATTTCTCCTGCAGCTGCCTTACCAGGAATATAGCATCAGTGGTACTTTTCCCTGGCACGAACCCAAACTGCATCTCATCTAAACTAACTTTCTCTCTAATTAGTTGGGCTATGACCCTCTCCGTAACCTTCATCACCTGATCCAACAGCTTGATACCTCTGTAATTATTTGTATCTAGGGCGTTACCTTTACCTTTGTAGCAGTTGACTATTATGCTGCTACACCAGTCATTGGGTATGACTCCTTCGTGTATCACCTGATTAACTATATGGGTGACTAGGCTATAGCTGACACTACCAGATATTTTGAGCATCTCTGCAGTGATTCCTGATGGGCCTGGGGCTTTCCCTGTCTTCATGCTTCTAATTGCCTTAGCTACCAAGGAACTATCAACTCGGATAGCTGGTCCCTCTGTTGGGTCGGCATTCGGCAGACTCTCTTTATCCCATTCATTTTCTTTATTCAGCAACCTTTCATAGTGGCGTCTCCAAACCTCTCTCTTTGCACCCTCATTTAGCGCAAGTGAACCATCTTCCATGCGAACACACTTCTTTCCTACCACATCACAATTCTCTCTCACACACTGTCTTGCAACGCGAAACACCTCCAGTCTTTGGTCCTCACGGCACAGAACATTGGCAAATTTTTTCTTATCTGCTTCCCCTCTGGCTAGATAGACCTGTCTCCTAGCTTCCCTTTTGGCAGTTTGATACAATTCCCTGCTACCACCATTCTTCCAGTGCTTCCAAGTCTGTCTCTTTTCTCTAATAGCCCTGTCTACAACACTGTTCCACCACCACGTTACCTTGGGACGAGAGGGGACTTTGCACCAGCCACAGATCTGGTCAGTCCCTTAGAAACGTCCAGTTGCCTTCTACTCCATGTGATACTCTATCCCCTTCTACTTCGTTAAAGGCTTCAAGTAGCATGTCCCTAAATCTCTGTCCATTCGCAGGATCTTTAAGCTTCCAGATCCTTCTTCTCCATGTTGGTCGTCTTCCGGTTGTCCTCCTAGTCCTGATCCTAAAGTCACTAACTACCAGTCTATGTTGTGGGGTACATCCTTCGCCTGGGAAGGTTTTGGCATTTATAAGCAGCCATCTCTCCCTTTGCCTGGCAAGGATGTAGTCAATTTGGCTGGTATGTTGGCCCGATCGGTAGGTGACTAGGTGGCTTGTAGGTTTCCTGAAGTTAGTGTTGCAAATCATAAGATTATTTGCATCGCAGAACTCCAGCAGCCTGGTTCCCTCCTCATTGCGGAAACCATAGCCATAGCCTCCATGTACGCCATGGAAGCCCCCAGCATGTCGTCCAACGTGACCATTGAAGTCACCAGCCACAAAGAGAAGGTCTCTGTCGTTCGTCAACGAGGTAGTCTGCAGTAGAGTGTCATAGAATCGGTCTTTCTGTCCATCAGGTAGCCCCGAGTGAGGAGCATAGGCTGATATAATGGTTGCTAAACTATGATGAAGCACTAATCTAATCTTAAGTATTCTGTCACATACTCTGATTACCTCAATTACTTTATCTACCCATTTCTCAGCGATAAGTATACCCACGCCACCAACCCCGTCAGTGTTCCCTGCCCAGAAAATCTTGTACCTGCGTTCCTTGCCTGTGAGGAACCTAGCAGATCCTCCTCTCCACCTTATTTCTTGCATGCAGCATATATCCACACATCTCCGTTCAAGCATCTCGACTATCTCGCCAGACCTACCTTTCAGTGTGCCAACATTGAGGGTGCCAACCCTGAGGGTGTGGGAGGCATGGGCCCTAGATACCCTGGGACGGTGGACAGTAGCTTCATGTACCTGAAAAGAAAGCTCGCATTTGGCAGAATTCATGTGCAAGTAATACAGTAGCCTTCAGTACAACCTGCATAACACTAGCCTTTCATATTTTGCACTGTATGAACATTACCTTACATAGGTCGAGACTAGGGGTAGGAATGGTGAAAGAGTATTTGCAGTCTTCATGGGAAGCAACCCCGGGATGGCAAAGAATAGGAACTTCCGGCATGTGTGGATGGGGTGGGAGTGCGGGAGCACCATAAACTAGGAAGAGGTTCTGTTAATCGTGTGAGCAAGAAAGTAGGTTTGAAAAATCTGAGAAAATGAGATTTTTAGGGGAAAGATAAGTGGCTATGAACCGGGAGACAAGACTAAACGAAAAACATGTTTGAGCTAGACAGAGTAATGAGAGAATACTGAAAGAAAGAGAGAAAGAATAATATAATGAGAGAGTACTGAAAGAACAATATAATGAAAGAGTAATCGAAGAATAGTGAAAGAATAATGATGATACGTGCAAAGATAGAAGGTAGAGGAAGCGAGGCTGAAAGAAGAATCACTTAACTTTAACCATTCATGATCTGTGCGTATTTCTTCTTTAGATATTTGGAAGAACCCTAAACTTTAACTGTATACAATATAGCAACATTGTTTAAAATATTTAACTATAGTACTACATGATAAGACTTCCCCTGTTTCATTATCAATGGTCTGCTAGTGGGCGACCCCCTTAATTGTCAGCTAACATTTTGTTTTAAGTTTTCCATTACCAAACCTCATGATATTGCTTCTAATAAATCTTGATTTTTATGACTATACCAACTTTGATTTCTGTCTGCTCCCTCAGCCTAACAGATACTGCTCTCTGTTCTCTCAGCCTTAGATATACAAGGATTTGATAAACTAGTCTATAAACTAAAACTGACCCCATAAAACAAAAATCAGTGACAGGCAGAGTCTGTAACAATGTATATCTTCTTGATAACTTTGTAGCTTCTATGCTGGAGTGAACGCAGCATGTTCTTTGTCTATCTCCTTAACTTCTTGGAGATTTTAGGTATAATTATACTAATGTGTCCATCTGTTCTAATTTAATTGAATTCTATGTCTTTGTGCAGCTGAGGATTGCTCTGCATTTTAAATTGATATAATGATTGCATTGTTCAATTAAATGGAGTTGCATGAAACGATCATACTGCATTACCTCTGGATATTCTTGTTGCTTATTTTGATTTTAATCACCTTACTTTGAAATTGTATGGATATTACTGTACTAAATTCTGGTGCTGCAACTTAAGTACCATATTCATCTGAATCTATATATACATACATATTGTCTAGTAACATGTCATCATGTAAATATAATTTTCAAATAGGCTCGTTTTCTTTGCTGTTCCCTCAAGATAACCTTACAACATGTTCATTGACTCATTCAGCTATTAAAGTTATCACACAGTTACTTATTTATCCCCGAAATTCTCTTAGAATGTCTGACGTTGAGCTCTCAGATTTTTTTTTTTCAAGTCTATTATCAACATTTGCTGTCTCGTTTAAAGTATGCTAAGCAGACCCCTTCCTAGTTCGAGGTGCGCCCACCCACCCACCCACCCCTTCCACCTATACAGGAAGTTCCTATTGTTCCTATCCTTTGTCAACCCTGGGTTGCCTCCCATGAACACTTCAAAAGGCTGTATGCAATCCCCACCCCTGGTCTAGGGCTATCTCCTATGTAAGGTAATGATCATTTAGTGCGAAATATGAAAGGGTAGTGTGTGCAGGTTGAACTGAAGGCTACTGTATTGTTTGTCTATGAATTCTGCCAAATGCGAGTTTTCTTTTCAGATATATGAAGCCACTGTCCCCCGTCCCAGGGTCTCACGAGCCCATACCTCCCACACCCTCAGGGTTGGCACTCTCAACATTGGCACACTGAAAGGTAGGTCTAGTGAGGTTGTTCAGATGCTTGAACGGAGATGTGTCGATATGTGCTGCATCCAAGAAGTAAGGTGGAGAGGAGATTCTGCTAGGTTCCTCACAGGCAAAGAATGCAGGTACAAGATTTTCTGGGTAGGGAACACTGACAGGGTCGGGGGCGTTGGTATACTTCTTGCTGGAAAATGGGTAGATAAGGTAATTGAGGTAGTCAGAGTATGCGACAGAATACTTAAGATTAGATTAGTGCTTCACCATGGGTTAGCAACCATTATATTGGCCTATGCCCCTCAGCCGGGGCTACCCAATGGACAGAAAGACCAATTCTATGACACCCTACTGCAGACTACCTCGTTGATGAATGACAGGGACCTTCTTTTTGTGGCTGGTGATGTCAATGGACATGTTGGACAACATACAGGGGACTTCCATGACGTACATGGAGGCTACGGCTATGGTTCCCGCAATGAGGAGGGAACCAGGCTGCTGGAGTTCTGCAATACAAATGACCTTATGGTTTGTAATACCAACTTCAGGAAACCCACCTCTCACCTAGTCACCTACCGTTCTGGCAGACATACTAGCCAGATTGACTACATCCTCGCCAAAAAGAGGGAAAGAGGGCTGCTTATAAATGCCAAAACCTTCCCAGGCAAAGAATGTACCCCACAACATAGACTGGTAGTTAGCGACTTCAGGATCAGGGCTAAATGGTTGCCCAGAAGAAGACCAGCTTGGAGGAGAAGCGTCTGGAAGCTTAAAGATCCTGCAAATGGACAGAGATTTAGAGACGTACTACTCGAAGTCTTCGATGAAATAGAAGGGAATATAGCTTCACATTATGTGGAAGACAACTGGAGGTTTCTACGGGACAACCTGCTGAGAGCCACTGACCAGATCTGTGGATGGAGCAAAGTCCCATCTCGACCCAAGGTAACGTGGTGTTGGAACAATGTGGTTGACAGGGCTATTAGACAAAAGAAACAGGCTTGGAGGGATTGGAAGAACGGAGGTAGCAGGAAATTGTATCAGACTGCCAGAAGGGAAGCTAGGAGACAGGTTTACTTAGCCAGAGGGGAAGCAGATAAGAAAAAATTTGCCAATGTTCTGCGCCACGAGGACCAAAGACTTGAGGTATTTTGTGTTGCAAGACAGTGGTAGGAGAGAAATGTGTTCACATGGATGATGGTTCACTTGCACTAAATGAGGATGCAAAGAGAGAGGTTTGGAGTGGCCATTATGAAAGGTTGCTGAATAAAGAAAATGAATGGGAGAAAGAGAGTCTGCCGAATGTCGACCCAACAGAGGGACCAGCTATTCGAGTTGACAGTTTTTTGGTAGTTAAGGCAATTAGAAGCATGAAAACAGGGAAAGCCCCTGGCCCATCAGGAATCACTGCAGAGATGCTCAAAATATCTGGCAGTGTTGGCTATAGCCTAGTCACCAATATAGTTAACCAGGTGATACACGAAGGAGTCATACCCAATGACTGGTGTAGCAACATAATAGTCAACTGCTACAAAGGTAAAGGTGATGCCCTAGATACAAATAATTACAGAGGTATCAAGCTGTTGGATCAGGTAATGAAGGTTACGGAGAGGGTCATAGTCCAACTGATTACGGAGAGAGTCAACTTGGACGAGATGCAGTTTGGTTTCGTGCCAGAGAAAAGCACCACTGATGCCATCTTTCTGGTGAGACAGCTGCAGGAGAAATACCTAGCCAAAGATAAACCTCTGTACCTGGCTTTCGTTGACATGGAGAAAGCCTTTGACAGGGTCCCACGATCCCTTATCTGGTGGTTAATGAGGAAACTAGGGATAGATGAATGGTTAGTGAGAGCTGTGCAAGCCATGTACAGGGACGCTGTAAGTAAGGTGAGGGTTGGCAACGAGTACACTGAAGAATTCCGGGTAGAGGTTGGGGTCCACCAAGGTTCAGTCTTCAGCCCCCTCCTATTTATCGTAGTCCTCTAGGCAATAACGGAGGAATTCAAGACAGGATGCCCCTGGGAGCACCTCTATGCTGATGACTTTGCTCTAATTGCTGAGTCACTATCATAACTGGAGGAGAAGTTTCAGGTGTGGAAGCAAGGATTAGAATCGAAGGGCCTTAGAGTCAACCTAGCTAAAACCAAAGTCCTAATAAGTAGGAAGGTAGACAAATCACAAACGCCTTCAGGTAGATGGCCCTGCTCGATCTGTAGAAAAGGCGTAGGTAGAAACTCCTATAAGATGCATCCAGTGTAAGCTATGGACACATAAGAGGTGCAGCAATGTCAAAGGAAGGCTAACTAGGAAGATAGTTTTTGTATGTGGCAGATGCTCAGGAGCAATAAACACTGAAAATACGCAGAGACCATCTTCTGCCACATTCCAGGGAGAAAAACTAGAAATAGTTGATAACTTCCGTTACCTAGGTGACCAAGTCAGTAGCAGGGGCGGGTGTGCTGAAAGTGTAACTACTAGAGTAAGAATAGCCTGGGCAAAGTTCAGAGAGCTCTTACGTCTGCTGGTGACAAAAGCCTCTCGCTCAGAATAAAAGGCAGACTGTATGACGCATGTGTATGAACAGCCATGCTACATGGCAGTGAAGCATGGGCTGTGACTGCTGGGGATATTCGTAAGCTCGCAAGAAATGAAGCCAGTATGATCCAATGGATGTGTAATGTCAGTGTTCATACTTGACAGAGTGTAAGTACCTTGAAAGAAAAGTTGGACCTAAGAAGCATCAGTTGTGGTGTGCAAGGGAGATGTTTGCACTGGTATGGTCATGTGGCGTGAATGGATGAAGATAGCTGTGTGAAAAAGTGCCACACCCTAGCGGTTGAGGGAACCTGAGGTAGACACAGGAAAACCTGGGACGAGTTGGTGAAGCACGACCTTCGAACTTTAGGCCTAATCAAGGAAATGACTGGGCCTGGTGCAGCCTTCTGGCTTCCCAGACCCCAGTTGAACCGTCCAACCCATGCTAGCATGGAAAGCGGACGTTAAACGATGATGATATATATATATATACATATATATATATATATAATATATATATATATTATATATATACATATATATATATATGTATGTATGTATATATATATATTATATATATATATATATGTATATATATATATATATATATAGTTATATACATATATGTATATATATATATATGTGTGTATATATATATATTAATCAGCCGAAACTGCGAAGATGATCCGGTTCTTGACTGAAGATTTAGGGCTTCGAATGTCCCGTCCGTGTTTTTTGTGTCGTCTTCTAAATGTTTCACGTTCTTGTACCAGTTTGTATATTTTTTTACTTTTACATATATATATATATATGTATGTATGTATATATATATATATATATAATATATATATATGTATATATATATAATATATGTATATATATATATAGTTATATATATATATATATATATATATATATGTATATATATATATGTGTGTATATATATATATTAATCAGCCGAACTGCGAAGATGATCCGGTTCTTGACTGATGATTTAGGGCTTCGAATGTCCCGTCCGTGTTTTTTGTGTCGTCTTCTAAATGTTTCACGTTCTTGTCCCAGTTTGTATATTTTTTTACTTTTACATATATATATATATATGTATGTATGTATATATATATATATTATATATATATATATATGTATATATATATATTATATATATATAGTTATATATATATATATGTATATATATATATATGTGTGTATATATATATTAATCAGCCGAAACTGCGAAGATGATCCGGTTCTTGACTGATGATTTAGGGCTTCGAATGTCCCGTCCGTGTTTTTTGTGTCGTCTTCTAAATGTTTCACGTTCTTGTCCCAGTTTGTATATTTTTTTACTTTTACATATATATATACTAGCAGAGATACCCAGCGTTGCCCAGTTACATTCATTTGAAGAATTAGACTTTTCTGTTATATATATATATATATGGATACACACACACATATATGTATATTAATATAAATACATGAAGTACATGAAGTTTGTTAAAATAAAAGGGGATCATGTATATACCTCCTGGCTGTTGAGATTATAAACCTCGTTGTAAACAATGTTCCTTGTTTTTCCTTGTGGAGCATATACAAAAAGGTTTCTTTTGGTTCCTACTCTTGAGCAACCAACATACAGTTGTCCATGCGAGAAGCAGGGCTCTTCCAAGAGAAGACTAGCTACAGAGAGGGTTTGACCCTGAGATTTGTTAATGGACATGGCAAAGCTAACACGAAGGGGGAATTGCAGTCTTCTGAATGTAAATGGAATTTCTGCTCCTGATGGAGTAAGAGGAATTCTTGGAATAAAGACGTCATCACCTTTTCCACATCCAGAAAGAATGATCACCTCGATAAAGTGTGACATCATTTTCTTTATCACCAGTCGTGTTCCATTGCAAAGTCTTGGTGGTTCCAGATTGCGGAGTAGCATTACAGGATTTCCAACTTTAAGTGCTAATATGTGTGGAGATAGTCCAGGAGGCTCCAGTGTATTGAGAAATTCAGGAGGATAGCTCACAACTTCATTTATATCTGGAATTGTATCAACAGACTTGTAAGTGCGTATAGTGCCGGGAAGAGAATGCATTAGCTGTTGATTAATTTTGTTAACAGCGACGTTTTTTGGAGCTAATATTGCTCTTTCACACAGCCAATTGTGATTTTGGTAGTTTTGTGTGAAGTTGGGAAAGACTTTGTTTTTGAGGTCATCTACAGAATTAACAACAGAGGAAAATGACCACACTTCCATTTGTCCTGCAACATCGAGAGGCATCTTGCCTTCACCAAGTGTCAAAATGTCCTGTGCAAACTTTGTGGACATTTTGTCGCCGTGTAGCTGAGCTCTCATGTTAGTGGTGATACTGAGGATTGTAACATGATACCACAGGGTAGAGGAATTTAGGCATGCTTGGACTTCATCTGCTCTAGTGCCTTTCGGAATGACAGGAAGAGTTTGCCTGAAATCACCTGACAACAGAAGCATTACACCTCCCATTGGAGCCTAACAGTCTCGGATGTCTTTCAGGGCTCTATCTAGTGCTTCCAAAGCTCCCTTGTAAGCCATAGTGCACTCATCCCAGACAATTAGATGACACATTTTAAGTACTTGTCCCTGATCTGAGCTTTTGTTGATGTTGCATGAAGGCATTTCGGTTGCTGCTAAATTGAGAGGGAGTTTAAAAGTTGAGTGTGCTGTCCTGCCACTGGGTAACAAAGTAGCTGCAATGCCAGAGGAGGCTACAGCTACTGCAATGTCCTGATGCTGCCTAACTTCTGCAAGGAGAAGCTTTGTAATAAATGTTTTTTCTGTCCCTCCAGGAGCATCGAGGAAGAAGATTCGTCCCTCATGTTGGCATACACTGTTAAGAATAGTTCTGTAGGCCTGCAGCTGGTCCGGAAGTAATGTAGGCTCATTTTCAACAATGTACTTTGAAAGCGCTTGATTGTCGTAGGTTGTTTCACGAATGACAGCAGTGGGAAGGCTATTTGACCCTGACCTGAATGCTTGTGGCAGGCCATACATCGACAATCCATTTCCACCCAGTTTAGCAATTCTGTCTTCAATGTCAATGAGTGTTTTGTTATAGATTTCATTGCTGATACCCTCCATGTCAGGATAGAGCAGTTGAACTTGGCGCTGAAGGGGACAATGTTTTTGAGATTCCGGTTCGAATGTAAGGCAGGTTTGAAAGTGTTCCCGATAGTTATTAGTTGTAGTGGTAGAGTGTTTATGCCGAATATGTATGTATGCATGTATATATATATATATATATATGTACAAAATCCACTGAGAAGGTTTTTGTTGGTCTGAGGCTACAGCAGAAGACACATGCCAAGTCACCACATAGTGGGACTGAACCCAGGACCATGTGTTTGGAACGTAGTTTGTTACCACACAGCCACACCTGCCCCTATGTGTGTGTGTGTGTGTGTGTGCGTATGTGTGTATGGGTAGACATATTATGCATGTATATATGTGTATATATATGTGTACATATTACATGTACATCTATATATATACATCTACACATAAAATACAAAATACAAAGTTATATCTTGATATCGCTAGTGATAACAATACTGAAAATATACAAGAGACTGGAATTGTAGGCCCGTCTCTTGCAATTTCGATCAATTGGATCTTGTCCTCCCTCTTGTATAGCAGTGTACGGCTGCAGCGAAATTCATTTTTGGATTTTCTTCTATTAAAGTTCCCCAAACAGGGACACAATTCAATTTTTAAACAATAACCAAAGCCCCTTCTCCGGTTTACAATTATTTAACAAATGCAACACAACAACGTTTCCCTGACGAGGAACCAACAAACGTGATTACAATAGTCAAACAGTAATAATAATAACAACAAACCTTTTTAATTTATCCCCATTTATGTGAAACCACTTATTCAAGTTCAAGTCATTGATGCAATTTTATACGAATTGCTAATACACACACACACACATAATAAGGATGAAAAATTGAATATTAATTTGATTAATATGAATTGAAAACCAGTGGTGTAGCATATAAGAGCATAGCGGATCTTCTAGCAAAATGGATGACCACTGTTAATGGTTCATCACTTTAATAGTTCATCACTTTAATAGTTTCAGTATGAAGGTGAAAGTGTCTGCATTACAATAGAGTGATGTTTTTGTTTCACTTTTAACACGTAATACTGAAATAGTGGAGGAGATATGATATTGCTGTGGGGTCGCCCTAGGGAAAAAGTTAAGTAAGGCATGTGTAAAATTTGAATGAAATTGGTTGTGTAGTTCTCAAGTTTTAGGGAAACACACAGACAGACAGACAGACAGACAAACACACATTCTCAGTTTTATATATAGAGAGATATCTGTATATATATATATATATATATATAATATATATATATATAGAAGGAGCTTCTACAGGACTAGAACTGTTTCATTCAAGAGAAATCAACATATATATGTGTGTGTGTGTATATATATGTATTTGTTTATTATATAGGCAGCACAGTGAAGTGAACCCAAGATGTTAGATATAGGTATTATATTTAAAAAGAGAATTTAAGTACGTTCAACAATTCAGATAAACATATGCTCAGCCGTAAACCAATGTATGCAGATATATTTGATATATATTTAATGTATCAATCATTAAAATATCAAAGCATATTAAAACTGTATGGATACATAGATATATAAAAATATAATATACATATATGGGCAGAAAAACTATATTTAAGTATAAAAACATTGATGTATAACAATATAGATGTATAAAAATATATATTGACATCTTAAAAGGTATATATTGGAAACATTGTTCTACTTACAGATTAAAAGTGTTATTAAAAAGTATTAAAAAGTAAAAGTATAAATCTCTATGCAAAAGTGAATAAAAAAGTTTTAAGCATGGGTGTTGAAGTTTCTAATGTTCAAATACAGGTACTCCAGTTTAAATAATTAGGTGGTTGTACTCCGACGGTCATTTCAGGGGTACAGTAATCCATAGATTTCAAGGATAATCCTATCAAAATATTAGACACTGGCTCCTTCATCAGGGAGAATGATCCTTTAATGAGTCACATCTCATATACTGTTTAATGTTTTCAATATATATCTTTTAAGATGTTAATATATATTGTTATACATCAATATTTTTATACTTAAATATAGTTTTTCTGCCCATATATGCATATTATATTTTTATATATCTATGTATCCATACATTTTTAATATGCTTTGATATTTTAATGATTGATAAATTTAATATATTTTAATAATCTGCATACATTGGTTTACGGCTGAGCATATGTTTATCTAAATTGTTGAATATATATATATGTATGTATATATATATATATATGTATGTATATATATACGTATGTATATATATATATGTATGTATATATACGTATGTATATATATATATATATATATATATGTATGTATGTTTATGTATGTATATCTACGTATGTATATGTATGTTTATAAATTTATGCATATATATGTATGTATATATGTATATATATTTCATCATCATCATCATCGTCGTTTAACGTCTGCTTTCCATGCTAGCATGGGTTGGATGGTTTGTGGGCTGACAAACCAGATGGCTGCACCAGGCTCCAGTCTTGATCTGGCAGAGTTTCTACAGCTGGATGCCCTTCCTAACGCCAACCACTCTGAGAGTGTAGTGGGTGCCGTTACGTGCCACCGGCATGGGGTCAGTCAGGCGGTACTGGCAACGACCTCGCTCGAAATTTTTTACACATGTCAACAGCACAGGTGCCAGTAAGGCGATGCTGGTAATAATCCTGCTCAAATGGTGCCTCCTACATGTCACCGGCACGGAAACCAGATAGCCGCTCTGGCAATGATCACGCTCGGATGGTGCTCTTAGCACCCTACTAGCACAGGGCACAAGTGCCAGTAAGGCGAAGCTGGCAATGATCATATTCGAATGATGCCTTTTATGTGCCACTGGAACGGAAGCCAGTTAGCCGCTCTGTCAACGATCAATCTCGTATGGTGCTCGTGCCCGTCATCGAATTTCACTTTGATTTTGATTTCGATTTCACTTGCCTCAACAGGTCTTTGCAAGCAGAGTTTAGTGTCCAAAGAAGGAAAAGGTACGCACAAGTGGGCTGGTTACGCACCTGGCACAGGCTATGAGGATATGGTCTCCTTTGGCTTGCTGGGTCTTCTCAAGCACAGCATATTTCCAAAGGTCTCGGTCACTAGTCATTTCCTTGATTAGGCCTAAAGTTTGAAGGTTGTGCTTCACCAACTCATCCCAGATTTTCCTGTGTCTACCTCAGGTTCCCTCAACCGCTAGGGTGTGGCACTTTTTCACACAACTATCTTCATCCATTCACACCACATGACCATACCAGTGCAAACGTCTCTCTTGCACACCACAACTGATGCTTCTTAGGTCCAACTTTTCTTTCAAGGTACTTACACTCTGTCGAGTATGAACACTGACATTACACATCCATTGGAGCATACTGGCTTCATTTCTTGCGAGCTTACGCATATCCCCAGCAGTCACAGCCCATGCTTCACTGCCATGTAGCATGGCTGTTCATACACATGCGTCATACAGTCTGCCTTTTATTCTGAGTGAGAGGCCTTTTGTCACCAGCAGACGTAAGAGCTCTCTGAACTTTGCCCAGGCTATTCTTACTCTAGTAGTTACACTTTCAGCACACCCGCCCATGCTACTGACTTGGTAACAGAAGTTATCAACTATTTCTAGTTTTTCTCCCTGGAATGTGGCAGAAGATGGTCTCTGCGTATTTTCAGTGTTTATTGCTCCTGAGCATCTGCCACATACAAAAACTATCTTCCTAGTTAGCCTTCCTTTGACATTGCTGCACCTCTTATGTGTCCATAGCTTACACTGGGTGCATCTTATAGGAGTTTCTACCTACGCCTTTTCTACAGATCGAGCAGGGCCATCTACCTGAAGGCGTTTGTGATTTGTCTACCTTCCTACTTATTAGGACTTTGGTTTTAGCTAGGTTGACTTTAAGGTCTTTTGATTCTAATCCTTGCTTCCACACCTGAAACTTCTCCTCCAGTTATGATAGTGACTCAGCAAGTAGAGCTAAGTCATCAGCATAGAGGAGCTCCCAGGGGCATCCTGTCTTGAATTCCTCCATTATTGCCTAGAGGACTATGATAAATAGGAGGGGGCTGAAGACTGAACCTTGGTGGACCCCAACCTCTACCTGGAATTCTTCAGTGTACTCGTTGCCAACCCTCACCTTACAGCGTCCCTGTACATGGCTTGCACAGCTCTCACTAACCATTCATCTATCCCTAGTTTCCTCATTAACCACCAGATAAGGGATCGTGGGACCCTGTCAAAGGCTTTCTCCATGTCAACGAAAGCCAGGTACAGAGGTTTATCTTTGGCTAGGTATTTCTCCTGCAGCTGTCTCACCAGAAAGATGGCATCAGTGGTGCTTTTCTCTGGCACGAAACCAAACTGCATCTCGTCCAAGTTGACTCTCTCCGTAATCAGTTGGGCTATGACCCTCTCCGTAACCTTCATTACCTGATCCAACAGCTTGATACCTCTGTAATTATTTGTATCTAGGGCATCACCTTTACCTTTGTAGCAGTTGACTATTATGTTGCTACACCAGTCATTGGGTATGACTCCTTCGTGTATCACCTGGTTAACTATATGGGTGACTAGGCTATAGCCAACACTGCCAGATATTTTGAGCATCTCTGCAGTGATTCCTGATGGGCCAGGGGCTTTCCCTGTTTTCATGCTTCTAATTGCCCTAACTACCAAAGAACTGTCAACTCGAATAGCTGGTCCCTCTATTGGGTCGACATTCGGCAGACTCTCTTTCTCCCATTCATTTTCTTTATTCAGCAACCTTTCATAATGGCGTCTCCAAACCTCTCTCTTTGCATCCTCATTTAGCGCAAGTGAACCATCATCCATGGAACACATTTCTCTCCTACCACTGCCTTGCAACACAAAATACCTCAAGTCTTTGGTCCTCATGGCGCAGAACATTGGCAAATTTTTTCTTATCTGCTTCCCCTCTGGCTAAGTAAACCTGTCTCCTAGCTTTCCTTCTGGCAGTCTGATACAATTCCCTGCTACCTCCGTTCTTCCAGTCCCTCCAAGCCTGTTTCTTTTGTCTAATAGCCTTGTCAACCACATTGTTCCAACACTACGTTACCTTGGGTCGAGATGGGACTTTGTTCCATCCACAGATCTGGTCAGTGGCTCTCAGCAGGTTGTCCCGTAGAAACCTCCAGTTGTCTTCCACATTATGTGAAGCTATATCCCATTCTATTTCATCGAAGACTTTAGGTTGACTTTAAGGTCTTTTGATTCTAATCCTTGCTTCCACACCTGAAACTTCTCCTCCAGTTATGATAGTGACTCAGCAAGTAGAGCTAAGTCATCAGCATAGAGGAGCTCCCAGGGGCATCCTGTCTTGAATTCCTCCATTATTGCCTAGAGGACTATGATAAATAGGAGGGGGCTGAAGACTGAACCTTGGTGGACCCCAACCTCTACCTGGAATTCTTCAGTGTACTCGTTGCCAACCCTCACCTTACAGCGTCCCTGTACATGGCTTGCACAGCTCTCACTAACCATTCATCTATCCCTAGTTTCCTCATTAACCACCAGATAAGGGATCGTGGGACCCTGTCAAAGGCTTTCTCCATGTCAACGAAAGCCAGGTACAGAGGTTTATCTTGGCTAGGTATTTCTCCTGCAGCTGTCTCACCAGAAAGATGGCATCAGTGGTGCTTTTCTCTGGCACGAAACCAAACTGCATCTCGTCCAAGTTGACTCTCTTCCGTAATCAGTTGGGCTATGACCCTCTCCGTAACCTTCATTACCTGATCCAACAGCTTGATACCTCTGTAATTATTTGTATCTAGGGCATCACCTTTACCTTTGTAGCAGTTGACTATTATGTTGCTACACCAGTCATTGGGTATGACTCCTTCGTGTATCACCTGGTTAACTATATGGGTGACTAGGCTATAGCCAACACTGCCAGATATTTTGAGCATCTCTGCAGTGATTCCTGATGGGCCAGGGGCTTCCCTGTTTTCATGCTTCTAATTGCCCTAACTACCAAAGAACTGTCAACTCGAATAGCTGGTCCCTCTATTGGGTCGACATTCGGCAGACTCTCTTTCTCCCATTCATTTTCTTTATTCAGCAACCTTTCATAATGGCGTCTCCAAACCTCTCTCTTTGCATCCTCATTTAGCGCAAGTGAACCATCATCCATGGGAACACATTTCTCTCCTACCACTGCCTTGCAACACAAAATACCTCAAGTCTTTGGTCCTCATGGCGCAGAACATTGGCAAATTTTTTCTTATCTGCTTCCCCTCTGGCTAAGTAAACCTGTCTCCTAGCTTTCCTTCTGGCAGTCTGATACAATTCCCTGCTACCTCCGTTCTTCCAGTCCCTCCAAGCCTGTTTCTTTTGTCTAATAGCCTTGTCAACCACATTGTTCCAACACTACGTTACCTTGGGTCGAGATGGGACTTTGTTCCATCCACAGATCTGGTCAGTGGCTCTCAGCAGGTTGTCCCGTAGAAACCTCCAGTTGTCTTCCACATTATGTGAAGCTATATCCCATTCTATTTCATCGAAGACTTTAGGTTGACTTTAAGGTCTTTTGATTCTAATCCTTGCTTCCACACCTGAAACTTCTCCTCCAGTTATGATAGTGACTCAGCAAGTAGAGCTAAGTCATCAGCATAGAGGAGCTCCCAGGGGCATCCTGTCTTGAATTCCTCCATTATTGCCTAGAGGACTATGATAAATAGGAGGGGGCTGAAGACTGAACCTTGGTGGACCCCAACCTCTACCTGGAATTCTTCAGTGTACTCGTTGCCAACCCTCACCTTACAGCGTCCCTGTACATGGCTTGCACAGCTCTCACTAACCATTCATCTATCCCTAGTTTCCTCATTAACCACCAGATAAGGGATCGGGGGACCTTGTCAAAGGCTTTCTCCATGTCAACGAAAGCCAGGTACAGAGGTTTATCTTTGGCTAGGTATTTCTCCTGCAGCTGTCTCACCAGAAAGATGGCATCAGTGGTGCTTTTCTCTGGCACGAAACCAAACTGCATCTCGTCCAAGTTGACTCTCTCCGTAATCAGTTGGGCTATGACCCTCTCCGTAACCTTCATTACCTGATCCAACAGCTTGATACCTCTGTAATTATTTGTATCTAGGGCATCACCTTTACCTTTGTAGCAGTTGACTATTATGTTGCTACAACCAGTCATTGGGTATGACTCCTTCGTGTATCACCTGGTTAACTATATGGGTGACTAGGCTATAGCCAACACTGCCAGATATTTTGAGCATCTCTGCAGTGATTCCTGATGGGCCAGGGGCTTTCCCTGTTTTCATGCTTCTAATTGCCCTAACTACCAAAGAACTGTCAACTCGAATAGCTGGTCCCTCTATTGGGTCGACATTCGGCAGACTCTCTTTCTCCCATTCATTTTCTTTATTCAGCAACCTTTCATAATGGCGTCTCCAAACCTCTCTCTTTGCATCCTCATTTAGCGCAAGTGAACCATCATCCATGGGAACACATTTCTCTCCTACCACTGCCTTGCAACACAAAATACCTCAAGTCTTTGGTCCTCATGGCGCAGAACATTGGCAAATTTTTTCTTATCTGCTTCCCCTCTGGCTAAGTAAACCTGTCTCCTAGCTTTCCTTCTGGCAGTCTGATACAATTCCCTGCTACCTCCGTTCTTCCAGTCCCTCCAAGCCTGTTTCTTTTGTCTAATAGCCTTGTCAACCACATTGTTCCAACACTACGTTACCTTGGGTCGAGATGGGACTTTGTTCCATCCACAGATCTGGTCAGTGGCTCTCAGCAGGTTGTCCCGTAGAAACCTCCAGTTGTCTTCCACATTATGTGAAGCTATATCCCATTCTATTTCATCGAAGACTTTGAGTAGTACGTCTCTAAATCTCTATCCATTTGCAGGATCTTTAAGCTTCCAGACGCTTCTCCTCCAAGCTGGTCTTCTTCTGGGCAACCATTTAGCCCTGATCCTGAAGTCGCTAACTACCAGTCTATGTTGTGGGGTACATTCTTTGCCTGGGAAGGTTTTGGCATTTATAAGCAGCCCTCTTTCCCTCTTTTTGGCGAGGATGTAGTCAATCTGGCTAGTGTGTCTGCCAGAACGGTAGGTGACTAGGTGAGAAGTGGGTTTCCTGAAGTTGGTATTGCAAACCATAAGGTCATTTGTATCGCAGAACTCCAGCAGCCTGGTTCCCTCCTCGTTGCGGGACCCATAGCCCGTAGCCTCCATGTACGTCATGGAAGTCCCCTGTATGTTGTCCAACATGTCCATTGACGTCACCAGCCACAAAAAGAAGGTCCCTGTCATTCATCAACGAGGTAGTCTGCAGTAGGGTGTCATAGAATCGGTCTTTCTGTCGATCGGGTAGCCCCGGCTGAGGGGCATAGGCCAATATAATGGTTGCTAACCCATGGTGAAGCACTAATCTAATCTTAAGTACTCTATCACATACTCTGACTACCTCGATTACCTTATCAACACATTTCTCTGCAAGAAGTATACCCACGCCCCCGACCCTGTCAGAAAATCTTGTACCTGTGTTCTTTGCCTGTGAGGAACCGAGCGGAACCTCTTCTCCACCTTACTTCTTGGATGCAGCACAAATCCACACGTCTCCGTTCAAGCAGCTCAACAATCTCACCAGACCTACCTTACGATGTGCCAACATTGAGTGTGCGAACTCTGAGGGCGTGGGAGGTGAGGGCCCTAGATACCCTGGGATGAGGGACAGTAGTGTCATGTACCTGAAAAGAAAGCTTGCATTTGGCAGATTTCATAGGGAAACACTAGGCTACAACCTACATACACTACACAGTTTTTGCGCTGTATGATCAAATAAACCCTACATAGGGGTGTGGGTGGGAGTGTTCGCGGGGGGGGGGGGGTAGACAAGTAACACTTCTGGTATTGGTGGAGGGAGTGAGAGGGCGCACCGCGAAAGAGCAATGAGGTTGAAAGTCAGAATTGCTTAGCTGCTCATTTTCTGAAATCCGTGTTTTATCAGCAGAGGAGATGAAAATTGAGTAGAGGAAAAAAGCAGAGCATACGCTAGTTTATATAGAGTTAGGGATTGGGGGGGGGGGGCTGTTGGTGTATTAGGTGGTAAATCGAAGAGGGGGAGAGAGAGAGAGGGACAAACACATGGGAGAAGAGTAGGGGATTCTCTGTAACAAAAATTACTGAAACAGCAAATGCTGAAATCGTGAGATAGAGTTGAAAGTTGAAAAGTTTGGGATATGAGGAAAACATAATTTAAATTAATGAAAACAGCAGTGGTAAGTCGAAAGAGAGAGACAGTGAGTCAGAGAGGGGAGGTCAGAGCTTTAGGTGGTCAGGCGTTAAGTAACTAATAAATACGACACGAGGAAGAAAGAATTTAAAAAAAAATTTTTTTTTAGGGAATTTGGGAGAATTAAACAAGTTCTGGGAGAGTGAAATAACGAAAGGATAACCTTGAAATAAAGGAGGAATAGAAAAATGCATGATCTCAAGACAAACAGGAAGCTATCGGTGCTATGTTTACAAGATAGAGAAATAGATAATAGAGAACGAAAGGAAGGGGTTAGGGTTACGAATCTACGCATAAACAGGAATGGACGAGGTTGAAAGTCAAAATTGCTTAGCTGCTCATTTTCTGAAATCCGTGTTTTATCAGCAGAGGACATTATATATATATATATATATATATATATATATATATATAATATATATATATATATCATCATCATCATCATCATCATCGTTTAACGTCCGTTCTCCATGCTAGCATGGGTTGGACGGTTCGACCGGGGATCTGGGAAGCCAGAAGGCTGCACCAGGCTCCAGTCTTATCTGGCAATGTTTCTACAGCTGGATGCCCTTCCTAATGCCAACCACTCCGTGAGTGTAGTGGGTGCTTTTTACGTGCCACCTGCACAGGTGTCAGGCGAGGCTGGCAATGGCCACGGTCGGATTGGCGTATTTTACGTGCCACCGGCACGGAAGCCAGTCGAGGCGGCGCTGGCATCGGCCACGAGTCGGATAGTGCTTTTTACGTACCACCAGACCAGGGATCCTGGCTGGTTCAATTCGATTTCGATTTCGCTTGCCCCAACATGTCTTCGCAAGCAAAGGGTGCCTGTCATCGGATGAGGTTCTATATCGACTTCGCTTGCCTCAACAGGTCTTTGTGTCCAAGGGAGGAAAGGCATGCATAAGTGGGCTGGGCTCACTTGTCCTGCCTGGTCTACTCACATACAGCATATTTCCAAAGGTCTCGGTCGCTGGTCATTTCCTCAGTGAGGCCTAAAGTTCGAAGGTCGTGCTTCACCACCTCGTCCGAGGTTTTCCTGGGTCTACCTCTTCCACGGGTTCCCTCAACTGCTAGGGATTGGCACTTTCTCACACACCTATCTTCATCCATTCTCGCCACATGACCATACCAGCGCAATCGTCTCTCTTGCACACCACAACTGATGCTTCTTAGGTACAACATTTCTCACAAGGTACTAACGCTCTGTCGAGTATGTACACTGACATTACACATCCATCGGAGCATACTGGATTCATTTCTCACGAGCTTACGCATGTCCTCAGCAGTTACGGCCCATGTTTCACTGCCATGTAGCATGGCTGTTCGTACACATGCATCATACAGTCTGCCTTTTACTCTGAGCAAGAGGCCTTTAGTCACCAGCAGAGGTAAGAGCTCCCTAAACTTTGCCCAGGCTATTCTTATTCTAGCAGTTACGCTTTCAGCGCACCCACCCCCACTAATGACTTGGTCACCTAGATAACGGAAGCTATCAACTACTTCTAGTTTCTCCCCCTGGAAAGTGACGGAAGTTGTTTTCTGCAGATTTTCGGAGGTTAATGCTCCCGAGCATCTGCCACATACAAAAACTATCTTCCCAGTTAGCCTACCTTTGACATTGCTGCACCTCTTATGTGTCCATAGCTTACACTGGGTACATCTTATAGAGTTTCTACCTACACCTTTTCTACAGATCGAGCAGGGCCATCTTCCTGAAGACATTTGTGGATTGTCTACCTTCCTACTTATTAGTACTTTGGTTTT
Organism: Octopus sinensis; assembly: GCF_006345805.1. Lineage (NCBI taxonomy): Eukaryota > Metazoa > Mollusca > Cephalopoda > Octopoda > Octopodidae > Octopus > Octopus sinensis. Next base: position 21,373,315 of record NC_043009.1, on the reverse strand, counting down.
AGCTAGGTTGAATCTAAGGCCCCTCGATTCTAAACCCTCCTTCCACACCTGGAACTTCTCCTCCAGTTCTGATAGTGACTCAGATATATATATACACATATATATATATATATATATATATATAATATATATACACACACATACATACATATATATACACACACACACACATATATATTATATTATATATATATATATATATATATATATATATATAATATATATATATATATATACATATATATATATATATAATATATATACACACACACATCATCGCATCATCGTTTAACGTCTGTTTTCCATGCTAGCATGGGCTGGATGGTTTAACTGGGGTCTGGGAAGCCAAGAGGCTGCACCAGGCTCCAGTCTGATCTGGCAGTGTTTCTACAGCTGGATGCCCTTCCTAACGCCAACCACTCCGTGAGTGTAGTGAGTGCTTTTTACGTGCCACCGGCACAGGTGCCAGGGGAGGCTGGCAACAGCCACGATCGGTTGGTGGTTCATTATATTAAGTTACAAAATGCCATTAATATTACCATTGCCACTATTGCTACTAATATCATTATTATCACTATTAATAACATTAATACCAGCAAAACAATATATGCACCATGCGGTTAGCAACATAATAGCAAAAACAACAATAATACAGTACCATGCAAAGCATTATAGATCGGCAAATACATATAAAATGAAAAATGAAAAACATTAATTTACATCATAGCAAATTTCGCAGGTGCACAAGCGTATACACGGGTGCAAGCCATAATTTTGACTGTGATATGTGTAAAGTATTAAGTTCAGAGATAGTTAAAGATCGAATGCCCAATACGATTGGCTGGCACATTTGAATTTCAATTGTCTTCATTACGGTTGGTTTGTTAAGAAATACTTACATACGTACACACGTATATGTGCGCTTACACATATTTACATGGATAAATCACAATACAGGAAATACAAGCTTACATACATACATATATGTTTACATACATAACTACTCACATATATCCATAAATATATATATATGCATGTAAACAGACACCCATACCCAGTCGAAGTATGTTATTAGCATAAGATACATAATTAAAATTACACTGCATATTTCGTAAACATTTATCGTGCTGTTAAACCTTCCAGATAACCACAATTTCGACTGTGTTCCTACTCAAACCTTCACTAATAAACAAGCATAGGCATGGGAAAACTGCACCAACATACATACACACACACACCCGCACACAGCCATATACATATATACACTCGCATGCACTGCATCCGCAAACATTTGCATATACATACATACACACGCATATATGTATTCATATATATAAAAAAACGTATATATATATATTCATGGGTGGATATATATGACACCCAATATGTTTTCCGACCAGGAAGAAGCTGCCTAACTCAGCTCCTACAACACTATGACTGGATGCTGAAACGACTGCTCAACCACTCAAATGTGGAAGTCATATATCTCGACTTTGCAAAGGCCTTTGATAAAGTTGATCATAGAATGATATGCCACAAACTGCGTGATATTAGCATAGTTGGAAAATTGGGAGAATGGCTTCATGACTTTCTGAAGGATAGAAGTCAGGTAGTAGTAGCCATTGGGGCCACTTCCATTAACACGCAAATAGTGAGCGATGTTCCGCAAGGCACTGTTTTGGGACCACTACTGTTCATAATGGCCCTCCCAGACATGCCCTCAGCCACGATCACAAGTTATGCAGATTATACAAAAGTTTCACAGGCAATACAGAAACCTGAAGACACTATGCACATGCAATGTGAGCTGGACAAAATATACAAGTGGGCTGAAAAGAATAGCATGCAGTTCAATGCTGAAAAGTTTCAAGCTTTATGCTATCAGCATGCAAAACTAAATGCAATACCCAATGAATACACTGGACCTGGAGGGATTGCAATCCCAGAGGCACAATCAGTGCGAGACCTGGGTATTTACATGTGTAATGATGCAACCTTTCATGTGCATGTTGCTAAATTGGCAATGAAATGTAGGCGGCTGACCGGATGGATTCTTAGAACCTTTAGAACAAGAGACCAGAAAACCATGATGGTCCTCTGGAGGACGCTTGTCCTAAGCCACTTTGACTATTGCTCTCAGCTATGGTCACCATCCAGTGTCAAGTTAATCACAGAACTTGAGGCAATCCAACGAAGCTACATGAAGAAGATAGCCTCTGTGCAGCATATAAGCTACTAGGAAAGACTCAAGAGATTAAGATTCTATTCCTTAGAGTGTAGGCGAGAAAGATATGCCATAATATACATCTGGAAGGTCCTAGAAGGTCTTGTCCCAAACTTTGGCATCGAGAGTTACATAAATACTAGAACTGGGCACCACTGAATAGTGCCAAGGACTCCAAATTTGCCATCAAGATGTAGGACAAGATACTGTGATAGCCTGGGCTTCAGAGGTTCACAGCTCTCCAATATCCTCCCGAAGGACCTGAGAGACCTGCATGAGGTGGATGCAGATGTCTTTAAAATAAAACTGGATCTCTTCCTGTCAGGTGTCCCAGATGAACCAACTTCACGGCAGGAGGTGCAGATGAGGGCAGCTGCATCGAACTCTCTCATGCACCAAATAGCAATTGCTAAAAAGCATTCGTGAAGTAAAATCATGTAGCAACACCAAATGGCAGTGCCCCAGCATGGCCACAGCTCGTGAGCTGAAACTATATAAAATAAAAAGAAAATATATATACATATATACATAGGCGCAGGAGTGGCTGTGTGGTAAGTAGCTTGCTAACCAACCACAAGGTTCTGGGTTCAGTCCCACTGCGTGGCATCTGGGGCAAGTGTCTTCTGCTATAGCCCCGGGCCGACCAATGCCTTGTGAGTGGATTTGGTAGATGGAAACTGAAAGAAGCCTGTCGTATATATATATATATATATATATATATATGTGTGTGTATGTGTATGTGTTTGTGTGTTTGTCCCCCTAGCATTGCTTGACAACCGATGCTGGTATGTTTACGTCCCCGTCACTTAGCGGTTCGGCAAAAGAGACCGATAGAATAAGTACTAGGCTTCCAAAGAATAAGTCCTGGGGTCGATTTGCTCAACTAAAGGCGGTGCTCCAGCATGGCCGCAGTCAGATGACTGAAACAAGTTAAAGAGTAAAGAGATATATATATGCATGTATATATATATCTCTATATATAAAACTGAAATGCGTTTTTACCGCTTGGTTCGCTTTCAATGCCACTACATCCTGTCCGATTCGCTCCAAAATTTACAAGGACATGTAGAATGAGGTGACGATGCACGTGGGCTACCTTACAAATCCCTATCTTAAAAGGTGTGGTTGCTAGGGGCCATCTTCCTACCTCACCCTATTTCCTCCAGTACTCTGTCACTCCTCTTCATTTGACAATGCAACTACCGTTATTTAATGTAAAGTCTTCCTCAAATCACTCTGTAGCTATTTACTCTCTTCCAAGAACATTTTCACTCACTCTATCTCTTACCTTCCTATACATTTTACTCATGTATCTCTCAGCGTTCATGGACAGTAACAAATATTACTCACCATCCCCATCGCCATCGCATTCTATTGTCTACCTGTCAACACACACACACACACACACACATATATTCATATATCTAATATTATATTTTTATTTTTATGTTTTTGTTTTTGGTTTTTTACTGTTTCATTTCCCTATTAGTGGTTTTATCTCTAATTTAATTTCTACAGCGTGCACACACACACACACACACACACCTATATGTAGCCCCAGTACACCCGAATGAAATCGGGTTCTCTTCATCAAAATGTGAAAAGGGGTCTACAATTATCATCGCCACAACTTATGTATGTCTTCCTCACTCACTCACTCTTTTTCCTAATGATAATTATCATCGCCACCACCAACACACAATCTGGACAATCTTTCTCTTATAACAAATCATGTTTACATTGCAACGATGTCTGCCACCTCCGCCGTCTCTATTTATTCTGCAAATGACCAGAACTCGGGAAACTTAGTTTAGTGTTCTATGGTCTATGACCAGAACTCGGGAAACTTGGTTGAGTGTTCTATGGTCTATGACCAGAACTCGGGAAACTTGCTTCACTGTTCTATGGTCTATGACCAGAAATCGGGAAACTTGGTTGAGTGTTCTATGGTCTATGACCAGAACTTGGGAAACTTGGTTGTGTCCTCATCTTATAAAATGTGGCCCCAGTAGACCCAAATTAAATCGGGTTATATTAACCAAAAGGTGAAAAGGGGTATAAATGGGGCTGGAAGGGGATTAAAATTTAAAGGAGCGGGTGTTTAGCAATTCTCTGTTACATCAAGCTAAAAAATTTGCTCCAGCCTTTTAATCGTCAATGTGTTGCCGTCCATGATGAAGAAGTTTTCAATGCTTGCCATCGTGAGTCTACTGTCGTGAGAAAGAATCAATTCAAAACTTGGTTTTTAGGGATTTTCTTTTACATCAAGTTCAAACTTTTACGCCAGCCGTTGAACTGTCAATACGTTGCTGTCCGTCGTTAAGAAATGCCAGCCATGGTGACTCTACTATCCTCAAATTCTATCCCTTCAAACTTTGGTTTCCAATATTTTATTATTTTTATTCAGCTCGCAAGTTCGTCTGTCCCTTTTAAATGTTAGTGTTTTGCTGTCTGTCTTCAAGCAGACCTTTCCTTTGTAACTGCCTGATATTTATGATTGATCTTTCTAAATATTTTATTTCTCAACTTACTCAAGATCTTTTGTTGTTTATAAATGGGAGAGAGATACATAAAGATAGAGAGTAAGAGAAAGCGAGGGAGAGTCCGAGAGAAAGGAAGAGTAAGAGAGTGGGAAAGTGAGAGAGAAAGGAGAAAGAAACAAAGAGGGAGAATCATCATCATCATCATCATCGTTTAACGTCCGTTTTCCGTGCTAGCACGGGTTGGACAGTTTGACAGGGGTCTGGGAAGCCAGGAGGCTGCACCAGGCTCCAGTCTGATCTGGCAGTGTTTCGACAGGTGGATGCCCTTCCTAACGCCAACCACTCTGTGAGCATAGTGGGTGCTTTTTTCGTGCCGCCTGCACATGTGCCAGGGGGGCAGCGGCCACGATCGGTTGGTGCTTTTTACGTGCCACCAGCACAGAAGCCAGTCAAGGCGGCGCTGCAATCCGCCACGTTCGGATGGTGCTTTTTACGTGCTGAAAGGAAGCAACAGAAAGTAACAACCACAGTCTTACCCGCGCGTAGAGCGGGTCACCTCCAGCTAGTATATATATATATATCTTTATATATATAAAACTGAGAATGTGTGTCTGTCTGTGTGTTTCCCTAAAACCTGAAAACTACACAACCAATTTCATTCACATTTTACATATGCCTTACTTAGGGTCCATGTAGTTTCATGGGCAAAAAATATGTTCAACTTCTTGCCTAGAGCGAGCCCATAGCAATATCATATCTTCTCCACTATTTCAGTATTACGTGTTAAAAGTGAAACAAAAACATTTCTCTATTTTATGTCAGATACTTTCACTTTAACAATAAAAATAATAATAACAATTGAATTATATGTAGTAAGTAATAATTAAAATCAAACTAAAGTATAATATAATCGTCACATAAAAAAAAAGTAAAAATAGCAATTGGTATAAAATTGCATTAATGACTTGAACTTGGTGGTTTCACATGAATGGGAATAAATTAAAAATAAAATTAGCGTGCAGAAATGGAATAGTCCAGATGGATAATAAAAAATTAAATTTAAGAAAAAACTATTGTCTATAAAGTATACAATGTAGAGAAAAAAGATTTGAACACACTTCGAAAAGTGTCTTGGTGCGACTATGAAAGATATCTAATCAGAGGCGGTAAATTCGCCACAATAGAAGCAATGTTCGAGTCAACGGAGCGTGCAAGGGAGTACTCAACTTGAACTTGCAAAGTGGAAATATTTTATTTTAACCTTTATATCTGGGATGTAGGACATCCTGGAAAAAAATTTTAAATGCCCCTCCACCCCCAGAAGTAGAGGTAGGCTGGATTGTAGCCGCGCTTCTATACAAGAGGGAGGACAAGATACAATTGATCGAAATTACAAGAGACGGGCTAACAATTCCAGTTTGTTATATATTTTGAGTATTGTTATCACTAGCGATATCAAGATATAACTTTGTATCTTGTATTTTATGTGTAGATGTATATATATAGATGTACATGTAATATGTACACATATATATACACATATATACATGCACTAGCACTATGACCCGGCAAAGACGGGTCTTTAATGCTATGCTAGCATGGAAAACGGACGCTAAACGATGATGATGATGATGATGATGATATATATATATATATATATGTATGTATATATAGGGAGAGTTCACAAAAAAAAACAAAAGACGAAGACAGGTGGTGTACAAAACAAACAGATGTATTAGTATAATGTTCAGGAATTGAAAAAATATTATATATATATATCATGAAGTGGATGTAAGAAAGAAAAAATGTTCAGATAAGCAACTCTTGTTTTCCAACCTGGTACACATCTAATCCTCATTTTATAGAGAAAAGGGCCTTAAGAAGCATCAGATGTGGTGCGCAAGAGAGACAACTGCACTGGTGTGATCATGTGATGTGTATGAATGAGGACAACAGTGTGAAGTAGTGTCAGACCCTAAAAGGGGAGGGAACCTGTGGAAGAGGTAGACCCAGGAGGACATGGGACAAGGTGGTGAAGCATGACCATCGAAAATTGGGCCTCACAGAGGCAATGACAAGCGGCCGAGACCTTTGGAGATATGTTGTGCTTGAGAAGACCCGGCAAGCCAAGTGAGATTGTAGAAGTTGAGACTGTAGCCAAGTGAGATCGTAACTGTTGAGACCTGTTGAGGCAAGTGAAATCATAGTTGTGGTCGATACCAGTGCCGCCTGACTGGCTCCCATGTTGGTGGCATGTAAAAAGCACTATTCAAGTGTGGTCGATACCAGTTCTGCCTGACCAGCCTCTTTGCCAATGGCACGTAAAAGGCACCGACTACACTCTTAGAGTGGTTTGCATTAGGAAGGGCATCCAACTGTAGAATCCTTGCCAGATCAGGATGGAGCCTGGTGCAGCCTCCTGGCTTGCCAGCCCTCAGTCAAACCGTCCAACCCATGCCAGCATGGAAAGCAGACATTAAACAATGATGATGATGACTACATCATTGTAAAGAAGCTGTTTTTGTCAGATGAATTCATGGACTTCAAAATAAAGGACATTCAAAATGATTTAACATAGTTTAAACTCCACGGAGCAAAGTATTTGCAGTGATTCTGCTACTGTTTCTATTTCTCAGAACGGATTTACTAGAATGGTGTATACTTGATCAGAACAGAGAAATTTAGGGTTTTTAGGAGTATTTAGAGTTTTTAGGAGAGGGAAGGAATAATTGAATCCAGTGACCCAATTATCTCTACTTCTAACAAGAGACGAGGGTGCGGATCCATTAGTCTTGGGTTTATCTTGTTTGTCTACTGGTCAGAGGTAAGAAAATGATCTGTGGTCAGATCAACATAATTAGCAGATACTGGTGTCACACAAATGGCACTCGTGCTGGTGGTACATAAAAGCACCCACTACACTCTAAGAGTGGTTGATGTTAGGAAGGGCATCCAGCCATAGAAACCATGCCAAATCAGACTGGAATCTGGTGCAGCCTTCCAGCTTGCCAGCCTTAGTCAAACTGTCCCACCCATGCCAGCATGGAAAGCGGACATTAAAACAATGATGATGCAATGATACATACACACACACATACATACATATATGTATGTATATATGTATATATATATATACTTCTCTTTGAGACTGCTTCCTATAATCACTTTGTTGTTGTTCTTTAGCCCTTGTTCAGTCTGTCTGAACAAATTTTTGATTAAAGGCATCGCAGCTATGATGATCATGTCTTCTCTTGGGCATTGCATATCTTATCAATATTTTCTTTTGTTTGGAAGGTAATAGAGTGAATGCAATTAGGGAGATGGAAACTGAGTGGAAGTCAATCAGAAGGGCTATTCTTGTTCATGAATGACAGTCCTCGATACCTTTAGTGGAATTCACTATGTTGCCTGCATTCAAACCAAAGTCTCTACGCTGAGGATAAGTGCCTCTCTTTTTTCTCCAAATCTCAGAGGTCCTAAAGACAAAATCATTTGGAAAAAAAAAAAGAAGAAAATAGACTGTGGCAACCACTATGTCCTGAAGGAAATATAAGAAAAATATGAAAACTCACCTGAAATGAAGTTTCCCCGATAAAAATACTTTATTAAACATCCTTCCTGTCTCAGCACATACACGGACTAGTGTGTTTTTGTCGGATATTCCAATAATTGAAGGTTTGTAGCACATATTGGTATTAGGGTTGATTTCCTGAAGTAAAACAACATTGATTATCTAGCAAACATAATCATCATTCTATTTCTTATCTTTCTACTGTTTTATTGTTGTGCTACTCTCCACCCTTTCTGAGCCACTCCTATTTCTTCTATTTTCCCCCGACCAAATTGATATCTACCATTCACCATACCTCCAACCACATTAACTATTTACATCTATCCCCATTTCTAATTATCTGTCACTCTACTCTTACATGCTTTGCAACCTTACCCAACAGACTCTTCTCAATCCTCTCTCCATATTCTTACCTTCTTGTACCTTGAGAGTATACTTTGAAACCTCATCATCACCATCATTATTGCTCTTTCCAGCTACTTCCAACAACCTTAATGCAATGCCATTCACCTCCTCTGCACGAACAGATCAGTTCCTGTCTCTCTACCATTCTTCAGCCCTCAACACCTTGCTGCTTTTTTAAATTAGTGGATTGTCATTTGATGGAGATTTTCTATTTCTAGCAAGTGAACCAAATAAGTAGAGACTTCCTCGTTTGGATAGTATTAAGCTGAATTAACATCAGCATCATCCACCTCATCAGTCATGGAGGGCCTAGAATAGCTATGAGCAACACTCTCCCCACCTTAGACTCATTAACTAAAAACAAGCAAAAGTACTTCATGGGCCTAGATAGTAAAATTTAAAAAAATTAGTATTCATGTCACTTTTTGTTAATATATTCCTGTCATTTCATCTATTCACTCTACTGCCTTAATAACACTATTATCATTATTATAACTATAATGATTCCTTTGTCTCTAGAGAAAGCCTTCTCATTCTCAGTTCACATACTGTCATTGGTACCTTATAGTAGTTCTTACTTTTCAACTACTGATCAAGAAGATCAATGAACAAAGGTATTCTGACTGTGAGCTTTAAAGAAGGGTGTAAGACAACATTTCTAATGTGTCTTTGTCTTATTTTAGAAAGCCATAAGATCTAAAGAAGATTTGACTACAATTTCTAGCAAATAAAGGGACAATATACAAGCTTCTCTTTGATGAACCTGATTATACTGATAGAGAAAACCATGTGTTGATTAGCGCGAAGCCATCTTTGATTACCAGACATATGATGAAAGGCCTTCCAGCTGTAAGTGTCTGACTTTTTTGTATTCAGGCATAACATATCTAGGACTACCCTATTCAATGTCTTTCTTTTCAGCTGATAGAGTATGATATGAAGGTAATTTGCTGCTATTTTTATCAGGTCAACTTTGGTTCAAGGTAACAAAGGAAAACAGATGCATAACAGTAAACTTACCAAGGAACCACAACAATATAATATGTCACTCAATTTGTAATGGTGACAATCCTGCCAAATTTTAATACCCCAACTGCAAAAAAAAAAATGATAATAATTGTTTCTTTATTTGCCATAAGTGATGGATGAGGGAACAAAGACAAATTGCAAAAACAGTGGGAAGTTTTACAGAAATCAAGTATGAGAAGATGGATATTAAAAACAACCATATAAACAAACAAAAAATCACCATAAAACTTTCCAATAGGATTCAATCAGGTAATCACATAGATTCCAGATTATCTTTACAACCCAAAATAAGTACCCCACCACCCACTTAGTCGTGTAACTTGGCTTACAAATGCAGGCTGAAAGTGAACCAATTGCTTTGGGTCATAATTCACTACTCTCACTTAAATTTAAGAAAATTTCTTCGAAGGCAGCAACTCTCTCTTCACTCTCACATTCCTCTCTAAATGATTCTCAAAGATTGACTGTTACTTGTCAACTAATCAGCTAGAGTCTCTACTTCATTAACAGTAGTAATAACTTTTACGACCAACAGCAAGAAGCAGCAACAGCCTGAATCATCACTTTTTGGGGCTAATCAACTGTTGCAGTATTTTGTTAATTTACCCAGACAAACTAGTGTCATCAACCAAGCCTACCTTTTTCTAACAATTCAGAGACTTAGATCAATGATATATTAACTAGCATCATTAAATCATTACAGAGAAAATTAACTCGTAGTGTTTTGTTGAGTGGGCAGTAGAATTAATATAGTCCAGAGTAGTAGTAGAGTAACTGGCCATTGCAGTCTTACCAGTCACCATCATAGCAGTGGTTACAGGGTGTATAAATTAGTTGAAGGTTGTTAAAGCCTATGGAAGCAGTGTTCTCAGTCATCACAATTTTACCAGTTGCAATCTCAGCAGACATAGTGGCAACAATTAGTGTGTCACAAAAGCCTCTACAATCTGCTTAGATAATCTTCATACAGAACAGTTATACTACTCCAGATAAAGGAGGCTATCTAAAGTTCACTCAAAGAAAATGAATGTAAACTACATGACTGAAACTCAATGCCAGCTGCAACTATAACTATCATAGTGTAGAACTTTAAAAGAAATTATTTCACTTTACTTTCTAGCTCAGTTACTCAGTAAAATATGGAACATAAATTACATATGTATTTGTATGTCAGATGCACAGAAATTTATACAGACTTAAAGTATAAAAGCACATACATCCTATAAGATTTACTTCTTTTTTAATTATTAGCTCGGTCAGGATGAAAAGGCAGCACATTTGGCCCTTGCAGAACCTCTGACACTGATAAAACTGATGCAGTCAACACTCCACTTCAATCATTGGAAGTTGCACATTTGTGAAAAGCTGGAGTGTATCAATAAGTGATTTTATGCTAATGAGTCAAGTGAATTTCCTCAGCATGTAATCTACAATGTTTGCATGTGTAACAGCAGGACTATTCCAGAAGTGGAACCTGAACATTGTAGAATATTAGTATCTCTGCCTATGCTGCACAAGCGGGCCTACCAAATAATCAGAAGAACCACCTTTATGATATTCTTCTACAGGCTACCTCAAAGACGAGTGACAATGACCTCATCTTTGTGGCTGGAAATTTTAATGGGCATATCAGACGACAATCTGGTATCTTTTTGGCTGGAAATTTTAATGGGCATATTAGACGACAATCTGGTATCTTCCATGGTGTTCATGGGGGCCATGGAATTGGTTCCGGAAATGAAGGGGGAACTAGGCTATTGGAGTTCTGTGATGCAAGCAACCTATTGATCTGTAACACCAACTTCAGGAAGCCAGCCAGCCAACCACATAATAACCTATCAATCAGGTGACTCTGCTAGCCAGATTGATTTTATCCTCACCAGACAGCGGGATGCATGGTTGCTCTTAAACAGAAAGACCTTGCCTGGTGAAGAATGTGCCCTTCCTAGCATAGACTAGTCATTAGTGACTTTAGACTCCAGGCCAGAAGGATGCCAAGAAGCAGACCAATCCAGAAAAGGATTTGGAAGCTTAAGAATTCTTCACATAATCTGAGATTTAGGGACATCCTCATTGAAAAATTTGATGAGGGGGAGGAGGAGCTACATATTTGTGACAAAGAGGATAACTGGAAATTCCTGCATAACAGCTTGCTGAGTGCCACAGACCAAACCTGCGGATGGTGAAAAGTCCCTTCCAGACCTAGAGTAATGTGGTAGGGGAATAATACTGTAGAAAGGGCCATTAAAACAAAGAAACAAGCCTGGAAAACCTGGAAGAGTGGGGGCAGCAGGGAACTGTACCAGATAGCCAGAAGGGAGGCTAGGAGATGGGTATATCTAGCCAAGAGAGAAGCAGAAAATAAGTTTACCAATGTTCAGTGATGTGAGGACCAAAGAACTGAAGTATTTCGGATTGCAAGACAGTGTGAGAGAGAAAATTGTGATGTCACAGGAGAGAAATATGTCTGCATGGATGATGGTGCACTTACATTTAATGATTCTGTAAAGAAAGAGACTTGGAGATGCCATTAAAAAAGACTGGTGAATGTGGAGAATGCATGGGAAGTGGAGAGTCTGCTGAATGTTGACTCAATTGAGGGACTAGCTAACTGAATCAACAAAACTCTGGTAAATAAAGCAATTAAGAATATGAAGTCAGGGAAAGCCCCCAGCCCATCAGGAATCACTGCTGAGATGCTTAAAATATCTGGTTGTGTGGGTCTAGTCACCCATATTGTAAATCTGGTAGTTCATGACGGAGTCATACTCAATGACAAGTGTAGCAGCACCATATTCAATTGCTACAAAGGTAAAGGTGATGCTTTAGACAGAAATAACTACTGGGGTATCCAATTGCTGGATCAGGTGATGAAGGTCACAGAGAGGGTTTAAGCCCTACTAATTAAGGACAGAGTTAGTCTAGATGAGATGCAGTTTGGTTTTGTTCCAGGCAGAAGCATCACTGATGCTATATTTCTGGTAAGGCAACTGCAAAAGAAATACCTAGCCAAAGATAAACCTCTGTACTTAGCTTTTGTTGACTTGGAGAAAGCCTTTGACAGGGTCCGTCGATCCTTTATCTGGTAGGGAATACAGAAACCAGGGATACACAAGTAGTTAGTAAGAGCTGTACAGGGATGCTGTCAGTAAGGAGAGGGTCGGCAATGAGTACAGTGAAGAATTCTGGGTAGAAGTAGTGGTTCACCAAGGATCAGTCCTTAGACCCCTCTTATTCATCATAGTCCTCCAGGCAATAATAGAGGAATTTAAGACAGGCTGCCACTGGGAGCTCCTCTATACTGATGACCTTGCTCTCATAGTTGAAATATTACCAGAACTAGAGAAGAAATTTCAGGTGTGGAAGCAATGTCTAGAATTGAAGGGCCTTAGAGTCAATCTAGCAAAAACCAAAGTAGTAAGTAGGAAGACAGACAAATCACAAAGCCCTTCATGTAGATGGCCCTGCTCTATCTATAGAAAATATATAGGCAGAAACTCCATAAGATGTACCAAGTGTAAGCTATGGATGCATAAGAGGTGCAACAATATCAAAGGAAGGTTAACCGGGATGATAGTTTTTGTGTGCGGCAGATGCACAGGAGCAATAAACACAAAGATGTTCAGAAAACAGATTCCATGACATGTCAGGGGGAGAAAGTATAAGTAGTTGATAGCTCCTGCTACCTAGGTGACCAAGTCTGTAGTGGGGGTGGATGCTCTGAGAGTGTTGCCACTAGAATAAGAATAGCTAGGGCAAAGTTCAGAAAGCTCCTACCTCAGCTGGTAACAAAGGGCCTCTCTCTCAAAGTGAAAGGTAGACTGTATGATGCATGTGTGTGAACAGCCAAGCTGCACGGCAGTGAAACATGGGCCATGACTGTTGAGGACATGCATAGGCTTGAAAGAAATGAAGCTAGTATGATCCACTGGATGTATAATGTCAATGTGCACACACAACAGAGTGTAAGCACCCTAAGAAAAATGTTGAAGCATCAGATGTGGTGTGCAAGAGAGATGACTGCACTGGTATGATCATGTGCTGCATATGGATGAGGAAAGCTGTGTGAAGAAGTGTCACACCCTAACAGTGGAAGAGGGATATCCAGGAAAACATGGGATGCGGTGGTGAAGCACGACCTTCAAACATTGGGCTTCACAGAGGCAATGACAAGAGAGCAAGACCTTTGGAGATATGCTGTGATTGAGAAGACCTGGCAAATAAAGTGAGATCACAGCCATAGCCTATATCAGTGTCGCATAAACAGCCCATTTAAAAGTACCCTTGAATCATTGGATAGCATGCTGCACTTGAGAAGACCTATTGAGTCAAGTAAAATCAAAATCAAAATCAAATCAAGATCAAAATGGAAATTTTAGTTGTGGCTGTTGCTAGTGTCACCTGACTGGCACTCATGCTGCTGGCATGTAATAAGCACCATTCAAGCATGGGCCAATGCCAGTGCTGCCTAACTGGCTCCCCATGCTGGTAGCACATAAAAAGCACCATCCAAACATGGTCAATGCCAGTCTCCCCTCACTCTTGGAATGGCTGGCATTAGGAAGGGCATCCAGCTGTAGAAACCTTGCCAGATCAGATTGGAGCCTAGTGCAGCCTACTGGCTAGCCAGTTCCCAGTCAAACCATCCAACTCATGTCAGCATGGAAAACGGATGTTAAACAATGATGATGATAATGATGAAATGAATGTGTTCAATATGAACAGCAGACATGTACCATATGAAAAGCATTCAGATCCATGTAAAGTTCTATTATAAATAGTTTATATAAACTTTTCTATGCAAAATATGAGATGCCACTTATACCTTAGTAAATTCAGTATGTATTTATATGCATCCCTGGAAAAGTTTGTAGAAAATGTTGTGGTTATCTCAACTGCTACACTCACTTGTTTTATACATTCTTACATACACCTTATCACCAATTCTAAAGAATTTTGGCATGTCTTTACTAGCATGTATTTTTTTCTTCACTGGTAACATTTTATCGAATACTGACTTCACCTTTCTGGCAAACACTAATTGTGCTGGTGAACTTCCTTCTGGTGCATTTGGGTCTAGAGTTACCTTGTATACCTATAAGAATTGTTGGATCATGACCTCATCTGTGGCTTCTTTATTAGCTTTCATTAAAGCTCTCTTAAAAGTGTCCATGAACTGTTCAACCCTTCCATTCGATCTACTGTGATACGAAGCTATAGTTTTATGTTCTAACAAGAACATCTCACAGAATCTTTTAAATTCACACAAAACAAATTGAAAAAATTATATTCGGTTCACCAAATCTTGTGAACAGTTCATGTAAGAAGTTTATTAGTGTATATGAGGTTGTTTGTTTACCCCTCGTGACCTTAGACCATTTTGCATAGCTGCCCACTACTATTAAGTAATAATACTCATTTACCTGGCCTGCAAAATCAATATGGAATCGGGACTGTGGTATTTTCACTTCTGGCCAAGGTTCACATCTTGCAGTAGGTAGTTTTGTTGCCAGCGCATATCCTCTGCAGCCTTTTACCAGGTTCTCAACTTCCTTGCCCATGCTTGGCCAGTATATGAAACTTCGCATCAGCGCTTTCATTCTAGAGATGCCTGAGTGTCTCACACAGAACTCTTTTAGCATTCTCTTCTGTAATGTCTGTGGTATGACCACCTTCTGAGCATACATTAGTACCCCATCACATTGTTGCAGTTCTTTGCATCAGACCTTTCTTTACTTCCTTTTCTTGAACAATTTTCTTTTTGTCTCATTAATAAATTTGTCATTTCTTGCATTTCTTTTTATTTCTTCCAAAGTTACTAGTAGTTCACAGACAATGTTCCACACCACTTTTTTTTTTTGTTTCCGCTTCTGCTCTTAGCACTGCTATTATGGTGTCTTCCAGTGGTTCATTATTTCTTGGAATTAACCTAGACCATCAGCATGCTCCAACTTTTTTGAAGGCAGATATTCCATTTTATAATCATACTTTAATAGAATGGTACCCCACTCGTGATGAGCTAGCAGAAACATTAGCATGCCTGGTGAAATGCTTAGCGGTATTTCGTCTGCCGTTATGTTCTGAGTTCAAATTCCGCTGAGGTCGACTTTGCCTTTCATCCTTTCGGGGTCGATAAATTAAGTACCAGTTACGCACTGGGATTGATATAATCGACTTAATCCATTTCATCTTTTCAGGGTCAATAAATTAAATACCAGTTACGCACTGGTGTCAATGTAATTGACTTAATCCCTTTGTCTGTCCTTGTTTGTCCTCTCTATGTTTAACCCCTTGTGGGCAGTAAATAAATAAGAATGGTACCCCACTGCTACAGTCTGTTTGTTCTATGTGTCAGGATTCCTTTTTTGGATCTGTATATCATTATTAGAAGTCTAGTCCATTTGCAACCAAAAATGTCTGTCATGAATGAATCTGTGGAAATTTTGTCATGCCAAATAAATTCATAGATTATTTTCAACACATAAACATTTACTTTTTTGGTTCAACCTTTGAAATTATATTACAAATGTGTTTGCCCATTAAATATAATTTTCCTCCCATAACACCATATGCTATTTTGCTTGAGCTACATAATTTTGGTTTACCCATTTGTTCCCATGTCTTTTCATTTATGATTGTGATGTCACTTCCTGTATCTAATTGCATTCTGACACTAGTGGTTTCAATTTCCACATTCCCAAATTTTCTGTTTGTTGTAGTCACAACTTTTCTAGCTGACAAACTATTTATTTTTTCTTGTTTGTTCCATTTTCCAATCATTCTAGTTTTGCAGCACGATTTTATATGTCCTGTAAACCCACAGCAAAAACATTTTGCTTTTTTAAGCAGACAATCTTTTTCCAGGTGCATCCCACACACACCATACGTGGGTCTAGATCCCAATATTTTTTTCTGTTTTTCCTGCAACACTTTATTTGTCTTTTGGCTTTTTTTGCACAGGTCTTATGTGAAAACACTCTTTCCACTGAATTTTTTCCATATCATGCCTTCATTCTAATATCATGTCACACTCTTCCAACAGTTTCTGCAATGTCAAATACTGGTTCATTCTGGTTCAGATTTCTGCATCCCTTTTATTTGTCAATCCTTGTGCAAAAATCAAACACTTGAAAGAACCTGGAGCAAGCCTAAATCCCTCTTGTTCTTTGTTCACTTTGCTTGTGTAAGTAGTGAAGTCTTCATCTTCATTCTTTTCTATGTTTAAACATTTCCATCTAGTATTAAACAGTGAGCTCTTTTCACTAAACATTTTGCACAAAATGTCAACTGTATCAGTGAAATTATATGTTGGATGATTCTTTTGGCAATATGAAGTTACTATACTTCTCATGCCCTGCTGTCACTTGTTTTCTCAACACTAAACATGTTTTCATTTTGTCCATCCCATCCTGACATTCTTTTTCAAAAATTTGTTCAAATCTTCAAATGTAAGCCTCAAAGTTTACTCTTTCTTCAGGGTCATATCTGAACTCGCTTATGGAATTTGCTAAATGGTCAGGTGAAAATGTATTCTCTGGTTTCGTTATCAACTTCATTAGTTGTAACATTTGCTGCTGCAATCCTCCTCCTCCTCCTCCTCCTCTTCTTCTTCTTCTTCTTCTCCTCCTCCTCCTTGTTGTTCCTTGGGTTGTTGTTGTTGCAACTCAACTACTCCAGCTAACAAATTTTATGATTTTCATAAGTTTGCACAGCAGGATTTTTGTCGAATTATTTAATTTTCCACGTGAATTAGTTTAAACTCTCTGTGTGAATGTTTTTTTTCACTCTGCATAAATTTGTTTTATCTCATTGCCACTGTTGTAAAGTGGGTTCCTTCCACTGGTGTGATGTGTGGCTGCTGTTGTACTTGCAGTTGCTGTTTAACGCTAGTAGCATGTCCTAGTAACACCTACGCATGTCCTTGACAATCACAGCCCATGTTTCACTGCCATGTAGCATGGCTGTTCGTACACAACCATCATACAATCTGCCTTTCACTCAGAGAGAGGCCTTTTGTTACCAACAGAGGTAGGAACCCTCTGAACTTTGTCCAACCTATTCTTATTTTAGCAGCGATGCTCTTGGAGCATCCACCCTTGGTCACTTAGATAATGGAAGCTATCAACTATTTCTAGTTTTCCCCACTGGCATTTGATGGAATTTATTTTCTGTACATTTTTAGTGTTTATTGTACCTGTGCAACGTTCACACAAAGACTATTTTCCTCTAATATTGCTGCACCACTTATGTGTCCATAGCTTACACAAGGTACATCTTAAGGAGTTTCTACCTATGCCTTTACTACAGATTGAATAGGGCCATCTACCTGAAAGGATTTGTGATTTGTCTGCTTTTCTACTTACTAAGAATTCAGTTTTTACTAGATTAACTCTAAGGCCCTTTGATTCTAGACTTTGCTTCCATGTTTGAAATTTCTTCTCTAGTTCTGGTAGTAATTCAGCTATAAGAACAAGGTCATCAGCATAGAGGTGCTCCCAGGGGCAGCCTGTCTTAAATTCCTCTGTTATTGCCTTAACAATGAGTATAGCAATGAATTTAGAGTACAAGTAGGGGTTCACCGAGGATCAGTCCTCTTGTTTAAATGATAATGATGATCATGAGAATTTTGTCAAGATTTGCTTATTTTTAAATAGTGTGGATATATATTGGATACATTCATATGTGTTTGTATGTGTATGTATATGCACACATACAAGTTTGTGTATGTGTATGGAAATGTATGTATTAAACAGTATGAAAACAATTTTTTGTTTTGTGAACAGAAACTTACCAATCATAACATGTTAAACAGTTCTTCAAGAATATGTAATCTCTGCAATATATTGAAAATAGAGCCAGAAATAAATAAAAACAAAAAAGCCAACACATAAAATAAGATTAGTCATAAAAATACTATCTTTTTTCTACGATAGAATCAATATTTACTCAAGACTTGCTGTTTCCTATCAAGAAACTCATTGTAAACAATGAGTCGAATTTAGGTAGATGTCAGCAAATCTAGCAATAAAGTTTTATATAAAACGATTGCTGGATTTTTGAGGGATGACATCAGCACAAAGCTGTCCAATTAAATTTGATCTTGATTTATAAAAAAAAAAGAAGAGAGACAATTCAAAGAATGACAGTAAGACAGAAGGAACAATGAGAGGGAGCTGCAGAGAGAGAGAGACAGACAGACCAGATCTAAGTGGAGTGGCAGACAGGAGAAAAGAGGATGATAATTTAAATTATTCCTTGGCAACTTGTCAACTCAAAGAGTCTGCAATACAAATGACTAAAACTGCTACTAACATAAGAATTACACTTGGCAGGACGGCCTTTGGCAGTAATTACAGCTTGAATTCTATGAGATATGCACTTGTACAAAGTTTGAATTGTTTCCAAAGGAATTTTTGTCCATTCTTCAGCTAAAACAGTCCCCAGTTCTTGTAGTGATGATGATGGAGGATATCGACTCCTTACTTGTTTTTCTAAAATGCACCATAAATGTTTAATAATATTGAGATCTGGGGACTGGGTAGCCAGATAAAATGTTCAACTTCACTAGAATGTTCTTCGTACCATACAGTAACAACTTTAGCTGTGTGAATTGGTGCATTATCATCCTGAAAGATTGTGTTTTCCTCAGGAAACAGTTCCACAACCATAAGATGAATTTGATCAGATAATTGCTTAAATAGTTTTAACTATTAATTCTATCATGAAGGGAAACCATTGGGCTGGTGGATTTTCAAGATATAGCCCCCACCCCCAATCATCACAGACTCTCCATCTTTAACAGTTGGAAGAAGGCGATCTGGATCAAATGCTTCTTTTGGCTGTCTCCACATGTACACTCGGCTAGTTGTCGGGAATAAGGTAAAGGATAACATGTCCAAGAAAATAACATACTTCCACTTCTCTAGGGACCAATTCTGTAGGTTTTTCTCCACTCTAAATGCTTTGCAACGTTTGTTTTTGAAAGTAGTGGTTTTCTGATTGCAGCTCTCCCATGAAATCCAGCTTTGTGCAGCTCCTGGCAAATAGCTTTTGCTGAAACTAGGTTCTCGAGGTGGTCATTAAGCTCTGCAGCAATTTTGGGAACTGTACTTTTGTGATCCTTTCTAACAATTCGCATAAGTGTCAGACGGTCCCTATCTGAAAGTTTTGGTTTTCTTCCGGAGTTTTGTTTCGACAAGGAGGTTTTTCCCTGTTTCGCAAAGGCTGTCATTGCTTTTGAGACAGTACTTCTTGATACACCAAACATTTCGGCTGTTTTCGTTATGCTAGCGCCTGCCATATGAGCACTAACAAATTAACCTCTGTCATTTTAATGAATTTTAACTACCTTTTTCTGATGATATCTGAAATGAAACAGCAATTTTAGCAAAACATATTAAGCAACACTAAACAAATGGCCTATGCCAAGCCAATTTATGTGCTTTCCCATTTGGCCCCTAACCTCTTCTATACCACCAAAAGTCAAAATGAGATAAAGAGCTACCTACATCAGTTTTCCCATTGTTCTCGGCGATATGTTGAAAGATGTCTTATGGGTGACCATCAAAGCTACAGCAGAAACAGTCCAACCTGCTACTATTAAGGAATTGACTGATTTCATGATTATTAGGGCTTTTGAAGTTATCCATCAAAATGGCGCTCATGTGGCTAAATAATTCGTTATGTCAATAAATGCTATAATATTATTATGGTTTTCTGTTAAATTTATACTCAATGTATGCTTAATATGTATCATTACCCTTCATTTTCTGAAAAAAAAAAAAATGTCTGGATGGGCTACTTTCATTCAAATGCTATTAGTGTGGTTCACCCAAAAACTGAAGAATCTGAAATATATAAGAAAGGATGTTGCACAGAATAATGAAAACATAACAATGGTGTTGCCATAGTGTGCAAACCAGGTGGGAAAAGTTTATCAAAATTGATTTACTGAAAACTGAGAAATCCTAAATTTCACTCCTAAGCTATTAGCGCAGTTCTGGCTGTATACACATGAGCATGCACACACATACACACACAGTGCTTCCAGAAATCAGTTTCCTCAATGAGGGCAGATCTTCTCAAGAACCACATTGAGCATCCAGTCATACATACAATACCAAGAATATCATAAAACAAATTTCAATGTTACAAAAGCAAAACAATACACATAAGCAATTATAGCAAATAATCTTGTTCATTTGAAGTAACTGAGCTACATGAAATGCTTTTTTTTTTCTTTCCAGAGATTAATATCTCTGGAAATAAATAAAACCCATTTTCTCAATCAGTGTGACAAAATTAAATTTTCTTGCCCAAAATAGTGGTGTGTGTCTGGGATACAAAGCCACGATCCAAGAGCTACTGAGAGGCTAACTGATCTTATTAATAGGATACAGTGCAGCTACAAAATGAAGAGTTTAGAATGACATAACTCACCCTGTTGAGAATATTGGCTGCTTTGAGTGTACTTCAAAGGTGCATTTATACTTGTGACCACTCTGAATAAATTTAGGGAAGAAAAGCAATGAATGAGATTATTATAAACAATAAAGATGCCTAAAATTTGCATGGAACTTCAAATAGAGTTAAGTACTTGGCCCAAAACAATAAACTAGTATATCAAAGTTCATATTTCATAAACCATTTTTAAATTAAAGAAAACTTAAACACTGAAGATTTTGACATCAGAAAGGAAAGAACTAGAGCCAACATGGTAATAAATTTTAATTTAGTTCTCTATTTTATCTTCTCTTCACAAATACACACACATTTTTAAAGATATATTTCTTTTCTTAGTGAAAATAAGGAGGATATCTCTCTTTTCAGTGAAGTGAGGCTAATATGGTGAGTACAAAATACATTTACATTAATTTCAAATGAAAAAGTAAATCTGAATTGCTTAAAAATTTAATGGGAGGTATGCAATGAACAGTAAGTCTGATCTTTGGTAAGTACAGTGAAAACTCTCAACATGTTTGGTCGTATTACATTTCTTTTAATACATACCTACATACAGTTGTACAGTAAAGAAGTTCCCAACCACATACTTTGGGTCCAGTCCCACTATATGGCACTTTGGGTGTTGTCTTATAGTTAGCCTGGGATAACCAGACCTTTGTGAGTGAATTCAGTAGATGGAAACTGAAAGAAGCCCATTGTATGTATGTATGTATGTATATTATATATGTGTGTGTGTGTGAAGGCACGTAGGTTAGTGGTTAGGGCATTCGACTCATGATCGTAAGGTCATGAGTTCAATTCCCAGTGATGTGTTGAGTCCTTGAGCAAGACACTTTATTTCACGTTGCTCCTGTCCACTCAGCTGGCAAAAATGAGTAGTACCTGTATTTCAAAGGGGCCAGCCTTGTCACACTCTGTGTCACGCTGAATTTACCCCGAGAACTACGTTATGGGTACATGTGTCTGTGGAGTGCTCAGCTACTTGCACGTTAATTTCACGAGCAGGCTTTTCCGTTGATCGTATCAGCTGGGACCTTCGTCGTCCTAACCGACAGAGTGCTCCTATATATATGTATATATATATATATATATATATATATATATATATATACATATATATAAAGCAGCGATATTGTGGGGAGAAAGATTGGAGTAAAAACAGATAATATTGTGGGGTCCCTTACATTATTGACAGTAGTTTTAGTAAAACTAGATTACCGCCCCTTCATTTTGTTACATAGATGCATCAGGACCTCTGCATTTAAGTAGTGCCAAAAGATGAACCATATGACACATATACTGGGCTTATCTATTATTGAACTTAGCTGAAAATTCTCCCTTTCAATTGACAATCTAATAATTTATATATATTATAACATAATATACAGTGAATTGGATGTTTTACACACTCCTTTGAAGAAATTCCTTTCCTTAGTTTGTTACTTAATATAAATATAAATATTTTATACACACCTCTATACAATTTTAACTTTCAACTGCTTTTTTACTATTATTGAACTTAGCTTTCAATTAGATACCTATTTGAACAAAAATTCCTTCAAAGGAGTGTATAAAACATCCAATTCACTGTATATTATGTTATATTCATAGTATATTATGTTATAATATAAATATTTTATACACATCTCTATACAATTTTAACTTTCAACTATTTTTTTACTCAACTTAGCTAAATACTCTCCCTATATAGAACATAAATTTTTGTTCCCTTAAACCCTTTCAGATATCTTTTCCTTATTTTCCCTCCCTATAATCAACTAGATTATATTTCCTCCTTCTACCTTATAAAAAATATATATTCTTTTATTCTTTTCTTTTACTTGTTTTAGTCATTTGACTGCGGCCATGCTGGAGCACCTCCTTTAGTCGAGCAAATTGACCCCAGGACTTATTCTATCGGTCTCTTTTGCTGAACTGCTAACTTAAGGTACGTAAACACAGCAGCACCGGTTGTCAAGCGATGTTACGGGAAAAACACAGACACACAAACATATATACACACATACATATATATATATACAGCAGGCTTCTTTCGGTTTCCATCCACCAAATCAACTCACAAGGCTTTGGTCAGCCCAAAGCTATAGTAGAAGACACTTGCCCAAGGTACCACACAGTGGGACTGAACCTGGAACCATGTGGTTGGTAAGCAAGCTACTTACCACACAGCCACTCTTGCGCCTATGTATATATATCAAATACACACCTTAACACAGGGCATACCCATGTGTATATGTGTGTGTGTATATATGTATGTATAAGGAAAATAAGGTAGAAAATGCTAATATAATTTTATCATGAAGAATATTTTAGTACTGGTTTCAGTCTTTGTGACTTTTGCAACTTTTGCAAGTAAAGCATGAAAAACAATTTGCGGAAAAATTAAATGAAAGGATTTTTTAGAATATTTCTATAGTTCTCAAATACATGGGACTTTTTCCTTTTTTCTGTCTGTCTGTCTCTCTCTTTGACTGCAGTGAAGGCTCAGTCAGTGTGTGTGTGTATATATCTATGTATATATACTTATCCATGCCTGCTTACATGCCTCCATATCTATATGTGAAATTTGTGAATCCACATGGAAATACCCATATATATTCCATATATTTCTTTAATCTCACAGCTGCATTTTAAATATCTATGTACATACCCAAATTGATTAACGGTTGACAAATCGGCTACTTTTTTAAAATAACTTACATCCATCCTCCATCATATTTTGTTTCAATAGTCCAATACTTCATTCATCTTTTTTTATTTATTTTATCCTAAATTTATAGATAAAAACCTTATTTTCTTCACGAAGCCTGATGCATGTGTCATATGGTTCATCTTTTTTGACATCCTAAATAATTATATACATACCTTTAGAAATTTCGATCCAAACTTTTCTATACGGTGCACACATGAAGCAATCAATC
This sequence comes from Octopus sinensis, assembly GCF_006345805.1. Classification (NCBI taxonomy): domain Eukaryota; kingdom Metazoa; phylum Mollusca; class Cephalopoda; order Octopoda; family Octopodidae; genus Octopus; species Octopus sinensis. The sequence goes on along the minus strand of NC_043009.1, from coordinate 21,349,198 downwards.
CCTTTTTGTTCTTTAATGTACTCTAAGACATTATTTATATTCACTACATTAGCCATTCAAAGTTCACAACCTGTATCGGTTTTTTTATTTCTGGACCCAACACCTTTTGATAAAACAATTGCCTAATGAAAATATTAATTAGTTGCGTATGTAACACACCTTAACATCCGTATTTTTATATATCTAAAAACCAGTTCATACCGACATTCTTTCACAAAATATATAAACTTATCACCATATTCTTATTATTGTTTGTATTTTCCCTTCTCTAACTTTCTTATTGTAACTAATTTCTTAACAGGAACCTTGATATATTCTCATCCTAGTTTCTTATTATTTAGTGCTATTAACATAACATCTATCTCTATTTTTATTTATATCAAACCCATGTACAACAAACTTAAACATAAGTAATTTATAGACTATCAACAACCGTATTCTTATTTTTTTCTCCATTATCTTTGGTTAATCTGTCCACAGGTCTTCCTACCATCTAGTATTACTAATATCAAATCAAATTTCACTTAGCCTACAAATTCAATTGACAAATTAAATACCTATTAGACCCCCCCCCCTTGTTTTCCCTATAAACCCCTTTCTGCTATATTTTATTCATTTCCCTCCATATATAAGTGTGTTTTTCTGTATCCATATCCATACGCCTGCATATACTTGATAGAGATGGGCATCAAAACTATCCCTCATCCTCCCTACAATCCAGACCTTGCTGCCCATCACTTTTGGTTGTTCTCCAAGCTGAGGAAGAGGATGAAGACAAGGGTCCTGGACACCCTCCCTTGACTTGCAACCCAAGACAGGTTGCAAGTCAAGGGAGTCTCTAGTTAGTACCCAAATCTCTGAAATCAGACCAACCATTTTTATAAAAAGGTAGATGCATATTAAAATAATATAACTTTGGATACCCTTAAAAAAGAAAGGTTGGTCATAGTTGGAATGTCTTTCATCATAGGATCAGTTCAATCAGGGCTGACTTGGAGCTACACATCAGAACTCATCTCACAACACAAGTTTAATTTTGAGCTAGACATTCTTTTTTTTTTTATTTTGAACTGGGTTTTTTCCCTTCTAGTGAACATACATAAAAGCATAAATAATGAAACCAAGCCAGGTGGGTATGTGTAAAGCGGTGCTAATCCTTCATACTAGGGTGAATTAGCATATTTGTTAAACCATTGAATAGAATGGATTCCCTGCAGCTTTTCACCACATATGTGCATTCTAATATCCTATTGAGATCGATTTTATTTTTCATCTTTTTGTGGATTCTGGAGAACAATTCTTTAACTGATCTGTTTCATCGAATATACACGGTACTTCAGATGGTCTTCAGTTACATGTGTTGTTTTGTCGCCGATACGAGAACAACCAGGTAGAGTTACTACTATATTGCATCAAACAATACTTACTTAAATATAAATTTTATACGATTACATATTTTCCCTAAAACAAACAAAAAGACATCACATACATGTCATAGATCATACATATTTTCAAGGAAATGTGAAATGTATAAGATCAAGAGTTACGAGAAATAGCGAAACGACGGCTACAAAATTTTCTTTCATTTTAAGAAAAAAAAACACATTAATTATAAGACATAATGATGTATAAGAGCCATCAAAAATCTGGAAAAGATACGAATTCCTGGCAAATTCGCTTCAACTTGTCTCGCCAAAGAAATTCGAAATTGCGACTGAAACATAATCTCGAGTAACCAGATTCTTTTAATTCTCTATTTGTGTGATTCAATTGTTTGTATATCATCTGTATGTCGTGCAAATTTTAACCAAAGCAGAATGTTTCGAAAGTCCTGGTCCAACTCTGGACAAAGGAAAACACACATTGCATCTAACACACATTACGCTGAAAATTTTTTTCAGTAAATATGAAAAGGATTATCATTTCACTTACTTTGTAGCACAAACTTCGCATAGCTTTTCTAAGTGTTCCATTACTAATTTTATATTCTCTGTAACGTATTAAACAATAAATATTATCCACTTTAGTCTCCAGTGCTAACATAATCAGAAGGGGAAGAACCCTTCAGACACCGACAGAAACGGTGATTCAGATTTTATTTTCTTTTTACATTTATTTCCATTTTCTAATTTTGAATCTTTATTGTTAAAACATGGAATATAATGCACTGTGTCGTTTTCATACGTCTCTTAATGCTTTTTTGAGTTTAAATCCTACAAGGTTAACTTTTGTCATTCATCTTCTGAGTTGGAGAGAATAAAATACTTGTCATAAGTATTGTTGTGTTTGTTAAAAAATTCATAAACACTCTTGCGGCGCGGCACTTACGGAAAATGTTTTCTACTGCAAGATGATCGTCGTGTGTAAGCGTATATAGTGCTGAGATACAACTCGCAGATGCTAAAGAATGCATGGTCAGTATACAAGTGTAGCTAGGGCGGTAGGGGCGGCACTTTTGGGTCTGCTGTAGGCAATATGTGTTGGGGCCCGGAGGCGGCAAACGGATCGTCCGCCCCGGGCGAAACACACTCTAGCTACGCTAGTGGGTCAGTGATGTTTCTAGGGTCCCAGGAGGGATCGTTTCCTTTTGAACGGCACTTTGTAACATAATTTCTAGGTAACTAAAAAGTTTTAAACTTCGTATACTGGTAGAATGTGTTTATAAAACTGTTGTGTGTGCGCGATTTGAATATAGAGGCACCTACCTTCTCTTCCTAGTGACGGAGACCCTTCAGTGGTAACTAGTCCTTCGACACAGCCCCAACCCGAACACTAACAATAGCAGCTGCTAGCCTAAAACCTTAGCGACGTCCTCACACGTCTTGTCACCTGCACGACCCACGTTGGAAAAGCCCAATTGACCGCTCCCTGCGCACGCCTGACGGCTTCCCCCCTTCAGGTTGCCCCAGCTTCCGGTCAACGCACCCAGCTGCTGACGTCATCCCACACGCCACCCTGATCTCAAAGATCACAATCTCTCCGCTCCATGTCGTAGTCCACCATCCAACCGGGAGAGCGCCTCTCTCGTCGAGATCTTCTCAAGCTGGGCTCCTCGTTCTCCCCTCTCCAGAATCATCGTCCGTCGAAGCGACAATCCTGCGAAGGTCCAAGACGTGTCGTGGTGTTCCATCTACGGATACGTTGTTTCTGGAATTGACCGCCGTCACCGTTCCTTTGCTCCATTGAGATGTACAGCGCGCCTTTGTTGGCTTGACCCAGACTTCCTCCCCTATTTTCACGCGAACGGGTCCCTTCTCTTCCTCGTGACCCTCCGGCGCTTTGCTCGGGTGCCTCCATTCATATTTGAACACAGCTCTCTGCGGCACAGATTCCTCAGCTTGTCCGGATCGGGGAGACAAGTTGTACCAAAAAACTGCTTCAAGCGGCGAAATGTGCCCTCTTTCCGCTATGGCCTTGACTGTCCGATGGTGCCTCTCCACGATCCCGTTACCGCTCGGCCTATACGCTGCTCTGAACAAGCATCGCACATTCCACCGATCAAGCATAACCCTCAATGCTTCCGAACGAAACGCCGCCCCGTTGTCCATCAGTAGTTCTTCCACGGGACCTCTCTCTAAAAATATCCCGTTCAGGATCTGCGCGATCTCGTCAGCAATGCCCGATCTCAACTCCCTCCAAATGGCCAGCCGGCAGTCGACCATGGAGAGATACATTCGCTGACGGTAGTGTGTCACATCCACAGCTAGCCTTTTCCAGTTCTGCTCCACGGAAAGGCTTCCCTGTTCATGCCCACACGGAGCAGGGTCGATGGACTGACACCTGTCGCAGCTCCCGACCACCTTCCGGACGCTTCTCCTAGTGACGTCAGCATCAATTTTTTTCGCCAGATACAGGGTCCTGTCCACACCCAGGTGATGCATAGCATGCAGTTTCTTCAGTTCAGAGTCATCCAACCGACACGCCGCAGCTATCCCTTTCCGGGCCTCCTCCGGTTCTTCCAACCACGCTCTTTTCACCCTGGTCAGTACGTCCGCCCTGCTTTTCTCCGAAGGCACAAAAACCACGTTCAGCTTCAGTCCGAACTCGGCGATCAATTCACCTAGAACTCCTAGACGGCGCTTCACTAACATCTCCGCAGCACCTTTCGTCCGCACTCTCCTGTCACCGGTGATCACCGATCCTACCCAGCCAAGCACAGTGGCCGAATCCGTCCGCATTTCAATCGTGCACAGCCCCCATTTCAAGGCCAAGTTCACCCCTTTCAGCAGCGCGTCTAATTCGGCGACATTGATGTGGTTGAAATCATCTGCTTTCCGAAGCCAGGCCGCGTCCTCCACCGCAGCGCCTTCGATTGCCAACACCACCCCTATCGCTATACAGCTAGCATCACACCAGACAGTCCTGCATTTCGTCCTAAGCACTGCCGCCATGATCTTCGGAGCGGAATTCAGCCCGAAACCCAGCCTGGTTAGACAGTACGTCCGGCCCTTGTACCGCACCAGCTGATATCGCCACAGTTTGTCGCTCACATGGAGCTGCAAGTATGCCGATCTCAAGTCGACAATCGTCGCTGCCTCGGTCGACTGTCTCCACTTACGTAATGCCTCGCCACAAACGTCTGTCGCCTCACCTCCCGTGTGACACGATATATGCTGGTTTAGCTCCCTGAAGTCCAGCACCGGTCTGACTTTTCCCTTCGTAGGCTGCACCACCGCCATCAGGGTTAGCACTCCGCCCACTACCTCCTCCTTCCAAGGGACAAGGACCCCTTCCTCGATCCACCTCTCCACCTCGTCTTCAAACTCGACCCTGGCGTGGCCTTTCAGGGTATGCTGGTAACAGCTCACCCTGTTTTCCAGCGTCGGGGGCTCGTCCTTCCATCGCCACTCTGTCGTCCACCGCTGACCATCGAACGCCGCCTGAAAGTCTTTGTCCTCGATGGTGTAAGCGGCGCAGTCCCTCGCGGGGCTCTGCTCTCTCTGGCGATCCTGACTCGCAGTGCACGACGCCCCCACGCTTCCGAACGTGACCTCATTTCCCACAACACTGACGCCACCGAGGCAGTTGATGGCGTCCATCCCCATCACCACATCAACTCCATCTATCACGCGTTCGGCCACAATTGTCTGCAGCCTTAGCGTCGCGCCGCGCACCACTATCTCTACCTTGCTGCTGCCTCTGCAACGGATTTCGCTGCCGTCGACCGCCCGGACACTACACACCCCGTTCCATTTCTTCGTCACCCTCGAAGTCACCAGGGTGGTCGTACAGCCCGTATCCACAAGGGCCTTGAACGTCTCCCCCTCGGCCTCCACGTCAATCAATGGCAGCGTCTCCAATAGCGCCTCTACTCGTTTGCGGGGAAAGTTCGAGATGAAAGCAACTTCCACGCGGTCGTTTCCCTGGTCGCAATCACGGGCAATGTGCTCTGTCTGCTTGCATCGATAGCAAACGGGCCCCGGCTGCGTACAGTCCCGCGCCATGTGCGGTCCCTGGCATCTAAAACACCGTCCTGAGAACGGCCGCTCTCGTCGCATGGTAAGCTTCGTACCTCTTTCTCGGGACGTCGTCCGTCTTTACGCGCCTCCGTCACCGCCATCGCTATCGCCTTCCGCCCAGAGTGTCTCGTCAACACGCGAGCCTGACCCACAAGTTCGCTCAGCGGCATCTTTTTAATCCCGGGCAGTCGTTGTAGGTGAATCCCTACATTGTCGGGGAACCCATTCACAAACGCCAGCCGGGCTGCTCTCTCCAGCCCTTCTCCAGCAAACCCAGCCAGAGTCGCTAACCTTCTAACTTCTGATGCATAGTCATCCACTTGGCCTCCCGTCCACCTGATTGCACCTAGCTTAGCAAAAGCTGTGTACTCGCATTCCGTGTAGGCATCCCGCAAGCGTCGCTCTATGTTCTCCTCGCTGAGCCGTTCCTCTTCATCCATCTCTAGGTATAGCGTTAAGGCGCTCCCTTCTAAAAACAGCGCCATAAGACTCGCCAGTTTTTAACTTCGTATACTGGTAGAATGTGTTTATAAAACTGTTGTGTGTGCGCGATTTGAATATAGAGGCACCTACCTTCTCTTCCTAGTGACGGAGACCCTTCAGTGGTAACTAGTCCTTCGACACAGCCCCAACCCGAACACTAACAATAGCAGCTGCTAGCCTAAAACCTTAGCGACGTCCTCACACGTCTTGTCACCTGCACGACCCACGTTGGAAAAGCCCAATTGACCGCTCCCTGCGCACGCCTGACGGCTTCCCCCCTTCCGGTTGCCCCAGCTTCCGGTCAACACACCCAGCTGCTGACTTCATCCCACAAAAACATCATTTTCTCTTGGCTTTATTGAGAAAATTCTATAGTTTGTAAGATATTTCGTCTGAAATTTCTTGCATTTCGGCAATTTTAACCAATCAATTACCTCCATTGACGTAAATAACATTCTGTGCATAATGAATATGTCCCTCCTTTAAGAAACAGATTGGGTTTATTTACATTTGTGAAGAAAAAAGATACCCTTCCCCCACCCCTAACCCTAATCCTAACCCTAACTCTAACCCTAACCCTAACTCTCACCCTAAATCTAAAATAGATTGAAATGCAATAGATCGATACTAGGGTTATAATTATGGGTGACAATTTCATACGACACCGCTACGGAAAATGGGATTTTTTTCTAGCGGTGTCAAATGAAAATGTCACCCATAATTATGGCCCTAGTATCGATCTATTGCATTTCAATCTATTTTAGATTTAGGGTTAGGGTTAGGGGTGGAGGAAGAGTATCTTTTTTCTTCACAAATGTAAATAAACCCAATCTGTTTCTTAAAGGAGGGACATATTCATTATGCACAGAATGTTATTTACGTCAATGGAGGTAACTGATTGGTTAAAATTGCCGAAATGCAAGAAATTTCAGACGAAATATCTTACAAACTATAGAATTTTCTCAATAAAGCCAAGAGAAAATGATGTTTTATAAACACATTCTACCAGTATACGAAGTTTAAAACTTTTTAGTTACCTAGAAATTATGTTACATAGTGCCGTTCAAAAGGAAAAGATCCCCCCCGGAGTTTTCGGCGATTGAATTCATACCTATCAAGTAAACTACAACACTTGACTTTTAACGCTTATATTCTCTATCCCATTAATCCATGGGAACGGCTTGTATAAATGAGACTGACACGTATAAATATCAGTAAATTAAGCGACATCACAAGTAGGAGAATAACTAATACGAGAATATTCTTAGTATGAACAACAGAATGAGAACAATCTAGCCCCGTAGATTTAACGAAGAGCTAAGTTCAGAATTCCAAGAATGCTATTTCATACGATAGGCACCCGAAGACTATAATACTTGAGATGAAAGAACTAAACCGAATATGTCAGAGTATAGCTTTAGTTTAAGCTACACAAACAATCAATGGAAAACCAGAGTGCGCTGGTGAAAGATTTATTCAGTTACTTTTAGTTAAATACATGAGGGCGAGAGCCGTCGGTCAACTAGTGCTTCGAAGAAGTCCCGCCTAACCGGAAGTCTGCTTCATTGCAGACCAGCTCTCTAGCTAGCCAGCAACGAAATTCCTGTCTACAGTTCGTCCGTCATAAGTCCTTGGGCAGTGACCTACGTATAGCTCCCCGCCACCAGAACTGTTGACTGTTATTGAAACCGGGAAGGTGTTTTAACTGCTGTGCCCGTGCGTGTGGTTACTCGGCTCTTTGGTGACTGTTCGTTGCCAAGGGCTGTCAACTATCTGATTACTTATCAATCTGGTGGGCACATGGGACCGGTGTATGCTAGTAAATGCAAAATCTTTCCGGGTGGAATAATATGCAACACGACATAGGCTAGTAGTTAGTGACTTCAGACTTAGGGCCAGAAGGGTTCGGAGACGCAAGCCGGTATGGAAAAGGAGGTTGTGGAAGCTCAAGGATCCTTCAAATGGGCAAAGGTTTAGAGATGTTCTTAATTAAGCCTCGGACGAGGAGGAGGAAGATATAGAGACAGAAGATGTAATGGACAACTGGGAGTTACTAAGGGACAATCTACAGAAGGTAACAGAACAAGACTGTGGCTGGAGCAAAACCTCTGCTAGACCAAGGGTGACACGGTGGTGGAGCAATGACGTTTACAGGGGGCATAAAAGAAAAGAGACGGGTCTGAAATGAATGGAAAAGAGCGAGTAGCAAAAAATCATATCAGAAAGCTAAAAGGAAGCTAGATTTACCTAGCCATAGCAGAAGCAGACAGGAAGAGGTTTGCCAATGTCCTGCAGCGTGGAGCTCAGAGACTTAGGGTGTTCCGGTTTGCGAGACAGTGTCTCAGAGAGAATCGAAATATTGTGGGGGGAAACGTGTGTATGGATGGATAATGATATGCTTGCACTTAGTGATTCAGACAAGAAAAAGGGGCTCATAGGTAGTTGTGACTTACCTATCTAACTAACTATACTGCTATACCGCAGTGGACTTTATAACAGTCCGACGTTGGATTACAACAGGGTACAACTCATTTTTGCCAGCTGAGTGGACTGGAGCAACGTGAAATAAAATGTCTTGCTCAAGCACACAATGCTCGGCCAGGAATCGAACTGACGACTTTATGACTGTGAGCTGAATACCGAAACCAGTAATCCACCCGGCTTCACCGGAAAGTCCTAGACGCCACAGCTGATGTTTAAAAAATGCTTACCTAAAAGGAAGTTATTGGATTTACTCAGACAAGGAGACAAGGGCTAGGTAAAGCAAAATGCAAGACTACAGGTAACGACCGTCAAACTTGATAATCAAAGAAGTAAAGAAAGAGGGAGACAAAATGAAACACACAAAAGCAGTACAACTGTCTCAACAAGGACAGTGAGCAAATTAGGACAATTCATTGCAAAGGCCACTTACATGCAACGATGTGCGGAAGATGGCACCAACTTAGATTGAACTTCGCCTTACTGGTCATCCATAACGACAAACTAATAGAACCTTTCACAGTTCAAACTGGTGTAAGGCAAAGTTGCCAACTGTCACCAATGATGTTTTTGCTAGTAATCGACTGGATCATGAATGAGGTAATACCAAGAAGTGACACTGGGATCAGATGGATAGCCGTGAAACAACTGGAAGATCTCTGTTATGCAGAAGACCTAGGGCTGCTATTACATGACCACCAGGAGATGCAGTCCAAAGTCACGAAGTTAATTGAAAAGGCGATGAAAATGGAACTCTGAGTGAACCAGAACAAGATGGAATTTTTGAGTTTGAACACCTGTCACCAGAAACCGATTTGAAATGGAAGTGAAGCCCACCGGAAACCGTAAAGTTTGTGTATCTAGCATCGTATCAAAGACGGGTATGACATTGGGGGATGTGAGGCTCAGGATCGGGGAGGTCTGGCATGCTTTCAACATTCTTCGGCCGGTTCCAACCTTAAAGTTATATACCTCAACACATAAGTCCGCATTTTCAATTCCAATGTCAAGGCCATTCTTCTTTACGAATCAGAAACCATCAATGTTTCATGTGAAGAGATCTTCACAATCGTTCAAGCGTTCAACTTGGAAATGTTAATACCGGTCTTAATTTTGGATGGTCTGCACGAGTTACACGAGACTGAACGAGATTTCGAAATAAATCAGAGATAACTTATGAATATCTTGATTATTATCTCCCTTGAATTTTGCAAGAAATTGTGTTTACCCAAGATCAATTAATTATCTTAGGCGAGAACGCTCATGCACGCCCGTATTTATAAATATAGGCGTGCATGTATTTGTGTGTGTGTGTGTGTGTATGTGTGTGTGTGTGTGTGTGTGTGTGTGTGTGTATGTGAGAGTGTGTGTGTGTGTGTGTGTGTGTGTGTGTGTGTGTGTGTGTGTGTGTGTACGTGTGTGCGCATGTGCGCGCGCGCGTATGTGTGTGGACTGAAAAATTCATAATCTGTATACGAATTAGTGATGCTTGAACTATGAATATATGCATGCATTAATTTCAACTCGTCCTATAAATGACTACATTGTTTCTTTCCAGCGAACTGACATCCGACTCTTCAAAGAAAACTCTAAAAGTAACTAATAGCGACATTTCTTGAAAATGAACAAAATTTGGCATTGTGGTATTATCAAATATCTGCAGAAAAGGATTTAGCCCCCAACAGCATTCATTCCTACACTAGGTGATGACGCTTCAACTTTATCAACAGTGCAAAAGTGGGCCACTGAATTTAGGAGGGGAAGGAAGAGTCTTGGAGATGGCCCAAGGTTTTGACGTCCTGCAATTGCCAATACCGAGGAAAACATTGATCATGTTCATCACATGCTAATGAATGACAAGCGATTGAACTTGGCATAACGAAGGTGTCTGTTCAGTAGGTACCAGGGAAAATCTGACATTGTTTGAGGCAGATCCAGTTGATTTCCTTGAACGTTTCCAAATCCAGGATGAATGCTGGCTTCAAACTTTGAGCCAGAGACAAAGTGACAATCCATGCAGTGGAAGTACCATCTCACCTGCTCCAAAGAAGGCCAAGGTCGACTTATTTGGAGGGAAAGTGATGGCCTCACTTTTTTTGAGATGCAAAAGGCATTGTGTTAATTTACTATTTTTAAAAGGGCTGCACTATCAGTGAAGAGTACTTGCCGAGGCAGTTATGAAGAGCTAACAAGACGAAACGCACAGGAAAACTAACGAAAAGGGTCCTGTTTTATCAGAGCAATGCTCCAGTACACAAGTCCTTGGTTTCAATGGCTGCTGTGCGTGACTGTGTCTTTGAAGTGGCTGATTACTGTCCCTATTCTCCTGATTTGGCCTCATCTGACTATCAACTGTTACGGAACAAGAAAAGACACCTGGTCGAGAACCAGTCTCGCAGTGATGATAACGTCATATCTGCTGTTGATGACTTTTTTTTTACCGATAGATTAAAGTTTATTCAGCAATGGAATCCAAGCACTGCAACACCAATGGAAGAAGTGGGTAGGCCGCAAGAGGGACTATGTTGAAAAATAAATCACATTTCGACATATTCCATGAGACTGTCTTGATCATATCCTATGAACTTTTCAGCCGACCCACTTGCATGCATACATGTGTAACGAGACTTAGTGTGAATATCTTCTCTTGTACTTTCGGGGTACAAGAGGCAATCACTATTCGTTGCTTTAATAATCCAGAATTCTACCAGTCAGAAACAACAAGACGCAGACGTAAATAATATATATACTACTTTATTCTCTAATGTGGTAACAGTAACAATAAGTGGTTATCTGATGTCCTTGGTTCTGGGCGCGCAAGGCTGAAAGTTAATCGATTGTAATATTTACAATGCTCAGCCGCTAAAACAGAACGGGTTAAAGATGGCGTCCGGAACAGGGAAGATGAATGTGGTCGGCAACAATTTGGTGAAAACCTTCGGCCGACTGCTATCAGAGTTGGACAGCGAGAAAATAGACGTCCGTCGCCTTCGATCGCTGCTGTCCCAAGTTCCTGGCTGCTGCTGCTAGCGGTCAAACGTTCTACGACCCCCTTGCCTTGGCTAACTACCACGTAGGCAAAAGGGTCGTGCTTCCGGTGGTTCGCGCATGCGCGAGAGGGCCCTTCCTTGCTGTGCCTTGGTAAAGGCACCAACACTCGCACGCGCGAAATAGAAAATGGACGGTGCGCGCGCGCGCACCGTTATAGGATCACTACAAGGCTCCCCTCCAGTGCGTACGCACGAAGGAAACTTATTGTAGTGACTGCAAAACTCAAGGTGGACACCAGATAACCAAATAGCACACAATATAATAAAATGGCAAAATTTATAACATGCACAAGAAATTTACTAAAGGAAAAAGAGAAAAAATACTCAATGAGCAAAAATCAAGAGTGCATGCATGAAAGTGTATACGTCACAAAGTATAAAGCCTTCCGCTGTAAGGAGCGGAGGGAAAGCAAAACTCACAGTCAATGAACCTAGGCGAAATTAAATCCAACTTCTCTAATGGTGGTTGATCCTGCAAAATAGCAGTTAAATCAATTGCTGCAGGAGAGGAAATGGAATTGACAGAAGCTCGCTAGTAACACAAAAGGCAAAAGTGCAAACATGCTGGTGTGATGCGCGACACAGATAATTTTCTGTTAATTACGTGACCAACAGTGGTCTAACAGGGAAAAATAATTACGCCTAAACATGGCGCAGCGCATGTGAACATCCGACGTCCTATGAGTCGGGAAAAAAAACTAAGCCAACGCAAACGTGTTGCAAAAAACAAGGCAATACACGTGCGAAGCAAAGGGCGCATGAAATGCAATAGAGCTTGCCAGACCGAAAAACAGCAATGAATATGCCAGTGGTTAAGCGACTATATGCCTCGTTCGTACAGGAACAAAGGTATGGCATGCCGGCGCGTTATAATGGACAAACAACCCTCTCTATGTATACGTGACCGCTAGGGTCTATAGAAATGAGGGGTGTCCACAAAAGGCAAATTTAGCATGGAAAAAAACAAGCGAGAAAAGCATGTGTGACGTATGTATGTGAGAGATAGCATTTATGTGTGTGTACGTGTGTGCGACAAAAATACATCCAAGGTGAATGCGAGCAAAAATAAAAATACAGCGCATAGAAAAAAATGTCTCTCAAGGCCATTCCAGACTAGAGTTAATTTACCAGTCTGTAATAGCCTGATGCACAATAGCAGTTCGTTCTGTAACAGAATGTTGAGATCACAAATGCAGATGCCGATTGGACACATATCGTGTAACGGTTGTGGCTTCAATGCTGTGACAGGTTAACTGGAACAGAAGAATCTCGTAGATAGACGGTGCTGTTAATCCTTGGTGTGCATATGCACATACAGCGTGCACGCTAAAGTTCCGCGAGTTGCTATGTACATCTTGGTCGACGGTGTTGAAAGGCGACGGTGGTGGTGGAAGGCGACTGTAATGGACTTGAGACAACATTGTTCTTAGTGATGATGGCGACGAAGATAACGACGACGTGAAGTAGAAAGACGACGATGATGATGACGAAGGCAGAGAAAAAGCATCGATGAATTGATGGCGTCCGTCATCATTGTTGAAGAATAAGAAAAAGGGCTCCTTCTATAACGGTCCGAGTGGACGGAAACAAATCATCGAAAGATGAATGCGTAGAGTTAATCGTGTTCCGACTTCGCAGAAAAACTGGATTTCTTTGTTGTTAAGTGATCTCTGGTTTTAGACCAGAATCACGTCGGGGGGTCACCACTGTAAAGAACTTAGTGTGAATATCTTCTCTTGTACTTTCGGGGTACAAGAGGCAATCACTATTCGTTGCTTTAATAATCCAGAATTCTACCAGTCAGAAACAACAAGACGCAGACGTAAATAATATATATACTACTTTATTCTCTAATGTGGTAACAGTAACAATAAGTGGTTATCTGATGTCCTTGGTTCTGGGCGCGCAAGGCTGAAAGTTAATCGATTGTAATATTTACAATGCTCAGCCGCTAAAACAGAACGGGTTAAAGATGGCGTCCGGAACAGGGAAGATGAATGTGGTCGGCAACAATTTGGTGAAAACCTTCGGCCGACTGCTATCAGAGCTGGACAGCGAGAAAATAGACGTCTGTCGCCTTCGGTCGCTGCTGTCCCAAGTTCCTGGCTGCTGCTGCTAGCGGTCAAACGTTCTACGACCCCCTTGCCTTGGCTAACTACCACGTAGGCAAATGGGTCGTGCTTCCGGTGGTTCGCGCATGCGCGAGAGGGCCCTTACTTGCTGTGCCTTGGTGAAGGCACCAACACTCGCACGCGCGAAATAGAAAATGGACGGTGCGTGCGCGCACCGTTATATGATCACTACACATGCATACATACTTTTCAGCCGACCCACTTGCATGCAAAACATACATACATAGATACATACATACATACATACATACATACATAACATACATACATACATACATACATACATACATATTTATATGCATATGTGTAAATTTATATAAGTGTGTGTGTTTATATATCACACACACACACACACACATGCATATTCAGAGTGTTCAGGGCTAAATTTAATAATTTTTTCATGTCTCCTTTTTTAGGAATAGCTTCTGTATTAGTAAATAACCATCGGCGTCGGAGAGTTTGAAGATTAAAAGTGTAGTTGAGAAAAGTTAGCTGACATGGCGGACTGAAAGCCATTTGAATATTTGATGATTTAATCCGGGTATCAAAATGCCATCATGACTTCTACTCAGTGTTCTGTGAACACTGTGAAAGCTCTAAGACGTGACATGGACTGCTGCATCGGAGATTACGGAGCCGGTTCTGCAAGAAGGGACATGGCAAGTGTTCCGACTACATCTGCACGCCGGAATGAATCCGCAAACTACAGGATAAAGTGAGGAAAGATCCGATCAAGGGAAACTGCACTTTGGTGAGAAAGTTGGGTGTTGGAGTCGCCAGCGTGCAGCAGTCCCCGAATCAGGAACCTTTGTAAAAGACGCAAGGGACGAATTTTGACAGTCAAAACTAAGGAGGACCGCTTGATGAAGATTAAAAAGTTCCTGAACAAGCTGAGGAATCCTGCTGATCCGGGGATGATCTGGTTATTCTCAGATGAAAAGAATTTCTACTAGAACCAGTTGCACAACACTCGGGACAGGTGGATTGCCCTAAACTGTAATGTCGTTGGGTGTGTCCCCAGTGAGGGTGATGTCATGCCACACATCTTACAACGGGACCTTAGGCTATATGGAGTAGCTAAACCTTGGCTGGAGTGGGTTGCTGCTGGAAGGCCATACATGTGCCAGCAGAACTCGGGTCCTGGCCATACCTTCAGAAAGAGTCAGAAGTGGTTGTCGGAGAATTTCTACGACTTCAGCAGTTCCAATTTCTGGCGTCCTAATTCCCTCGATTATTATGTGTGTGGCGTCCTAATTCCCAAGGATTATTATGTGTGTGGCGTGGTTGAGAAAGACACCAAGAGCTCTGCCTGCAACACCAAAGCCGAGCTGGTGTTGTAAGATCATGAAGATGTCGAAGATCTTACCAGAGGCACAGTAAAGGACGCATGCAACAGATACCGGAGCTGTCTTGAGGACATGGTGGAAGTTGAGGGTGGGTACTTTGAGCAAAACTGTTATCTCCCAGCCATAATCTAATTTGGTATTTCTTGTTTGTTTTAAATACTTTTCCTTTCATGGAAACAGTCAAATTTAGTCCGAAATATTTGTATATATGTATACATGCATATATGTGTGCAAATATATATGTATGCATGCACACCTGCATAGTAGCATTCCGAACAGTCAGTATTACCAGTAAATCTGAAATTAATTAAAAGAAATCATAGCGGTTGAGATTATAAACTTGAAAGTGAACAGTCCTCAAAAGTAACTTCGTTTAGTGTTTAGTGTCAATAAAGTGAAAAATGTACGTGCCACTGAAAAATATTTAATAATAGATATTTAAATTTCGTTTTCTCTCTCCCCTCTCTCCCTCCATCTCTCTCTCTCTCTTTTTCTCGCTCTGTCTGTCTGTCTGTCTCTCTCTATTGGGCAGAAAACTTTTCCGACTGTGTATTTTTTGACGAATAGATCAATTTGTTAAAATGATTAATTTCATTAAAAGCAAATCACTGAAGACTCGCTTACTGGAGCAAATTTCTATAAATTTAGATTCACAGTGCAAGCGTTCAATTGTATCCAAAGATGCTAGGTGGCCATGAAGCAGTAAGATGCTATACCGCATACATGAACTCCAGAAAGAGTTGTTTCCCTTCCCTTTTCTTATCCGTTTTCATTGTGTTAAAGGATAAACTCACGAACGCTTTTGTAAATATCGTGAATTTTGTATTTCTAGACTGCAATAATTAATTTTATAGATATATTTATGCATCTTGATAATATCAACACGTATGTAAGGTAAAGATGATAATATACTCTCTTCGAAAATGAAACTGATTGAGATGGAAAAATGGAAGTAAAGACGATAACTTAGAAATTCTACACTTGAGGCGTAAAAACAACTGGAAAAAGAAATCAAACTTCTATTTTTCCGAAATTTATAAACTTGCTTATAAAAATTTAATTTGAAATTATCTAAAGAAGGAAAATAGGCTTCAAAAGTCCAACAATCGCCAGCTTAAATCAAGCGTGTAGAATGACCTATTGACACATTTTGGATTTCTATTAGAACATAGCAGTTAAAAACATCCATTTTGCTTCAGTTTTCTACATATTTATGAGAATTAGAATTTTTTTCTTTTTTCTCTAACATGAAATGGAGAGAGAGAGAGAGGGTGGGTGGGTGGAGAAGAAGAGTGCTATCATTACATTTGAAGATGGGTGAAATTCAGAGTAGACTGTCAACGCTTTATAAAATACACACGCGCACACATGTGTGTGCGTGCGTATGCACGTGTGTGTATATGCGTATAACTATATACAAATATATATGGATATATATGGATATATATATATATATATATATATATATATATATACAAATATATATGGATACATATATGCATATATGATGGCTGCCCCCTCGTTATCGAGTATGGCCATTGCACGAAGCTTAACTATTATTGGTGCTGTGATCGAATGTGACTTTTATTGGCTTTTTAAGGCTACAGCCAGCCATTCAGTTGAGACTCACAGCACTATCAACAATCATGAACAATGTTGTTATCGTGCAATGCCTATGCAAGAAGATTTTTTTTAAAGTGAGGAAAGGTTGTGCACTGAGTCAATCCCATTCACTAAGCAACAGCAGCCATAATCCGAAAAGAAGAACAAGTCAACATCATCGGTAACCACTGAGCCGCAGGTTTTATGTCGGAGTTATCCCAGTTACCTGAGTTACCTTCTCCTAGAAGGATGCCCTGACAAAGGCTAGGAGTACTTCACTCCCAATGGTATATATGCATATATACATACATACATACATACATACATACATACATACATACATACATACATACATACATATATATATATCATATACATATATACACATATATATATACACATACACACACATTCGTACATGCATACATACATACATACATACATACATACATACATACATACATACATACATACATACATACATACATACACACACACACACTATTTAAAACGAAAATGAACTTAGAAAAATAACTCAGCGTGACCAATGGCATATTTTTTAAACAAGAAAGACTAATTAAGGTACATTAAATTCTATAGAAGACAAATTCTTGAAATATTGAATCTGTCTCCGCTTTTCTGAGAAGATAGGACAATTGCTTGGTAGCCATTCGAACCAATACCAAATTTAAAAGGGAGACAATATCAAAAGTCAATGTACATTTGAATAATTAAGGAAAATGACCAACCTTAGAAAGACAAACACAATTACAAGTTCAGTATTCGAATAGATTATTGATATCTGTGTAGTTTCGATCTAATTTTTCGTACTTAATTCAATTCTCCTCAAAATGCACGCAATTACATACACACACATGTGCGTGCGGGCATGCATATATATGTATGTATGTATGTATATAAAATCGATAAAAAGACTACAGTGAACTTGCCGTGGGGTATGGGAAACGCAACATTACAGACAGTCCTTCGCAGAAAAGCTGAGAGGAGAGAAATTGATTAGAGACCAGAGTGTCATATCTTTGAAGTTTGTTTTATCACATATGCCTCTCTGTGTGTGTGTGTGTGTGTGTGTCTACACACATACTGTTATAATGTGGATCCTCGTCCACTTGCATGTTATTGTCGGCATTGTAATATTCTTGTCACCGCTATTATGTTGTGGCGGTATTCCGCGTCTTATTATCTTTGACTCGTCTACCGAGCTATCGCTGATAACTACGCAAGACAATGACTTTGAGGCGTCTACCTTTACGGTAACTCGAACTCGTATATATCACGTAACTGACACTGACTCCAAATGAGAACGCGTACGACTCTATATATAACTACTGATTGCCAACAATGACTGACTGTCTGACTTTATAGTGGCTGGTTCATACCACTTTGTCACGTGGGAAAGAGAGTACCATTTCACATCAACACATACAGACAGACGCGGAAAAGTCATTTTTTATTTCAGACACATTTGATATCCCAGTCGCTGTAACGAAAGGCCCACTGTCTCCCCTAACCACTCCCTCCCTCTCCCTCTCTCTCTCGTTCTCTTTCTCTCTCTCACTGTCTGTATATATATATAATGTTTGATTAAAAGTTTTATCAGAGACAATTTAGACACCTACCAAAATGTTAGAACATCTACCAAAAACAATTAATGAAGCGGCAATATTGGTTACCCTCGATGTTATCAATCTTTACACCAACATCCACCATGACTATGGAATAAAAGCAATTACATTTTGGTTGGAAAAGTACCCCGAAGTACTCCCGGAACGCATAAATCAAATTTTTATTATTGAATCTTTAAAATTTATATTGCAGCACAATGATTTCCTATTTGATGACACATACTATCGTCAGAAATGCGGAATTGCGATGGGGACGAAAGTAGTCCCCGTCCTTGCGAACCTAATAATCGGTTATTTTGAATTCACCTTATATGAAGTATCACTTCAGAAATATGGTTACCCATTTTACCTCTACATAAGAGAAAATTAGAGAAAATTAGAAAAGATACCTGGATGACTATTTTATCATTTGGAAGAATATCGACAAACTTCTGGATTTCAAATAAACACTAAATGATATAAATAGTAACATTCAATTCACAATGGTACTATAACAAATGTTAAGTACGTATTTTATCGGTCTCTTTTGCCGAACTGCTAAGTTACGGGGACGTAAACACACCAACACTGGTTGTCAAGCGATGATGGAGTGGGGTGGACAAATAGAGACACACAAGCATACACATAGATATATAACGAAGATGATAAGGGAAATGTGAAAATTATATACGACTTGACATAAAAATGAAGTGATAAGCAACGATTTAGTCTCCGTTATAAAATACAATGGAATAAGATAACAACTGGTAACAACAAAGATGTGCGAGAGACTTCGTGGTTAGGCTGGACTGTTTGGTGGTGTGCAGAGGCAACCGTTGGTTTGTTGGGCGTGTAATGTTCATATAGCAATGATGTGGGCAGGCGTCAGGTGGAGAAGATGAAAGTGGAGACTGACTGGTGTCAGATACATCGTTGCTGGAGACAAGTTGTGTATGGTCAGGAGGCTCCAGAGCTGGTGATTAATTTCCTGCGTAAGAAAAACGAACACGACTGGACGGCTGGAAACCGACCAATACAAACAAGTTCGTCTAATCACAAGGTCATGTGACCTACTGG
This sequence comes from Octopus sinensis, assembly GCF_006345805.1. Lineage (NCBI taxonomy): Eukaryota > Metazoa > Mollusca > Cephalopoda > Octopoda > Octopodidae > Octopus > Octopus sinensis. The sequence goes on along the minus strand of NC_043009.1, from coordinate 21,329,943 downwards.
AACGAAAAGGCATGTTGAGCCGATATCCAGGTATTTGAGCCTAAACGACCGTAACGGAAACATCTCACACATAATGACAGTGTAAATAAGCACTATAACAAAGAACAGCTTCCATTTTTAGACATCATGATAAAAAAAGTCAACAATCAAATAATAACTCTTTATCTCATGCCACCTGAAACACATCAAAATAAATATTCCTTTCAATTTGGCAAAAAGGATTTGCACAATAGTGTCTGACAGAAAAACTCGGGACCTTCGTTTTCAAGACCTCAAAACAACGCATACTGAAAGACACCCTCACATATAGACGAGGAAATTAAACGTGTCAAAAAATTAGACATAAAATCACTGAGAACAACAAAACATAACACCACACCTCATCTCAAAACACTAATATTTATATCAACACACAACCCCAGAAACGGTGAGGCATTCAACAATATTGTGCAAAATCTTCCTTTATCGGTCTCTATCGGTCTCTAGAGATCCAGAAAAGAACGATATCCTGAAAACGCACAAACTCATCAAATGCAAAAAGCAACACAAATCGCTAAAGAGACTACTAACAAATGCGAAGCTTTACAAAACAACCACGAAACCAACGGTTAAAAAATGTGGACGTCCAAACTGTGGAACCTGCCCCAACTTACTTGAAGGCTTGGATTTCCTTTTCAAACAAGGACAGAGGTTCACAATTAAAACTAGTTTCACTTGTGCATCTGAGAACCAAATTTATGCAATAACTTACTCGGGTTGCGGACACAACTATATTGGACATTGAGAAGAGCAAATCCGTTTCCCACAATACAGGCAAATTTCTCTCAGTGAACATATAGAAAAATGTGCGGATAACATCAACCAAATTTCACAGTCTTCTACCAGTGCAAAGACACAATCTTTCCACAAGAACGTTTAAATAAAGAAACTTTTTTCATTGAAAAATACAGAACACGTCTTAATATGCACGCATAACCAACTTTTATCTTTTTAATTCATGATTACATCACTGTACATAAATCTCCTCACTAAACAAGTTTTTCGAAATTTTTTTTGTCTGTACACATATTTAATCCCCTTCCCTTACCGAAAGCTGAACAGTTATCTCCCTTGCCCACACCAATAACAATAATAACGATAACCAATTACCTCCCCTTATTTTTCTACTTGTGAAGTCATTCACTCGTAAATATCATCACACACAACATAGACAAAATTTCTTCTTAAGAAAATACACATTCAAATAAGTAAACCATAATATCATGAATAGCGAAAGCGAAACCGGTCGATATATTAAAAATTATATTAAAACTATACTCTCTTTTTACTCTTTTACTTGTTTCAGTCATTTGACTGTGGCTATGCTGGAGCACCACCTTGTAGTCGAGCAAATCGACCCCCAGGACTTATTCTTTGTAAGCCTAGTACTTATTCTATCATTCTCTTTTGTAGAACCACTAAGTTACGGGGACGTAAACACACCAGCATCGGTTGTCAAGTGATGTTGGGTTGACAAACACAGACACACAAGCATATACACATACATACATATAAATATATATATATATTATATATATATATATATATATATATATATATATATAATGCGAATTCAGCATTTAGACTGGAATGGTCGATTTTATCGGTGGCTGTACCGTTTGATAGGGGCAAAAGAATCTGTAATTTCTGTAACTCTGAACTTTTTCACATTTTGTTCGCCCGAGGGCAGCTAGTGAACGGGATTTTACAACACTCTTTCAGATGTCCCCACTGGAGGCGACTGACATTTCTTGCATACAATTGAAGCCTAAGATAATTAACACCTTGATGTCATAAGAAAAGAAAAAAATTGTTTGGAAGAAATTTGGAAAAAATTTTGAATTAAATTTGAAAGGGGAAATTACTCCCCTTTTAGCGTATGTTCTGCTACTTTTTTTAGAAACAATATCAGGGATTATACTCCCCTGTTTTTTGAAAAGTCATCTGTATATAAGCTGGTCATAGACGAACACACAGACACAGAATTTTATCAGCCGCTTGACCACCAATGCCTACAATACAATATATTTTCTCTCTAGCTGCTTCCTAACATACTGTCACACATACATAGGCGCATACACACACATACATGTAGGTAGTTCCTCACACCCAAATAAGATTGCTGTCAGTCTTAAAACAATTTGAACATTAACACTAGTTATACAAAATATATTCACACTCTTTGGGTTTTCTGTAATTCTTCCCCTACCTGATTTGACCGTGGTTTGACCTAGGTTTATTCCAACGGATTTTTTCGTCGGCCTTCACCCACTCTGACGTCAGCGCATATTGAGAGACAGTTTTGTGCCATTTTTACCATGGGCTCCTAGGGAGCGTTTTGTTCGAAAAGCTTGCTGCGCATTTGTTTTGAGATTTTAAATTCTTGGATTTTCCTGAAGAGAAAGCTGCAGAATGGTCTCCTTATTCAAACCGAATTTGGGAATTTGCAGCCTTTGAAACATGTGTAAAAAATAATAAAAAGGAATTTTGTAGAATCTTCGTTCGGCTCCATTTCTTCCCTTCACTAAATATATAAAACTTCAATTATCCGCACTAAAGCACGGGGGCGAAACCCCATGGTCGTAACCTCAACCGTGTCTTTTCTGGTGTGATTTTTGCTACACAGGTATCGGTTAAATTTTGAATAATCCGTAACAAGATAATTCATTTATCCATTTCATTAAATATATATATATATATATATATATATATATATATATATATATATATATATATATATATATATATATATATATATATATATATATATATATATATATATATATATATATATATATATGTAGGTCCCGGGTTGATTCGGGGTTAACCACAGTAAATAAGGTACTCAATACATAGTAGAGTAAAATTAATTTATTATATAGAAGGAGCTTCTACAGGACTAGAACTGTTTCATTCAAGAGAAATCTTCCTGAAGATTTCTCTTGAATGAAACAGTTCTAGTCCTGTAGAAGCTCCTTCTATATAATAAATATATATATATATATATATATAGATGAGTGTATTTTACCTTGTTAACATTTAATACGGATAAATGAATGAATAGTTACCAGGACAGCAAAAATCTCACAAGTAAAGATGTTGTAACTCCTTGTTTATAAAGGTTGAAACTTCGTGTTTACGTTGAATATTTGAATAATAGGAATAAAAAATGGAGTTAACGCAGGTTTAAACAAGTATTTTTTCTTTCTACATATGTTTCAAAAATTTCACTGATACTTATTCAAAAGAATAAAAGGTATAAACAGTGCAATCTTCTCTTCGGGAAAGGGAAAAACGAAACTTGTCAATACGACATTTTAGCAAAAAATGATGGATTCGTATAGCGATAGACAGAACGCTATTAATATTGTTTAAAAAAACGTTATATGATATAACGTCATAAGTAGCTAACAGAAAGAGTAGGGATATTAATAGTGAATGTTAAATATAAAGGAAATTAAAGTCTAAACTATATATAATGATAGAGACTACTTATATGCACTAAAAGTATGTTTTTGCCAATGCTTACATCTGTATGCTCGTTCTATAACCGTGTTTACTAGAGTATTTTTAGAAAAAATAATGAAAAATAGCTCAGAATTGCAGAGAAGACAGAATTTCTTGCCTTTGTCATATGGTATCGAAATTGAGAGGATCAACCATTCCAAATGAAATTGTTCATTGTGGTATTTTAAATTCCAAATCAGTTTGCTGAGACCGGTACTATTCCGTTTATTTCTATCCCTAAATGTTGAGTAATGGATAGAAATTCTCTTAGATAACTCTAACGATGTGCTTCCAATGTAAAATTGTACTTTATTACGAGTACTGATTATACACTGGTATATAGAATTTTTAATCTTAGAGTTACTTGACATAAATTTAATTCTATTGGGATTGACTTCAGATACAATAACCTTGTTATTAATATTTCTAGAGGGTTGGATGGTAGTAGCTAAATTAATGTTAGTATTAGTAAATGTATTAATATTTAACAGTTTGTTATTATGAGAAGATATAATTTGCAAGAGATTTTTGTGTTTGAAAAACCTATCCTAACTTTATGTGAATTAATTATAGAGTAATATCTAGAATTATTTGGAAAATTCCTAGCAATAGCTTGACAAAACAGCAGTGGGAGATTAGATTTAATTTATCTCTCGTAAGGAATTATTAACCAAATATTTTTACTAGTATTCATAGCGTAATATATATATATATATACGTGTGTGTGCGTGCGCGAATCTTTTTAGAATGATTCCCCTCTTATCGTTCTGGAGAATATAACATATTTACCACCACTAAGTCAACCAGGACTGGAACCGTTCGAATGTTGGGCCTTACGGTGACAGTGACAAGTGATCGAGACGTTTAGCGATACACCTGTCAAATCAAGTGAGATCGTAGTTATGGTCGATGCCGGGGCTGCGTAACCGGCACCCGTGCAGGTAGCACGTAAAAAAACATGCACTACACTCTTTGAGTGGTCGGTGTTTGGAAGAGGATCTAAGCATAGAAACCACACCAAATTAGACTGAACCTGGTGCATTTCCCTAGCTTACCAGCTTTCAGTCAAACCGTCCAACCCATGCCAGCATGTAAAACAGACGTTAAATGATGATAATGGGGATGATGATGATGATATATATATATATATATATATATATATATATATATATATATATATATATATATATATCTGTAAATTTATGTAAATGTGTATAGAATAATGTATCAGTCAAATAAAGTTATAACATTGTCTGGTTTTCACGGTTTTATTATTGTATTTAAATTTTTTTTACAGTGCTGAAGACTGTTAAACATAAAAAAAATATTTAGTAACGTTCGTAAAGTTCAATTAGCGCTTTCATACGTTCGTAGTAATCATCAGACTTCAAAATGTATTGACTAGCAGTTGAGTTGAGTGCTTGACAACTGTAGTAAAATGACTGACTTCTTCCTTTTTATACCTTTTAGAAGGCTCCAACAAGCTGCATTTTTTTAATACGGCTTTGACCAATCAGCATGCAGCTTGCTGTAATCTTCATACTAGACGTGGTCAGCCTCATCCTCGAAAATAGAACATTTCTTTTCAACGGAAAAAAAACTCCCTCTAAATTCGAGGCACAGCTATGGGGATGCGATTTGCTCCAGTGTTCGTGAACTCAATATTGAGATACTTGGAACAAAACCTATATTTAAAAAATTGAAGGCAACTACGGCATGATCTTTAGAAGACATATAGGGGACACCTGGAAAAGATACCTCGATGATTGTTTCCTAATTTGGACCAAATGCCTAGAAAATCTGGAAGAATTCAGTACCCTCCTCACCAATCTACACCCTAGTCTCAAATTCACAAGAGAAATGAGTAGCAACACACAATTACCATTTCTTGATGTAATGGTAATTAAAAACAGCATCACAATCACAACTGATATTTATTACAAAAGATACACACCAGTACCTAAATTTCAAATTATGCCACGCAGCACACACAAAACGCAACAACCCGTACTGTATAGCCAGGAAAATTTGTACTATAATAGATGATCCAAATACTAGGAACATACGACTTATAGGACTCAAAGGATTTCTGCTCAAGCAAAAATACCATCTCCTACTTGTGCAAAATAGCATACAACGAGCAAAAAGATACCTATAGAACAACTTAGGGCAACATGAGAAAGACGGACCCAGCAACGGAACACAATACTATTTCTAGTAATATACAATCGGCATCACCAAAACATTTTTAACATCATCAAAACAAATTTTCCAATCATGAAACAAAGTGAAAAATTAAAATCATAATAACTAATCAAACACTTATCTTAAGCAAAAGGCAACCATATAACCCAAATAAATTATTAACAAAGGCAAAATTCAACATGAACAAACAGGATAAGATATTCTCAGTATCCAAGTGTAATGATAACAGTTGTGGAACGTTCCATCTCGTATGTATAATCTAGCCTTTTCTTTGCTGCTTTGAACTTGCTTAGATTCTGTTGTGTGGGGTTTACTGTCGAAATGATTATTAGTTCTTTAACATTTTGTCTTGCTTTGCGTACGTTTTTGCTTTGCCATAGATTTCTTTGTCTAGATTTTGACGTTGGACTCAGCTGCAGCCATGTGGACTTCAATGATGTTGTTGTACATAGTATCTGCATTGTCGTTATTGTTAGGTTCTGCAGTGCATTTAATATGTTGTTTACCTCAAATACATATTTAGTTCTTACTTCATTAACTTCCATCAGCTTAACCAAATCATATGGAGGTTTCTTTGTTTTCGTTGTGTTATTTGACTTTAGTAAGAGGTGTATCTTTGCCGTAGCTGGTCGACGGTTTAATCCGATGGCATTAAAAGAATTGTATCCCTCAGAATTCAGAACACTATTCTCTATTTCTTGTTTATCAAGGTGTGATCCAATTGGGCTTTTGATCCATCTGGCTAGACGAACGTCCATAGCTTGCCAGATCTCTGGGTCTACTTCGTGGTAAAACTGATCAGAATAAGTTGGCCGTTGTTTCTTTTGGCCTTCCCATGATAGGACGTGCCAACATAATCATCTTTACCAATTCATACATTCATATCACCAGCTACTATAGTAGTATGGTGTTTTGGGACCTGCTTGATGATGTTGACGAGCTCACTGTAGAATTCTTCAGCTATTGAATCTTCTGATACGTTTGTTGAGATATAGCAGTACATAACGGTGGTATCAAAATTGCCATTGAAAATTGAGCTGATAATTCGAGAATTGATAGGTTCTACATGGATCTATAATTTGGGGCTGATTAAGATACCCATTCTACCAACAGTCGAATTTTGAGCTTTCTTTGTAGCCGATTCAGGGTAAAACTGATACGGCGCATCTTGCATGCCACATCCTCATGGTAAAGTCTGTGTTCTTGGGTATAGATGACATCGAATCCGATTTCATAGAGCATGTGATTTTGTTGTAATATCTTAGCATCGAACGTTGATGTGAGCGACACTCCTTTTGGTTTCAACAGTTATAAATTAATAGCATACTTTCCACCTTAATATGTCTTTGAGTGGGCGCGTTCCTCGTTTACTCGCAGAACGAGCGATGCGCTATTTGTGGTAATCTGAGATATAAGTCATAGTGATTTTCTGTTGTATGAAGGGACACAATCAACTGCCGCAACAATGTCTGTCAAATAAAGACTTCATTTCATTGCCATTTACGGTTTCTATTTCATCCGCTAAACAGAACTGTGTGGTAATTCCTAATACCAGCCAGTCGGTATATGCTCAACTATCAGAACACCTCCTTGCACTCCGAAGGAGTAATTTTTCTTTTTCATCGATTTTGTCAGATTTTGTCAGTCACTTACCCTTTAACCTGTCTAGCCTGATTGCATCGACCACGTGATTACTCTCACGTCAGCACAATTCTCCTGAGTCACAAGAGCACGTAAGCTCTTTTAAAAAAGTTTTCAAAATGAAAATAAAAATTCCCCACTTTTTCCATATATACACCCACACATACAGTCACACACATAATATATACATATGTACACACAATTGGATGGCCGTTGACTCTTATGAGTTCCTTCACCCTTTGACGGGTTTTGTTTTCCATTCTGTAGGGTATCCAAAAATTACTTTCCTCATTGAGCACATGCCCTATCCGTCTCACCTGATGTTAGCAGCTGCTACTACTAATCCCTGCTCGCTCGCGTCCGTTCACTACGACTGCCCCAGGCCGAAAGAAGACGACCCTGGTCTTGCTTCCTTCACTTCCTCTCTCATCCTTCCTGTCCCGGTGGGGCCCCTTAACCGTTGACGTCACAGTCCTTTCCTTCCGGTTCACCTCATCCCCACACGCCCCACTGATCTCAAAGATCAACTCACTTCACCCCATGTCGAGATCTGCCATCCACTCGGGTGGACGCATCGCGTGCTGTGATCTCTGGAAGGAGGAAACTTCGTTCTCTTCTTCTCCTCCATCTTCGTCGTACAACGAAGCGACAATTCTGCTAACATCCAAGACATGACGCGGCATCCACAGAAACGCTATTTCTGGAATTAACAGCCGTCACTGTTCCCCTGTTTCACTGAGATGTGCAATGTGCCTTCGAGGGGGTTGACCCAGACTTCAGCCTCTACCCGCAGAAAGGCAGGTCTACTCTCTTCCGCAGGGCATTCTGATGGTTTACTCGGATGCCACTATTCATATCTGACTATCACCTTGTATGGCACGGACTCTATGGCCTGTCCTGATCGGGGCGACATGTTGTACCAGAATATCGCTTCCGACGGTGATATTCGTCCCCTCTCTGCCATGGCCTTGATCGTGCGATGGTGTCTTTCCACGATTCCATTTCCATTCGGCCTGTATGCCACTCTGAAGAAGCGATGTACATTCCACTTAACAAGCATCTCCTTCATTATTTCCAAAGGAAATTCACTGCCGTTGTCCATCAGCAATTTGTCCACGGGGATCCGCTTCACGAATATCTCGTTCAGGATACGTGCAATCTCGTCTGTAGTGTCCGTCTTTATTTTCCTCCATATGGCCATCTGACTCAGTCCTTAGTCGACCATCGAGAGATACGTCCTCTGCCAGTAGTGTGTTACATCCACCGCCAATCGTCTCCAGTTGTGCTCTACCGAGACGTTTCCCTGTTCATGCACATCCGGAGCAGGGTCGATGGATTGACACCTATCACAGTTCCCAACTACCCTTTGAATACTCTATCTAGTAACGTCGGAGTCAACCCTCCTGGCCAGATACAGGGTTCTATCCACACCCATATGATGCATGGCATGCAGTCTTCTTAGTTCCGAGTCACTTAGCCGACACATTGCAACTAATCTTTGCTTCGAATCTTCTGGCTCCGCCAACCAAGCCTTTTTCACCTTGGTTAGAATGTCTGCCTTGTTCCTGTCTGAAGGCACAAACATCACGCTCAGCTTCAAACCAAATTCGGTAGCTAGCTCTCCCAGAACCCCTAGGCGGCGCTTTACTCACATCTCTGCAGCTCCTTTGGTTCTAACCCTCTTTTCATCGGTAATCACTGATCCTACCTAGCCAAGCACGGTAGTCGAATCGGTTTGGATTTCGATAGTGCCCAACCCCCATTTCAGAGCAATATTCATCCCCTTCAACACCGCGTCCAACTCAACCACGTTGACGTTGATCTGGTTGTAATTATCTGCTTTTCGAAGCCAGGCCGCGTCTTCCAGTTCGACTCCTCCGATTTCCAGAACAACTTCTGTCGCTCTGCTGCTAGCATTACACCATACCGTCCCATTCTCCAGTTTGGGCACGTACCAGTTTCCTCTTACTGGGTCTTCTGATTTTGCTCTTGATACGATCTCCAGTTTTCCCCGTCTGCTCGTCTCATGATGTAGCTTCACGCTGTTCGAAGCCATTCTGCGTTTGTTTAGCGACCCACTAGTCTCCCACACATCGAGAATAGTTTTCACCTGTTGACGTTGGTACCCAGTTCCGGGATCTCATTCCCCTTCCGAAACACCAAAACACTTGTTTTGTCTCTTTGAAGCTTGAGCCCCAGTGCAGCTCCTCCAATCATTGGCTCCGGTGACTTCGTAGTCAACCCGAAGTTCTTTAGATGAATTACGACCTCTGTGGTAGACACTACAGTATCATCTACCAAGATGTCTATATAGGAATTGGTAGCCTTTTTTTAAAATCTTATCCACCTTTTCTAGGATAGATTTGAGCACTGTCACCATGAACTTTGGCACAGAATTTAGCCAGAAACCCACCCAAGTCAAACAATATGTCTGGCCCTTATATCGCACCAGCTGATACTTCCAGCTTTTCACTCGCATGGAGCTGCAGATATGCCGACTGTAAGTCGATAATCGTCTCCGCACTCGTCATCTATCTCTATTTACGCAGTGTCTCACCGCAGACGTCAAATACCTCGCCGTCCGTGGCACGATGCACAGCTATTCATCTCTCGAAAGTCCAGTACTGGCATGACATTGTCCTTTGTTGGCTGCACCACTGACATTAGTGGCAGCACTCCGCTCATCACCTCATCCTTCCACGGAATGACACCCTCTTTAATCCACCTCTCTATCTCCCCTTCAAACTCACTCCTGGCATGTCTTTTCAAGGTATGCTGGTAGCAGCTCAGCCTGTTCTTCAGCGTCGGAGGCTCCCCTTTCCAGCGTCACTCTACCGTTCACCGCTGACCGTCGAACACCCGGCCGATAATCTTTCTCCTCAATGGTGTAAGCAGTACAGCCCTCTGCAGAGCTCTTCCCCCTTTCATGTTGCAGCCCCACAGCACATGACATCTCCACCGATACTGACACCCCCAAGGTGGTTGATTACGTCCATGGCCATCACAACGTCAATTCCGTCTACCACGTGGTCGATCACAATCGCCCGCAGTCTTAATGTTGTGCCCCGCACCGTTACTTCTACTTCGCTGCAACCCTTACATCCAATTTCACTGCCATCGATCAACCGAACACTACTCGTCCCCTTCCATTTTTTTCACCTTTGGGGGTCACGAGAGACGTCGCACAGCCCGTATCCGCGAGGCCTTTGAACGCAACCAAGACTTCAACTACGGGTGGCGACTGCACGTGCACCTCCACTTGCTCGCGGGGGAAATTTGTGAGGCAGTAACTTCCCCCGTAGCCTTTTCCCTGACTGTAGTTTCGAGTGATATACACAGTCTGCCTGCACCGGTTGCAAACGGGTCCGGGCTTCGTCTCCGCGCACTCACTCGCCATATGCAGTCCCTGGCAGTTGAAACACCGGCCCATGTGTTGTCGCTCCACAGCAATTTTTTTCTCCTCGTTCTTTACTGGTCATTGCACAAAGTCGCGGGCTTCTGCAGCTTCCATCGCTACTGCCTTCCACCTGGTGTCTTGTGTCGACACAAGGCACTTGGTAGTTGTATCGGTATGTTGTCGAGAAAGCCATTTACGAAGGCCAGTCGTGCTGCCTTCTCTAGAACCTCTCCGGTAAAACCAGATAGCATAGCCAGTCTCCGAACCTCCGTGGCATACTCGTCGACCTGTTCCCCTGTCCACTTGATCGTTCCCAACTTTGCAAATGCTGTGTACATTCCCTCCGGATAGCCTTCCCTCAAGCGCTGCTCGATCTTCATCGCGCCCAGCTACTCTTTCTCATCAATCTCGAGCTACAGCGCCAATGCGCTTCCCTCAAGATACAGACCATGAGAGCTGCTACATCGTCGATGCTTTGTAGCCTGACCATCATCTTGATCTTACGGATCCAGGCGATTACATCTCCTTCGCTACAGAAAGATCTGACAGCATCGTTACTGATTCTTATCTTTGCTGCCATCTCATGGAAGGGGACAACAACAATGCAAAAACTATATTTATATTCGAAAGCCGAAATAGCTTGTGGTAGGAGGAAACTGTAACGCGGGGAATAAAATACAGTTCACCTGCTTCTCGTTGTTTGCTGTCCAGCTACGTTAAGTCCAAACACGTACCTGTCTAGCCTAATGTTTGCAGCTGCTACTACCAATCCCAGGCCGAAAGAGAACGATCCTGGTCTTGCTTCCCTCACTTGCTTTCTCACCTTTCATGTTCCGGTAGGACCCCTTAAGTGGGCTCCTTAACCGTTGACGTCATAACCCTTTCCTTCTGGGTTATCTCATCCCCACACATAAGACAGACAAATAGCTAGGTAGCTAGATCGATCGATAGATAGATAGACAGACTGACAGACAGATAGACAGACAGAGAGACAGAGAGACAGATAGATAGATAGATACACACACGCATACATACATACATATACATACATACATACATACATACATACATACATACATACATACATACATACATACATACATACTTACATACATAGAAATGATGCTATGTGGTGACACATACGTAATGAAATCTATCAATGTGACAGTATATGTGCTCTCACGTAAGAAAAACTCACTTATATGCAAGTATCTAAACGTTCCTATTTATACGAAGGGTCAATGTCAGTCACTGTTTAATAAGCCACAATAATGTTGAACTCCAGAAAACAATTTGGTGGATGGGTAAGAAAATTACTCGTCATTTCTTTTTAATTATTGAAGGTCAATAACTGGGACAGTGCGTGGGTGAAAAAGAAAAACCCTGTGCTTTCAAACAAACACTTGCTTTATTGCTGCTGTGAAGGAAGCAAGCCAGAATCAGTTTTGCTAGGCTGGAATGGACCAGAGATGACAAGAAAATTATTTCGAGGAAAAATATCCAGTGAAAATGAGGCTAATTTAAAAAAAATATATTATGTTGTATGGACTGGCCGAATTATTAGAGTCCAACACGATCCTTTCTGTTTTAAATACAAATCCAGCAGTGATCAATTTTTCTTTTCATACATCTGGAGGTCAACAACATAAAGTGGTGGGGCTCAGATTAATCGATACATACTAAACTTGGAATGTATTATACCCTAACATTGTGTCAATGTCAGAATATAATATTTTCTGCTAGATAAGGCGGCGAGCTGGCACAAACGTTAGCACGCTGGGCGAAATGTTTAGCGGTATTTCGTCTGTCTTTACGTTCTGAGTTCAAATTCTACTGAGGCCGACTTTGTCTTTCGGGGTCGATAGATTAAGTACCAGTTGCGTACTGGGGTCGCTCAAATCGACTGTTCCCCTCCCCCAAAATTTCGGGCCTTGTGCCTAGAGTAGAAAAGAATATTTTCTGATAGATATTTTACAAACATGTAATATTGGTTTCAAATTTTGGTACAAGGCCAGTAATTTCGGGGAGGGGATAGGTCGACTGCATTGACCCTAGTGTTAAACTGGTACATATTTAAGTTGACCTCGGAGGAATTTGAACTCAGAACGCTAAGCATTTTGCCCGGAATGCTAACGATTCTGCCAGCTCGCCGCCTCTACAAACATGTAATATCAAAAAAATGAAATAAAATAATCAGCTACGAAGAGAGTTTCTATATGGTCAATCGACTTGCTTGAAAAAGTAGCGATATTTAATTCAAATCACTCCTTTATAAACTTAAATAAGCACTGACTCAGTGGTTAGAGTGTCGGGCTCACAATCGTGAGGTAGTGAGTTCGATTCCTGGACCGAGCTGTGTGTTGTGTTCTGGAGGAAGAAACTTATATCTCGCTTCTCCGGTTCACTCAGCTGTAGGAATGAGTTGTGACGTCACTGGTGCCAAGCTGTATCAGTTTTTGACTTTCCTTTGGATAATATCGGTGACGTGGAGAGGGGAGGTTGGTATGCATGGACAACTGCTGGGCTTCCGACTTGTGCCTCGGAGGGTATCTTTCTAGGTGTAAACCCATTGTCATTCATAACCGAAGGGGGTTTCTACCCTTGCTCTTTTTATTACATATCCTGAAAAGAAGGGGTGTTCGAGGAATGCTTTGGATCATAGATTTTATTGATTATAGATGACCAAGAACTAAACAATAATAACCAATGACAATAATACAGGCGATTTTTAAACTGAAATCTTTTATTTTTTAAGTGAATCTCTTGGTGTGTAACCAGGGATTGGACAAGAGCTTGCTCTATCGAGTAAATATTTCAAGATTTTTCAATGGTTTCTCCTCTTAAAATAATTAACATCACATTTTGAATTGTTGGCATGTACTATTTGCCGACACAAAAGGTGGTTTCATAGGAAGCCTCTTTTATTGATTCTAACGGTTTCTAAGGAAATAACCGGAACGCATTGCTTTACTCTCACAATCTGGCATAATAAGGTTCTGTGATCAAGTTAAGTTTAAATCCTGACATCGTCTTGACAGCACTAGCGTAGCTTGGGTGTGTGCCGCCCTCGGACCTCACAAAAAATACATATTGCTTACAGCAGACCCTTTAAAAGCGCCGCCCGGGGCAGACCGTCCCTATCCTAGCTACGCTAGTGCTTCATAGGAATTAAACGATGTTTGAGTCGAAGTCAGAGGTGAATTTCGTTCAGAACATGAATAATGGTAAATATTCCAGCGTTTCAACAAAAATAAATTCCCACAGAGTTCACTCTTTTTTCTCCCTCTTTCCCTTTTCTTTTATGTATATTTCCTTCTCCTCCCTTATTCTTTGGATAACTGTGCGAGCACTTTATTTTTTAGGAAGTGAAGAATAGTGGACAAAAATTTGACATAAATTTATTTATAGGGACCCTGCCATAAAGTAAATGCGTGCATATTCGTGCAACAACTTTAGAAGGTTACACTTTATGCGAAACTTTTCAATTACATTTGTGTGGTAATGTTAGCATTATGATTTAATTCCCCCTCCCTCCTTTCTGCGATTCTCTCTCTCTCTCCATCTCTCTCAATACATACATACATACATACATACATACATACATACATACATACATACATACATACATACATACATATGTACGTACACGTCTAAGTGTGTGCATGAGTGTTTGTGATGCGTGTGTGTGTGTGTAGCTGTGAAATAAGACGTTACAATTGGTTAGATATTATATAATTCGTATTACGTCACTTAGAAAAATATTTAAATAGAACACCTCGACTATCAACATATGCACCATAGACCAATGAATGTGCCGTCTTTAGGAGGCCGCTCGACCTGCTAGAAATAGCAACAAAATCTCCCTCAAACTACACACTGCACTCTTATAGACGTTACACTGGCTATTGTTGAAGGATGGTGGGATCACTATTCGAGAAAAGAGGAAATGGTCATGGCCTAAAAGGCATCAGTTCATTACTGTTGGATCAAGGCTGACTTGGTATTAAATACCAAGAACACACTACAACTATCATCACCATAGTCATCATCATCACCATAGTTACCATCATAAGTAGCAGCAGCAGCAGCAGCAGTTGTAGCAGCAAGTTACGCTCCACACTATACAACACGCAACAATAACCGTTAACATAGAGGAGAAAAGAAGATAATAAAAGATAATAAAGAATACGAAGATTGGCAGCGCTTCTCTGCCTCGCTATCATTGCGACTGAATAATTGCTACATTCCAAAGAGAGAAAGAGAGAAACCGACAGAGGGAGGGGAAGAGAGACAACCAGACAACTAGACAACCAGACAAAGAGAGAGAGATAGAGATAGATAGATAGATAGATAGATAGATAGATAGATAGAGAGAGAGAGAGAGGAGAGAGAGAGAGAGAGAGAGAGAGAGAGAGAGAGAGAGAGAGAGCTGGGTGCTGTGTTGGAATGCCAATAACAGATGTTGGATGTCCGGAAGTAAAGAGAAGATTCAGTCGTCAGATGAAGAAAGAG
This sequence comes from Octopus sinensis, assembly GCF_006345805.1. Lineage (NCBI taxonomy): Eukaryota > Metazoa > Mollusca > Cephalopoda > Octopoda > Octopodidae > Octopus > Octopus sinensis. The sequence goes on along the minus strand of NC_043009.1, from coordinate 21,314,642 downwards.
AAGGGGATTGTTGAGAAGAGATGGAGCAGTTAGAAAGAGAAAGTGAGTTGATAAGGGGTTAGATAAGAAAAAATCTCACTCACGAGTCAACAGATTTTAATGTTGATAACAGTAGAAAAACAATAAATCATAACTGTCATCACTATTATCATCATCATCATCATCATCGTCGTAGTTGTTATTGTCGACACTCATCATCAGGGACTCTCAATCATTCTTTGGCCTATTGACCCCTTTGATTCTTATTTTACTCTACTGGACCCGCCATAGTCATTTGATGGATATTTAAAAAATCTTACTGTATTTCTAGAACTAAAAATGATTAGGAAGATATAAAGATATATAAAGATATAGGCGTAAGAGTGGCTGTGTGGTAAGTAGCTTGCTTACGAACCACATGGTTCAGTCCCAATGCGTGGCACCTTGGGCAAGTGTTTTCTACTATAGCCTCGTACCGACCAAAGCCTTGTGAGTGGATTTGGTAGACGGAAACTAAAAGAAGCCCGTCGTATATATGTATATACATATATATATATATATATATATATATATATATATATATATATATATATATATATATATATATATATATATATATAAACTTTATTTTAAGCAGCAGAAAATTCAACAAAATCTGTTACTCTGAGTTTCTCGTTGCCGTTCATCAGACAGTTTTTGCTAGAATGGAACTTATATATCAATTCAATCTATACTCTTACAAACGCTACACCTTTAAAAAGAAATGGACTTGTTTGATTGGCCCTTTAGAAAAAACGGTCAATCTTCGAGCGATAAACAAAAAGGTCAAAAATATATGTATATATATATAAAAAAACTTATAAAAATTATAAAATCCGAGGAAAAAACCGAGGAAAAAACCTATTGCCGTTAATGAAGACAGTGCAAATTAATGCATAGAAATTAAACCTGTTATAAATACTGCAATACATATTTATATTAAAATCTACATATATATATCAACATACACAAAAGGATGCGCGTAAACGCCATACATACATATACAGACGTATGAATATGAGTCTAAATATACACATAAAAGCATGTGTACATATATTCACGCAAACCGTCTCGCACGCAAGCTAAAATTCATCTATGTAGCAATTCTCATATACTGAGCAAGGAGGGGGAACGAAAGAAAGGGAAAGAGAGAAAAAGGAACGAAGGAGGGGTGGGGAAAAAACTTGTAACGATGTTATTGGCATCTATAGAGACCAGTATACATACACAAGTTTGAATGGATACATATACATACCGTCGTGTATATGTGTGCTTAAGCACAAGCATACTTTCACTTACACATACACAGATACGCATGCTTACAAATACATATGCTTTGCTATACACATACTTATATAAACATTCTAATTTCGACAACATTGCTTTTTTTAAAAAAAACATTGCTTTTAAAATATGGGTGCATTAATAAAAATATATACGAAAGACATATAAAATAAAATATAACATCCTATTTTGGGTCATTTATAAATAATCAAGGTAATATAAATAATCAAGGTAATCCTATGCAATACAATAACATGAAAACAAAGTTTGTAGGTTTTTCCTAATATATATGTAGAAACATAAGACTTTGCTATACGGATTAATATCCGCGTAGCTTGGAAACAGAATCAAAATCCGTCGTAGCGCTCAAGAGTCAAAATCAAGATCAAAAATCAAAAATACAAAATATATACTCTATCCATATGGTATATTTATATTCGACATTTTAAATTTAGCCGCGTGCCTACATAAGTTCATTAACTCACTTCTTTGATTCAAAGAATTATTGTCTTTGAATAAGATGTGCATTTTTTCTAATAGGCAAAGTCTGCACTTGAAATTATATTTGTAAGCTCCATGCCTGTATGGTGCCGCCCATGCCTGTATGGTGCCATATATATATATGTATGTATGTGTATATATTTGTGTGTCTGTGTTTGTCTCCTCAACATCGCTTGACAACCGATGCTGGTATGTTTACGTCCCCGTAACTTAGTGGTTCGGCAAAATAGACCGATAGAATAAGTACTAGGCTTACAAAGAATAAGTCCTGGGGTCGATTTGTTCGGCTTAAGGCACTGCTCCAGCATGGCCACAGTCAAATGACTGAAACAAGTAAAAGAGTAAATGAGGAATTGTATTAAAAATTGTTAAAATATTTTGTATATTGCCAAAATAAAAGCAATTTATTACACAATTTTAACAGGAAAACCTTCTATGGACTCCAAGAGTCATACGGAGCCCGGCTTCTTTTGCCGAACTGCTAGGTTACGGAGATATAAACACACCAACATTACAAGGCTTCGGTCGGCCCGAGGCTGTAGTAGAAGATACTTGCCCTAGGTGCCACGCAGTGGGACTGAACCCACTGAACCATGTGGTTGAGAAGCAAGCATTTCGACGATGTTAGAATTAAGTTACCAAGTAAAATATTTAATACTCAACCCCAGAATTTCGATATAACATGTAAAGTAACATGCAAGGTGAAACAAACATAGGAGACGCTTTGCCTACGCAAAAACTGCAGGAGCTCTTCAGAGATATTACGATCTCTTCTGAATAGCTCTCAATGTGAAAAGTTAATGACGGTTGATCCTGATAGTACCCTATAAAGGAGGTATCTGAGATCTCTAACTACACGACCCTCTCAGAAATAATTGGCAGAAAAGATGGCTGGGTGGTATTCGCTAGCTTTTATCAGCAACTTCAGTCAGTAGGTCTAAGTGTCTTTGGCATTGTCGTTGTCCTTAAGAATACAATCATAATTCTTCCCAATGCAACAGGTTCCCTTTTTCTTGGATTGTTAGAATCTCCGACCTCTGAATGCTGAATATATCGTCTGTCACCCACTAGCGTAGTTAGTGGGATGGGGAGCGCTAGGAGCGGTCCGCTCCGGGTGGCACTTTTAAAGGGGCGGTACTTTTGGGTCTGCTGTATGCAATATGTGGCTTTTGGTGGGGTCTGGGGGTGGCAAACGAAGTGGCCGCCCCGGGCGTTACACACTCTAGCTACGCTACTGCTGTCAGCCTCCCTTTGAGGATACTTAGCCTCCAAGTTTTTGCTGGATTAAACGTCATACGTGACCATTTTCAAGCGAGCTCAGGTCCACGGTGGATTGATGGTATCATCACCGTTGTCATCCATGAAGTCCCTGTAGATTGAGTACCTTTTGTTGTTGTTAGTTTTGAGTCCTCCTCACTGTTTCCTCTCACCTCGAAAAGTAATGTTCCTGGCTTCCACGAATAGGATCACGAATATTGTGCACTCTGTTATCATACCCTTTTCCAGTTTTTGCTATTTGGTGGTGAAATTTCCCAGTGTGGCCGTCATATTCAGCGAATCCATGTGCGACATCACGAGTTCGACTGCTGTTGTTGGTACTTGGCAGTACTGCATTGCACCATAGATTAATTATTGGGTGCAACTCGGGTAGATTTTGGCGAGATCTAACCATGCTATTGTCAGTATATTGTAATTACTCTTTGCCTCCTTAATTATGCGGATGATTGCTGATGCATGTTCAGAGTAACCAGAGTAGCAGGAAATCCTCCTTTTCTGATACTAGTGTCGAAACACTCATTAAACAGTAAATATGTTGTTGATCTTTTGGCGATGACGGACCAAACGATCTTTCCCTCGATATCTAATAGAGAGATCTCTCGAAACCAGGAAAATCCTGCTGAGTTTTCTTCTGGAGCAGAACAGTTCTCAGCAGGAGACCAGAGCCAAATTTGCTGCTTCATCCTGCAGACAAATGTAAAAGTCCTGCCAGCCTGCTCAGCAACATCAGACAATTTTTAAAATCCTACATTTGAAGGCACATGACTCTGAAGTAGATCCCACGCGAACTTTTGCTTCCACTGCCCTCACTTCGTCGAAAGTGAAATCTACCACGTTGAAAGGGTTGTGGAGTTTGAGCGTTAGCAGTACAAGAGACAATCTTCCAACGGAATAGTTATTCTGGGGCTGGGGCCCACCATGTATTGCTGCTACTCTGCCTCTCCTTTGGAACAAATAAGCCTCTGTTTTTGTCTCATTTTTTTTTATTGTGGCTGTTAAACTGTTAACTGGAAGGTTTACTTAAAAACGCCTTACTTTGCCTTCCTCTCTTTTCTCTCTCTTCCTCCCGCACCTCTGTCTCTCTCTGTGTCTCTGTCTGTCTGTCTGTCTCCCCCCCTCTCTCTCTCTCTCTCTCTCTCGTGTGTCTGACCAGCAAAGCTGGAGTGGAATTCATCGTAACTCTGAGCTCAGCTGGTTTCCGGCCAATTTCCCTTCATCTTCGACTTCTTTCTACCTATTCTTCAGCTGTTTCAACTCTTTTTCATTATAATATCAAACTCTGTCTCTTACTGGGACCATACTGCTTGTTGTTTTTTCTTCTTCTTTCGTAGACACATATACATCTATGCATATACATATACAAATACATACATACATACATACATACATACATAGATTCATAGATACATATATATGGGGAGAATTCAGAAAAAAAATACAAAAGACGAAGACAGGTGGTGTAGAAAACAAACAGATGTATTAGTATAACGCTATATATATATATATATATATATATATATATATATATATATATATACATATATATATATATATATGTATATATATGTATATATATATATATATGTATATATATATATATATATGTATGTATATATATATATATGCATGTATATATATATATATATATATGTATGTATATATATATTTACATATATATATATATATATACATCATTGCAAGCAAGTACAGGTGAAGTCCCTGCTCAACCTCACCAATGCCTTATTCATGGAGCAAGTTGTACTCAAACCAACTAGGGCGAATAACATTCTGGATCTCTGCTTCACGAACAATATGGACATCATTCATGACGTGAAAGTGACACCGACAGTAGTCTCGGAACACAATATAATAGAGCTGTCTATGTTTGGGCCGAAAGTAACCAGAGATATACAGCCTAAAGGAAGCATCCGAAAAATCTCCAATCTGAACTTCCACAAAGCAGATTGGAAATCGATCCAAAAAGAGATCCTCAGAGAGGACTGGCCGGAATGTCTCTCCACACCAGATATTGACATGAAACTAGAATGTTGCATGTCTTCTGTGCAAGCCGTATGCCAGAAATATGTCCCAGAGCACAAGGCCAAAACAAATAGGAGCAAGATTCCAAGAGACAGGAAAAGTAGCGAAACGTCCCGCCTAAAAACAACACTGATGGAGATCGAGAAAAAGGCTGCAACAATCCTATGTGAGGGAGAAAGCAGACAAAGAAGTCTGGGTTATAAAAAACATTAAATCAAACCCAAAGGCCTTCTTTCATTACGCGAAAGAAACAGTCTCAGTACACTACAAGATAGGACCCCCTCCTCCAAAAGGATGGCTCCCTAACAGACAGTCGAACTAAGATCAGTGAGATGCTGAATGACCAGTTCAAAAGTGTCTTTACCACCCCGTTGGAACACAGACAAGTGAACGAACCAATGGACTTCTTTGCCGCCTCACCTATAACCAGCGACGCAGTTACAATAGAATGCATTGACATTAGCGAAGAAGATGACCTACAAGCCATAGACGAAGTGGACACAAACTCAACTGATGGTCCAGATGGTTTCCCAGTGTTAGAATACGACCGTACGTGAGGAGTTTGGTGACATATTTCTCCTCTTGTACAGCGCACGGCCGCATCCCAACATAACATAATGTTATGAAGCCATAATACATGTTTATATACAGTGCCAAAGTAAATGAATAAAGGACGCCAAGATAGATTTTATTCACAGTGTACAAAGTGATTTGTGATTATTAGCGTAGTGTTGTGTCATGAATGCATGCTTATAATATTCGTGTCTGTGTGTTCGTGTGTGCGACAGAAGTACAGAATAAAGTGCATGCGAATACAACAGAGCATAAGAGAAGTCTCAACAATTTGAGTTAAAATGGAGTTATTTTAGAGTTATTTTACCAGTTCATGTAGTACACAATAATGAGTTCTATAACAAGATTTGAATCTCGGAGCGGAGATTAGTTGAATCACTTGTTGTGCATATTTTTCTCTTGATATAGATATTCTTTCAGATATATATACTGCAACTGTTTTTCCGTGGTGAGGTTTTCGTGCTAAAAGCATGAGTTGAATCTGTATTTATCTTGTTGTGTACAAGTTGAAATCTTCGTAGATGGAGACGATGCTGGTGATGACGTTCTGTCTGTCACTGGTTTACAATAGCGTCTTCATAGTATGGTTGGCTTGGCTGTCGTCTGCTTTTCGAACTGGAACATGGTTGAGTAAGCTCTGTGTGGTCTCCGACCAAGACTTTAAAAGGTCTTAAGTCGAAAGACGGTGAATCATCAAATAATCAGCCTATTTATGGAGTTAAGATGGCTCAAATGAAAGGTCCTATCCGAAAGCCGTGATTGGTCAGTTTACACATTGGCGCGAAATAAGTAGAGAGACAGACCGCGCTTAGATGCTAACCAATCAGATCAGTGGACACAACAAGGTTAAACTAGCCAAAGATATTTTGTAATCTCAAACGAGATCATTCCTAATGTTTTTCTCAAACAGTGAAGATAGCAATGAAGATAGCAATATTGCTAAACCAGCAATCCTCCTCAAAGCGTGTAAGCATGCCCTGGCAAAACCCTTCAAGATTCTCTTCCAGAGCTTTCTTACAAATGGCAAACTGTCAAGCAAGCTGAAGGAGGGAATAATATGTCCAATACATAAAGGGGGAAGTAGAGCAGATGCCAAAAACTATAGGCCTATCTCCCTGACTTCATACATCAGCAAAGTCATGGAACGGATATTCAGAAAGAAACTAATCGCATTCCTTGAGGAAAATAGCTTGCTGAGTGATACCCAGCATGGTTTTCAACCAGGTAGGAGCTGCCTGACCCAGCTCTTACAACATTATGACTGGGTGTTGAGGCAGTTACTCAACAAATCAAATGTGGACGTAATCTACCTTGATTTTGCAAAAGCTTTTGACAAGGTGGATCATGGTATGATATGCCACAAACTGCGTGACCTCGGCATAGCTGGAAAACTTGGAGTGTGGTTACATGACTTCCTGAAAGATAGGAGTCAGGCAGTAGTGGTTAATGGAGCCTCCTCTATGAACACACAAATAGTGAGCGGTGTTCCACAGGGCACTGTCTTGGGACCACTGCTTTTTATAGTGGCCCTCTCAGATATGCCCTCAAATGCCCGGATAGCCACTCTGGCAAGCTATGCAGACGATACGAAAGTCTCGCAGAAAATACAGAACACCAGCAATGTTGCACACCTGCAGCAGGAGTTGGACTCAATCTAAGATGGGCTGAGGATAATAATATGCAGTTTAATGCTGAAAAATTCCAGGCCCTGCAATGCCAGCACCCAAAACTGAATATTAAACTTACAGGATACACCGGTCCACAGGGAATTTCAATCCCAGAGCCTAAGTCTGTGAGGGACCTGGGTATCGACATGAGTGATGATACCTCTTTCCAAGTGCACATTACCAGGATGGCGACAAAGTGCAGACGACTGGCTGGGTGGATCCTAAGAACATTCAGAACCAGAGATAAGGAAGCCATTATGGTCCTCTGGCGGACATTCGTCCTCAGCCACCTGGATTACTGTTCACAGCTATGGTCACCCACCAGTGTGAAATTAACAGCGGACCTTGAAGCAATCCAGAGAAGATTCACAAAGAAGATCGTCTCTTTGCAACAGCTCAGCTACTGGGAAAGGTTGAAACAGCTAAGACTCTACTCCCTGGAGAGAAGACGGAAGAGGTATGCAGTAATATATATCTGGAAGATCCTGGAAGGAATTGTGCCAAATTTTGGCATTGTAAGCTACACCAATGCTAGAAAGGGACGACACTGCATAGTGCCAAAGATCCCAGCAATGCCATCACGCTTCAGGACCAGCTACTGCAACAGACTGGGTTTCAAGGGCCCACAGCTTTTTAATATTCTCCCGGAGAGTCTGAGGAACTTGCACAAAGTAGATGTAGCGGTTTTTAAATCAAAGCTGGACATCTTCCTGTCGAGAGTCCCATATAAACCTACCTCACGGCAAGAGGTGCACATGAGAGTAACTATATCAAACTCCATTCTTCACCAAGTGCCACATATTAGAGGGGGCTCTTCGTAATAACAGTGTAGCACAAAACGGCGGTGCATCAGCATGGCCGCAGCTCTGAGCTAAAACAAGAAAAAACGAAATATATACATGTATATATATATATATATATATATATATATATATTATATATATATATATATATATATATATATATATATAAATTCTTTAAAATGTTTTAGCCCGAAGGCCGCGGCCATGCTGGAGCACCACCGCTGAATGAGCTACACTAATTTGTGAATCCACCTCTGATACGTGGCACTTGATCAACAAGGGACTTTGATGCTGCTGCCCGCATCTGCGTCTCCTGTCGTGAGGTAGGTTCATCTGGGACTCCCGACAAGAAGAGATCCAGTTTAGTTTTAAAGAAACCCACATCCACACCATGTAAGTCTCTCAGGCATTTAGGGAGGATGTTAAAGAGCTGTGATCCTCTGAAACCCGAGCTGTAGCAGTATCTGGACCTGTATTTTGATGGTGCTGTTGGAATCTTTGGCACCATGCAGTGGCGCCCCGTTCTGCGGTTGGGGTAACTTTGAATGCCAAAGTTTGGGACAAGACCCTCCAGGATTTTCCAGATGTATATCACCGCATATCTCTCCCGCCTCCGCTCTAGGGAGAAGAGGTTTAATACCTTCAGTCTTTCCCAGTAGCTGATATTTTGCATTGAGACGATTTTCTTTGTGTAGCTTCTCTGAATTGCTTCGAGTTCTGCTGTTAGTTTTATATTGTGTGGTGACCACAGTTGGGAGCAGTAGTCCAAGCGGCTGAGGACGAATGTTTTCTATAGGACCATCAGTGTCTCCTTCTCTCTTGTTCTGAAAGTTCGGAGAATCCATCCAGCTAGCTGTCTGCATTTTATCACCAGATTAGCAATATGCATTTGGAAAGATGCATCATTGCACATGTCAATGCCCAGGTCACGCAAACTCGGTGTGTGACACACTAATTGTACATGTAAGGCAACTTGGTGTAGTTGTGTGTGCTACATATCGCCCTCCAGATGCCCCAAGCCATGTAGGCAAGTTTGAAGACTGCCTTATAAAAATAGAAGTGTACTTCTTAGGGGAGACTTCAATCTACCCAATGTCAGATGGCCCGAGGGCCTTTCTCTCCCAGGAATGACACGATGTGAACGAGGACAGGCGAGGTCCCTCCTGAACCTCATCAACACCCTGTACATGGAGCAAGTAATACTCCAACCAACCAGGGCAGGTAGCACACTGGATCTCTGCTTCACAAATAATATGGATCTAATCCATAATGTGAAAGTGACACCGACACTACTCTCGGATCACAACATGGTAGAGCTGACCATGTACGGGCCAAAGGAAAGCATAGACATGCAGCCTACAAGAAACTCTCAGAATCTTTACAGTTTGAACTTCCATAAGGCAAACTGGAAACAAATTGAGAAAGAGATCCTCAAACAAAACTGGCCTAAATGTCACTCCTAGCCAGACATCGACATGAAACTTCAACAATTTATGTCTGTAATGCAAGCCATATGCTACAAATGTGTCCCAGAGAGAAAGGCCACTGTACACAAGAACAAAATCCCCAGAGAGAGGAAAATTATAATGAGACGGCGTACAAAAGTTTCAAATCGCCTAAACAAACAAATTGAAAGCAGTGAAAAGTCCCGCCTGAAAATAAAACTGTTGGAAATTGAAAAATGTCTGCAACCCTCCCGTGAAAAGGAAAGAGCAGACAAAGAAGCCTGGGCTATAGACAACATAAAATCTAACCCCAGAGCTTTCTACAGGTATGCCAAAGAAACAGCTACGGTGCACTGTAGGATAGGGCCACTGCTTGAAAAGGATGGCACACTCACAGGAAATCCAATGAGGGTAAGTGAAATACTGAATGAGCGATTCAAGAGTGTTTTCACTCCACCCCTTGGGCATTTCCAAATCAGCAATCCAACTGACTTCTTTACCACTGCAGATATAAAATCAGAGGCAGCGATGATTGATTACATCAATATAAAGGAAGACGATGTAATAAAGGCTATAGATGAAATGAAAACAAACTCAGCTACTGGCCCCGATGGATTCCCGGCAATCCTTCTAAAAGTATGTAAGAGAGTCCTAGGAAGACCACTGCAGTTCCTCTTTTAGAGCTTCCTAGCAACTGCCAAACTTCCAAGAAAACTGAAGGAAGGTAAAATATGCCCTATTCATAAAGGAGGTAGCAGAGCGGAGGCCAAGAACTACAGACCTATCTCTCTGACCTCACACATCAGCAAGGTCAAAGAACGAATAGTCAGAAGGAAACTAATCACCTTCCTTGAAGAAAATGACTTGCTGCCTGACACCCAACATGGTTTCCGACCAGGAAGAAGCTGCTTAACTCAGCTCCTACAACACTATGACTGGGTGCTGAAACGACTGCTCAACCACTCAAATGTGGAAGTCATATATCTCGACTTTGCAAAGGTCTTTGATGAAGTCGATCATGGAATGATATGTCACAAACTGCGTAATCTTGGCATAGTTGGAAAACTGGGAGAATGGCTTCATGACTTTGTGAAGGATAGTGAGCGGTGTTCCGCAGGGCACTGTTTTGGGACCACTACTGTTCATAATAGCCCTCTCAGACATGCCCTCAGCCACGCAGAGAGCCACGATCACAAGTTATGCAGATGATACAAAAGTTTCACAGGCAATACAGAACCCTGAAGACACTAAACACCTGCAATGTGAGCTGGACAAAATAGACAATGCTGAAAAGTTTCAAGCTTTATACTAAATGCAATACCCAATGAATACACTGGACCCGGAGGGATTGCAATCCCAGAGGCACAATCAGTGCGTGACCTGGGTATTTACATGAGTGATGACGCAACCTTTCATGTACATGTTGCTAAATTAGCAATGAAATGTAGACAACTGGCCGGATGGATTCTTAGAACCTTTAGAACACTTGTCCTAAGCCACTTTGACTATTGCTCTCAGCTATGGTCACCATCCAGTGTCAAGTTGATCACAGAACTTGAGGCGATCCAACGAAGCTACTGGGAAAGACTCAAGAGATTAAAACTCTATTCCTTGGAGCGTAGGCGAGAGAGATATGCCATAATATACATCTGGAAGATCCTGGAAGGACTTGTCCCAAACTTTGGCATCGAGAGTTACACAAATGCCAGAAGTGGGCGCCACTGCGTGATGCCAAGGACTCCAAATTTGCCATCAAGATGTAGGACAAGATACTGTGATAGCCTGGGCTTCAGAGGCTCACAGCTCTTCAATATCCTCCCGAAGAACCTGAGGGACCTGCATGGGGTGGAAGCGGATGTCTTTAAAGTTGGACTGGATCTCTTCCTGTCAGGTGTCCTGGATGAACCAACTTCACGGCAGGAGGTGCAGATGAGGGCAGCTGCATCGAACTGTCTCATGCACCAAATGGTAGTTGCTAAAAAGCATTCGTGAAGTAAAATCATGTAGCAACACCAAATGGCGGTGCCCCAGCATGGCCACAGCTCGTGAGCTGAAACTATATATATATATATATATATATATTATATATATATATATATATATATATATATATATATATATATGTATGTGTATGTGTGTGTGTATATATATATTGGAAGGTTTGGAGATGATGTACAGGTATTTTATATTAGAAGAAATATATATATATATATATATATAAATGAATGAAAGAATGGAGTCGAACGAAGATGTTAACAAAATTCCTTCACTCTCGACATATGTTTCGAAGACGGCATATTTTTATTCCGAAGGAATAAAATTGCATTATGCAATCTTCTCATCAGGAAAGATATGGAGCCTCTCTCAACCATAAGACGAACAAAAATTTCGATGATTGCCTACATGGTGATCACAGCGATAATGAATGTTTTTTTTAAAAAATCCGTTATAATCATTGACGTCAAAAATGGGTCGAAGGAGGAAGTAAAAATAGGTAGGGAACAGTATGTTTGCTGTATGTATGGAGGTGTGCATGTGTGCGCTTGTGTTAATGAGTGCGAGTGTTTGTGTGTGTGTACGTGTGTGTGTATATAACTGCATTTGTGTCTGTGTGTGTGATTGTGTGTGTGACAGAGAGACATACGTCAAGCATTGGCAGAAACACACTTTCCACTCATATAAATGATAAAGATAGCCACTGTAGTTTTAACAATTAACTTCACGTCCACACCACTGCCATAGACAAATTCTTTCCTACGCCTCCGAATATTCTTTCAATCAACGTTCACTTCCTCTTCCCTAACTCTTCCTTATATATTCCATTGCTGCTACATATCTTTGACGTATGCTTCTCTCTCTCTCTCTCTCTCTCTCTCTCTCTCTCTCGCACACAAAATCAAACACACAGACACAAATTTTCCCCTTACTACTATGTATATTTGACGTATGTCTCTCTGTCACACACACAATCACACATACAGACAGAAATGCAGTTATATACACACACACGTACACACACACAAACACTCGCACTCATTAACTCAAGCGCACACCTGCACATCTCCATACATACAGCAAACATACTGTCTCCTACCTATTTTTACTTCCTCCTTCTACCCATTTTTGACGTCATAAGTCGACATTTTTTGTGCATTTTGATGTCGACATAAGTTCCTTGATTTTCCTGATGAGAAATCTGCATAATGTACTCCTTATTCCTTCGGAATTAGGAATATGCAGCCTTCGAAAAATATGTCGAGAATAAAGGATATTTGTTAACTAGCCGTTCAACTCCATTCTTTCATATACTTATGATTTTAAAATAAACATACAAATTTCCGCACGAAGACACGTAGTCTATGCCCTAGGGACGTAGCTTCAACCGTGTTCTTTCTGGTGTGAATTTGCTACCCAGGTATCGGTTATCTTTCGAATTATCCTTAATAAGATAATTCATTCAATTATTCAAATATATGTATATATATATATATTATATATATATAAAACTGTAGTTGTGTGAGTGTCTGTCCCCTTCGATTTAGATTCCTAACTACTCCCACATTGTGCGGTGCAGTTTAACCAAATTCGGGTATCTTATAGTCGTGATTCATATCGAGCCCGTCTGAGTATTAGCGCGCGTCTACAATGAGTCTACGATTTTAAAAATAATTTAACATCATTTTTTATTCCATTTTAATGCATAATTTTTCGTGTGTCGATGGCGGCGGAGTTGGCGTCCATGGTCACACCTGCACCTGTTTGCTTCTCCCCTCCCTCGTGAAGCTGTGGGGAAGGGAGTGTAAGGAAATCAACGTCGTAAAGCGTTGTCAAGGAGACCAGCGACTTTTAGAACAACGATTTTATGGCTTGAAGACACCAAAACAGAAATGGCTAAGAAAGCCCGAATTGGCATCTATAAGGGAAGTAACTCTCTAAAAATGCTTATATAGTTATTTCCCTTACAAACCCGAGCAACGCCATGCGATACTGCTAGTATATATATATATATATATATATATATATATTATATATATATATATATATATATATATATATATATATATATATATATATATTTACTAGCTGAAGGTGACCCGCTCTACGCGCGGGTAAGAGTGTTGTTGTTACTTTCTGTTGCTTCCTTTCAGCACGTAAAAAGCACCATCCGAACGTGGCGGATTGCAGCGCCGCCTTGACTGGCTTCTGTGCTGGTGTCACGTAAAAAGCACCAACCGATCGTGGCTGCTGCCAGCCCCCCTGGCACCTGTGCAGGCGGCACGAAAAAAGCACCCACTACGCTCACAGAGTAGTTGGCGTTAGGAAGGGCATCCACCCGTCGAAACACTGCCAGATCAGACTGGAGCCTGGTGCAGCCTCCTGGCTTCCCAGACCCCTGTCAAACTATCTAACCCGTGCTAGCACGGAAAACGGACGTTAAACGATGATGATGATGATGATGATTCTCCCTCTTTGTTTCTTTCTCCTTTCTCTCTCACTTTCCCACTCTCTTACTCTTCCTTTCTCTCGGACTCTCCCTCGCTTTCTCTTACTCTCTATCTTTATGTATCTCTCTCCCATTTATAAACAACAAAAGATCTTGAGTAAGTTGAGAAATAAAATATTTAGAAAGATCAATCATAAATATCAGGCAGTAACAACGGAAAGGTCTGCTTCAAGACAGACAGCAAAACACTAACATTTAAAAGGGACAGACGAACTTGCGAGCTGAATAAAAAAAATAAAATATTGGAAACCAAAGTTTGAAGGGATAGAATTTGAGGATAGTAGAGTCACCATGGCTGGCATTTCTTAACGACGGACAGCAACGTATTGACAGTTCAACGGCTGGCGTAAAATTTTGAACTTGATGTAAAAGAAAATCCCTAAAAACCAAGTTTTGAATTGATTCTTTCTCACGACAGTAGACTCACGATGGCAAGCATTCAAAACTTCTTCATCATGGACGGCAACACATTGACGATTAAAAGGCTGGAGCAAATTTTTTAGCTTGACGTAACAGAGAATTGCTAAACACCCGCTCCTTTAAATTTTAATCCCCTTCCAGCCCCATTTAGACCCCTTTTCACATTTTGGTTAATAGAACCCGATTTCATTTGGGTCTACTGGGGCCACATTTTATAAGATGAGGACTAAACCAAGTTTCCCAAGTTCTGGTCATAAACTATAGAACACTCAACGAAGTTTCCCGAGTTCTGGTCATAGACCATAGAACAGTCAACCAAGTTTCCCGAGTTCTGGTCATAGACCATAGAACACTCAACCAAGTTTCCCGAGTTCTGGTCATAGACCATAGAACACTCAACCAAGTTTCCCGAGTTCTGGTCATTTGCAGAATAAATAGAGACAGCGGAGGTGGCAGACGTCGTTGCAATGTAAACATGATTTGTTATAAGAGAAAGATTGTCCAGATTGTGTGTTGGTGGTGGTGGTGGCGATGATAATTATCTTTAAGAATGGAGATAAAGAGAAATTGAATGGGAGTTAGAGGTAGAAAGAGAAGGTGTAAATTTTGGAGTGAATCCGACGGGATGTAGTGGGTTTTAACCCCGGCAAAAAAAAAATAATATCTGTTGCGTTTCTGAAAGAGGTGAAGTAGGAATATTGAAACTTTTGCGGCTGTCATTGATAGACTCGTTGTAGAATAAATAGAGACGGCGAAAAAAGAGAGAGTTCGAGACACCTTTCGTCTTTGGTTTCTAGTCCTTGTGAGGACTAAACCTCTGACCACACAAAGCATACTCAACCATGTTCCAGTTCGAAAGGCAGGCGACCACCAAGCAAAACTATATACGAAGATTTAGCTTGTACCTAAGATGGCTACAGATTCAACTCATACTGTTAGTGTGAAAATATCACCACGGAAAAACAGTCGCAGAATATCTATATCAAGAGAAAAATAACCAACCGACAGACACGACGTCATTGCCAACATCATCTCTATCTACGAAGATTTAACTTGTACACAAGATAACTACAGATTCAGCTCAAGCGGTTAGGTGAAAATCTCACCACGGGAAAACGGCTACAGTAAATATATCTGAAAGAATATCCATATCAAGAGAAAGATAAACACAACAAGTGATTCAACTAATCTCAGCTCCGAGAAACAACATCTTGATATTGAACTCTTACACTTCGTGTACCTCATAAACAGTAAATCAATTACCTGTCTTTAGTTTTAGTTCTTGTAAGAACTGGCTTCAGAGACAGCGCTGCTCAACCAAATGGTATACGATTGTCCCTGCTACAACTAGCTACGACGCTAATGTACACTCAACGCGGAGAGCCTACTATCTTCGCCGCCTCCACCATCAGGTACTTTTCTATGTCAACCACATTCACCCTACACAGACACAAAACCATGTTAACGCTTACCAGCTCCTGACGTCGACACAATTGTAAAATATGTAAAATAAATAATGTTTATATCTCAAACAGAAGACTTGTTGTCAATCCACTTATGTTCTATTGTTACTGCATGTATTTATGGCTTGTAATAAATCATTAAGAATGGGACCGAAAATAACAGTCGAAACTAATTAGTACATGGGTAATTATTTTATTTCGTATATTTTTCACTTGTTTATTGCTATGGTTTTGTGCTGAGTTTGATCTGAGAACATAATCTTTTGTGGTGAATGGCGATTTGACGTCTATATCTAGCATGTTGACTGTCCACTTTTCGTGTTCAGTCCTTAATTGGTATATATAAATATTTTAATCTTCGGATTCTTTTTTAATATGCTAGACCACTGGTCTTAATTGATAAATATCAATTTCTACCCTTAATTAATTTTATATAAATAAATATGTTCTCTAACCGATAAATTGACTGCTGCTAATTATTAGCTGCAGGCTAGTTTTCTCGGGCCTCAACGCGCCAAAGTAAAGGCATTTGAAAGATATATTCAAATGTAATAGGCTGAACTCCATGCACGCGGTATTTCGGTATCGTGTTTGCATCTAGTCCAGCAAATTGCTTTTATAACGGACCATGCTGATGATGGCTGCAGTTTTCCTTGCGGAAAATAACAGTCGAAACTAATTAGTACATGGGTAATTATTTTATTTCGTATATTTTTCACTTGTTTATTGCTATGGTTTTGTGCTGAGTTTGATCTGAGAACATAATCTTTTGTGGTGAATGGCGATTTGACGTCTATATCTAGCATGTTGACTGTCCACTTTTCGTGTTCAGTCCTTAATTGGTATATATAAATATTTTAATCTTCGGATTCTTTTTTAATATGCTAGACCACTGGTCTTAATTGATAAATATCAATTTCTACCCTTAATTAATTTTATATATATATATATATATATATATATATATATATGTATGTATGTATGTATGTATGTATGTATGTATGTATGTATATATATATATATATATATATAGGTACTGGTGTGGCTGTGTTGTAAGGGGCTTGCTTCCCAACCACATGGTTTTAGGTTCAGCCTCACTACGTAGCACCTTGAGCAAGTGTCCTCTTCTATGGCCTCGGGTCGACCAAATCCTTGTGAGTGGATTTAATTGATAGAAACTGAAAGAAGCCCATCGTATGTGTGTGTGTGTGTGTGGAGATAGATATAAATACACGCATATATTGAGTTATACTTTGATTCCTTACTAGAATCTTTATGTTCTAGTACAATAAAACATTTTCCTCCTAAATCCTTGTTACATTAATCATCTAAAATAAGCAAGGATAGGCTAGATTGTAATGACGTGGAGTCATACATAAATTAAAGAAATCAAATCTCATATTCTGAATACATTTAATACGTGTGTTTCAAATAATTATGTAAGAAAAATTTCATTCATACCTTTGTAGTGATCCTATAACGGTGCGCGCGCGCGCACCGTCCATTTTCTATTTCGCGCGTGCGAGTGTTGGTGCCTTCACCAAGGCACAGAAAGGAAGGGCCCTCTCGCGCATGCGCGAACCACCGGAAGCACGACCCTTTTGCCTACGTGGTAGTTAGCCAGGGCAAGGGGGTCGTAGAACGTTTGACCGCTAGCAGCAGCAGCCAACGACTTGGGACAGCAGCGACCGAAGGCGATGGACGTATATTTTCTCGCTGTCCAGCTTTGATAGCAGTCGGCCGAAGACTTTTAACCATTTTTGACCCGTTCTGTTTTTAGCGGCTGAACATTGTAAATATTACAATCGATTAACTTTCAGCCTTGCGCGCCCAGAACCAAAGGGATACCAGATAACCACTTATTGTTACTGTTACCACATTAGAGAATAAAGTAGTATATATATATTTTATATCTGCGTCTTGTTGTTTCTGACTGGTAGAATTCTGGATTATTAAAGCAACGGCTAGTGATTGCTTTCTTGTACCCCGAAAGTACAAGAGAAGATATTAACACTAAGACTGTTACACCTTCCTCAGTTACAACATATATTCATGTGTGTTGTTGTTGTTGTGTGTGTGTGTGTGTGTGTGCCTGTCTGTCTGTGTGTGTGAGTTAGTGTGTGTGTGTGTGTGTAAGCAGCGAATTGGGAGAGACGTTAAAGAGTCGACCTATTGTGTTTTGACCACCATGATCAGGTTGACTTTCATCCTTCTGAGATCGGTATATCCATAGCTACGGACTTGTAAAATCATTAGACTGTCGGACAAGACCCCTGTGGTGTTTACTCCGACTCTTTGCGCTCTGAGTTTAAATCCTACTTGGACTTACTCGGGTGGTAGACTTAATCAGTCATCTGATTGAACACCTCCATCTGGTACATTGGTAGCTTTGTTACAAACAATTAAGACAGATGCCTGATTTAAGGGTGACTTCCCTCACCCCATTAGTCTCAGAGGCCTTGTAAAAAGCCATGGATATTGTCTTTTCCTTCTGACTGAACGAGATGGAGTATGAAAAGTAAATGTTAAAGCTATCTGAATAAAGATAGTCCTATTTACATTTCGTTGAAAATTGCGTCCCCTCTCCTGCATACATCCACAAAACTTATGGAAATGCTGGCAATGCCTCACGCAGTAGAATATTGGATTTAAGAAGTTATGAGGAATATCGTCTTTTCAGGAATCAAATTCATCTTCGAGATGCAGTGCCTCACTGCTGTTGTTGCTGCTACTGTTGTTGCCTTCTGGTCAACATTGCCCTAACAGAATTTTGGTAAAACGCGTTCCAGCCGTGACCTACAATTTTTTTCCAGACGTTATATAACCCTGGACTACATTATCCAATGCGTCCTTCCGTTTTTATTTTAAAGTCAATGTAGGGGATATGACGACTATTTTAGCAGGCAGAGAGAATTCATAGCGATCCTCTGATGACCCAAATAAGTACTCGTTGTTGTTGTTTAAACCTAGGTCAGCCCTGATCCACCTGATATATTGTTATAGGTATTCCAACTATACTACCCGGTTTTAATACCTATAACCACATAATTTAAACATTTTTTCGTATCATTATTTGAAAACGTAAATTTTAATTTAAAGATGATTTGGTTGATATTTCTAGCCAGTCAGTTGACCACGCAAATACTTCTTCATTAGTTTATGTGCAAATGCGTGTGTGTGTATGTATGCGTGTGTGTGTGTAGTAAGAGGAGGAATATGAATATTCAGGCAGATAACGTGTAACCCTATGTAAAGTGCCAACTCATCGTTGAACATGATTTACTACTACTACTACTACTACTACTACTACTACTACTACTACTACTATACTACTACTACTACTACTACTACGACTACTACCACCACCACCACCAATCCTGATTCAAACTACTAACGGGTAAAATTACTCCTTGAACAATGACGTATTTGTTCACCCTGAAGAGATCTTACAAATTATGCATAAATCTTATAAATCTCTGCATATAAATATGCAGCTATTTGCAATTGATACGATCGAAACACGTGTCGGACAATTACTATGAATAAACCAAACGGAAAATCTGAATATTCAAATCCTTCGTTTTCCTTATCAGTTTTTATAAATATATATATATACTAGCAGTATCGCCCGGCGTTGCTCGGGTTTGTAAGGGAAATAACTATAAAGCATTTTTAGAGAGTTATAGCCAAAAGAAGCAAAAAAATGCATTAAAAATGTGAAAAAAATTATGGTAAATTTTTTTAAAAATCGATGACTCATCGTAGACATTTTTAGAGAGTTACTTCCCTTTATTTAAAAAATATGCGTTAAAATGGAAAAAAATGATGTTAAATTATTTTTAAAATCGTAGACTCATCGTAGACGCGCGCTAATACCCAGAAGGGCTCGATATGAATCATAACTATAAGATACCTGCTTTTGGTTAAACTGCACCGCAAAATGTGGGAGTACTTAGGAATCTAAATCGAAGGGGAGAGACACTCACACAACTACAGTTTTATATATAAAGATATATATATATATATATATATATATATATAAATTCACCAGAATGGACGCAATTTGAAAAATCCACCAGAATGGACGAAAGCGCTAATATATATATATGGTATAAGTTATATGATGTACAAAAACATGTAATATACAAATAAATATCTGCAAATATAAAACCATCCGAATTTCTGAGTACCTCATCTCTTCTAATATAAAATACCTGTACATCATCCCCAAACCTTCTAATAAATATATATATATATATATATATATATATATAATATATATATATATTATATATATATATAATATATTATATAATATATACATACATATAATACATATATTATATATATTATATATTATATATATATTATAGATATAGATATATATAATATATAATATATATATTCATATATAATACAAATAAGAAATTGGAGAAACAATTTAGTCCGTTCATCAGCTTTAGGATATTAGAATGTTGACTTATTTATTTAACAATATATATATATATATTATGGTGGTGGTTGCCCCCACGTTATCTAGTATGGCCATTGCACGAAGCTTAATCAATGTTGTTATCGTGCAATGCATGTGCAGGAAGACTTTTAAAGGGAGGAAAGGCTGTGCACTGAGTCAATCCCTCTCACTAAGCCACAGCAGCCATAATCCTAAAAGAAGGACATGTCAACATCATCGGTAACCACTGAGCCGCAGGTTTTATGTTGGAGGTATCCCAGTTACCTGAGTTACCTTCACTCCCAATAGTTTAACCGCGCGATCGGGTATTCAATCTGATTATTTCTATGTCCCCGCGCATGATACAGCCTTAAGACATTTATTGGATGGCCGTTGACTCTCAAGAGTTCCCGCCCTTTGATGGGTTTTGCTTTTCATCCCGCAGGGTGTCCAATATATATGTATAATACAAATAAGAAAATGGAGAACTAATATAGTCGGTTCATCAGCTTTAGGATATTAGAATGTTGACTTATTCATTTATTTAACAATATATGTATATATATATATATATATTTATATATATAATTAAGCTTGGTGGGGTTGCCGGTTTAGTCGCCGCCGACGACCCGATCATGCAACAGGTTGTACTGGGTTACATGCTACCAGTGGCACTCGAAAGTGACCTGACATAAATATATATTAATATTATTTATTTATATATTATATATATATATATATATATATATATATATATATATATATATATATATATATATATATATATAACATATATTATATATATATATATATATATATATATATATATATAACATACATATTATATACATACATATCATATATATATACATACATATATATATATTATACATAATATTATATATATGTATATTATATACATATATATATATACATATAGGCGCAGGAGTGGCTGTGTGGTAAGTAGCTTGCTTCCACACCACATGGTTCCGGGTTCAGTCCCACTGCGTGACATCTTGGGCAAGTGTCTTCTGCTGCTATAGCCACGGGCCGACCAATGCCTTGTGAGTGGATTTGGTAGACGGAAACTGATAGAAGCCTGTCGTATATAGTATATATATATATATATATAATATATATATATATATATATATATATATATATATATATATATATATAATATATATATATATATATATATGTATGTGTGTATGTGTTTGTGTGTATGTGTTTGTCCCCCTAGCATTGCTTGACAACCAATGCTGGTGTGTTTAAGTCCCGTCACTTAGCGGTTCGGCAAAAGAGACCGATAGAATAAGTACTGGGCTTACAAAGAATAAGTCCTGGGGACGATTTGCTCGACTAAAGGCGCTGCTCCAGCATGGCCGCAGTCAAATGACTGAAACATGTAAAAGTAAAGAGAGTATATATATACATATATACATATATATATACATATATATATATATATATACATATATATATATATATATATATATATATATATATATATATATATATATATATATAATATATAATATATATATATATAATATTAATTAGAGACAAAACCTCTATTATGCAAATCAAACAAAGAAAGACTTAATCC
This sequence comes from Octopus sinensis, assembly GCF_006345805.1. Lineage (NCBI taxonomy): Eukaryota > Metazoa > Mollusca > Cephalopoda > Octopoda > Octopodidae > Octopus > Octopus sinensis. The sequence continues at coordinate 21,292,584 of NC_043009.1, read as the reverse complement.
AATACATAAAAAATTTTATATAAATTAAATATAATTAAGATATCCACTACGATCGTTTCTTGTCACTTCAATGGACATTCGTCAGGTGGTTTCAAGGCCTAAAATATAATCAATATTTTTAAGATATAAATTTGAAATGACTAATATATATAAAATATAAAATTATCAATGAAAATATATATATAATATATAATCAAGAACTAAAATAACCCCTATAAATGATTGTATATAATGAAACCTAGTATTTAAATTCTCATATTTAAAGATGAAATAGCTAATTTCAAAAAACAACAAACAAAAAATAAAAAAATATATATACACACATGCTCATGCACATATATCCATGTATGTATATAAACATATCTAAATACATGCACAAACTCTCACACACATATATATATCTATACATACACATAAACATATAGACAAAGATAAATTTATAATGTAGCCGTATACTTCTACACATTACTTATTCATACTCCCACACACACATATACAATCACTCATTCATAAACATATTCTCTCAGCATAATAATAACACAGAGGAAATATAACATCCAGTAGCCGCAGATACTCAACCACAAACTTATAGAAATATTTCATTCTTAGTAAAATATTAAATACTATATACTATATATATGTAATAACCATATATAAATACGTAAACAAACACACACATATATATATTCTATATACTATATACATGTAATAAACACATATAAATACGTAAACAAACACACACACACGTATATATTTATACATACACAAATACATAAAGACAATATTTCTACACATTAATAATGCATACTCACACACACACACATACAATCAATCATTCATACATAACCGTATTCACACTGCAATACTCCAACACAGAGGAGGAACAAATCCAGTAGACACAGATACTCAGCTACATACTTATAGGAATATTCCTTACTTAGTAATATATTATTAAAAAATACTATCATTACTATAAACAAATTTATGAATGGGAATATTATCTTATATAAAATTATTCTATTATTAAACAAACCTAAACCATTTTAAATCGAAACCTATATATTTATCAAAGTATATCTAAATTATTTAATAACTAATAACAAAGAAAAATACGATAAATAGATCACTACATAAACAACAAGATTAACATAAGGAGAATATTATTATTCAAAGGCTTATACATATTAAAAATTACAATTTGGAGATCTTAAAAAATACGTACCTTCTATGCAATTTTGAACTATGAAGTAAATTTGAATGACAAATGTCTTACAGCGTTTAAGAAATTACGTTATCAACAGAAATAGAATAAATTTTTAATAAATTCTTTGCGCGTGATGAACCAACGTTATTTTAAAGATTATGAATGGAATATGTTTATCATCGTAAATAGAATGAATTTACTCATTTATTTATTTTTTTGTGATGTGTGTGTTTATATATATGTATATTTGATGATGTGTGTGTATATATATATATATAATATATATATATATACAAATACATATATATATATATATATATATATATAATATATATATATATATTTATGGATGTATATGTATTTATCTATTTATTTGTATGGGTGTGGGTGTGAATATATTGGTGTATATATCGAGTATTGTACGTAGTATATGTATGAGTGAGTGTGTATATATATATGGGTGTGGGTGTGTGTAAATATGTGTGTATATGTGTGTGAATGTATAGATGGGGGGATTGCTATATAGGTTTGTTCTTGTGTATCTGGTAATGGGTGGTTTTGATCATTATATTTGTTTTATTTGGGTTTCGTTTATCATGCTTTTTTTATTAAAGAATATTTTAGTAAATTCATTCTATTTACGATGATAAACATATTAAAATGCATAAATAGGGATATTCCGGAATTACAAGGTAGTTTATATAGAGATGATGCTTTGTTTATTGTACCTAGTATCAATAAATCAAAAATTGAGAGAATCAGAAAGAAAATTAGTAAATTTTTCAAAGATTTCAACCTAGGCATTACGTATGAACCTAACACCATGATAGCGAATTTTCTAGACGTTACCTTAGACTTAAATTCAGAGTTACATCACCCATTTAGAAAGAAGGGTGAAGTTACCAGATACGTAAATAAATCATCTAATCACCCCCCCCCCCAATATACTTAAATCAATAGTGAAAAATATTTCTCAGAGAATTTCAAAATTATCATCGAATATTGAAATCTTTGACTCTCACTCTAATCATTATAATGTTGCATTATCCAAGGCTGGATATGACCAGCAAATCACCTTCCTAGATCTTGATAACAAATATCTCCTAAACGATGAAGTGAATGTAAATGGCTCAAGTAATATAGAATCTCATACCCTAAATAAACATAAATCAATAGAAGAAAAGAACCTAGTGTATAAACCCAATAAGAATGGAAATAGTAAACAGATCATAAATAAATATGAAAATGTTAACCCAGATAAAATAAACGTAAATAAGTATACAAAAATTTCTCCTACAAAGAAAAAAACCTAATAAGACTAAAACGAATAATGAATCTCGTAAGAATATGGATAACACTAATCTTTCCCACTCTTACTCAAACAAAACATATAAAGGAAAAAATGTCATTTGGTTAAATATCCCCTTCAACTATACGATCTCGACGAATATATACAGTAGATTTATGTCTATACTGGAAAAAAACTTCCCAGCCTCCCATAAATATTATAAAATAATTTCTAAGAGATCAGTAAGAATATCATATTCTACTCTCCCAAATATGGCTACCATAATAGCTAGACTTAATAGTAAAAATATTAAGTTAGCGAGGGATAGAATGAATAGTAACAACAACAATAATAGAAATAATAATAATAATAATAATAGCAATACTACTACTACTACTACTACTACTACTACTAATAATAATAATAATGGTAATAATAATATTAATAATGATGATGATAATAATAATAATAATTATAATAATAATAATAATAACAACAAAAATTCAAATAATGATAATAACAACATCAATAATATAGGTAGTATAGATAAAAGTGTAGTAGGTGATGATAATGAGGGTGGATTAATAACTAGTAACCCCAGTTTGCATAACAATGTAACTACTATTAGAGACAATAACACTAATACTAATAACAACTCAAATAACAGAAATGAAAATGAACTGTCCTTAAATAATACTAGTACTGGAAATTATCCCCCCAGATGTAATTGTAGGATTAGATCGAAATGTCCGGTATCTGGCCGTTGTTCAGTCCAAAATGTGATTTACAATAATAACTTCAAATTACAACTATCTTTATTTCGGTTGTTCGGTAGAATTAAAATAAAACGTTTAAACAATCATTTTTCCTCCTTTAGGCTCAAATACA
>NC_043009.1:21274204-21284204 GCF_006345805.1 Octopus sinensis | reverse complement strand
TCTTAGTTATTTTACACTAATAACTAATTCTGCTAATCCCAAACCTATAATATAATATAATTTAATATAATAGAACGGTTTCATTAGAAAATAACTCCATTTTCTTTTCTTTTCTTCTGACCTCTCATTGTATCCCCATAACCTGACAATCTATTAATAGTAACATTAATAAATAAAGAAATAAATTAAATGAACTCCGTTCGAATTTTGCACCAAATACGCTAAGATGTTTTCTTATAGTAACAACTTTTGACCCTCCCTTTCATCTTCCCATTTCCTCTTTATATAGCAATTAATAGCAGTAGTTGGTCAAATTCAACTTTCTTCCTTTAGCTCTGTGATTCTTGTAGATTTCGATAGCAGCCTGTTCGTATCCACTATAAGGCTGTCGCTACGCTTATTCCTCGGATTATAATACAGCAGTTTTCAGAAATTTCGCACGATTGTATCCAAAATTTCTTCACATAGCTTGATTAACAATTTACTATGAACTATATATGGACAAGCACATATTCTGTGAGTTCGATACCTCTCATCAGATCTCCAGGAATCAAACTTTCTTCAATACGGATAAACTCACACCCTCACTTTTATCTTCACTTTCTGGAAAACTAAGATGTTTTGAAAAAACTTTTTAATAACCTGATATATGACTGTGTAACACTAATTGAACTCTTAGAAACCAATATGTTATCTAAATTCTCATTTTTATAGAATTTTGATGTTTCACGAGTGTAACATTAATCCCTTTCATGTTTGGGAATCTCGGATGTTTTTTCGGCTGATGAGTACGAGCCATCTATATTTAATGCAAATTTGTAGCTTTATTAAGATGTCCTCGTACGAAACAATTGTACCGATATATTGATCCATTCTTGTTGCTTTTTTCCTATATATATATATATATATATATATATATATATATATATATATATATATATATATATAGTTAATACAAACAAGAAAGCACAAAAAAAACACAACAACGCGAGGACGTGGAACAAATATAGTATTATTGGACGCTCAGGAAAGAAGGAAAGAAAGAGGGTTTAACGTTTCGAGCGGAGCTCTTCGTCGGAAACATAGGAGAAGGAAAGATCCAGAGAAGGGAAGACAGAGGAAAAAAAAATCGCCAACGGTACACACGCAGTCACACACATACGAGGGGCGTTCAATAAGTAATTCCCCTGACCCACTTCCCATAGCAGTAGAGCAACGACACGGCACAGTTATTAGTCTTTTCCTACATAGGAACTACCCAGAGTTATGCATTTCTCCCATCGTTTGATACAGCTCTGGAGACCGTTTTTGTAGAAGACCCCAGCTTGGTCCTCCAACCACGACGTGACTTCAGAAATCAAGGCTGCATCATCTGGGAAACGCTTTCCTTTCAAAATCAACTTCATGGCTGGGAAGAGGTGAAAATCAGAGGGTGCAAGGGGAGGAGTTCATAGCTGCGCGCCTGTGCTTCTGATCTGGCGATACGCGAGTTGTGGACCGGAGCGTTGTCCTGCAGGAGGAGGATGCCTTTGCTGATCTTGCCCCGCCTCTTCATTTTAATAGCTTCTCTTAATTTCCTCAAAAGTGAAGCATAATAGGCTCCTGTAATTGTGGTACCCTTTGCCAGGAAATCTGTCATCACTACTCCGTCCTGGTCCCAGAAGACTGTGAGCATAACCTTGTCAGCGGAGGGCTGCACCCTTGCCTTCTTTGGAGGAGGTGAGTCACGGTGCTTTCCCTGCATTGACTGGGCTTTGGTCTATGGATCATAGTGATGGACCCAGGTTTTATCCTGTGTGATCAGTCTTTTGAAACATTTTGACTCATCTTCTTGGCACATCTCCAAATTCATCCTCGAGCACTCAACGCGTTCTTGCTTCTGGAAAGGTGTGAGCAACCTGGAAATCCATCTGGCAGACACCTTTTGCATATGCAAATGGTCATGAATGATAGTTTCCACAGACCCGGTACTAATCTTGACCTTATGGGCTATTTGGCGAATAGTTATGCGTTGACCTTCCAAAATGGCAGCCTCAACTTGACGGACAGACGTCTCATCAACGGCAGAAGGGGGCGACCAGATCTGGGAGCTGTTTCCACAGAGTTCCGACTATGTTTGAATTCACAATGCCAGCGTTTTACAAGGTCATATGATGGGGCATCATCACCATAAGTTACTTTCATTTCATCAAAAGTCTCCCGTGGTGTGCGTCCTTTCAAATACAAAAACCAGATCACTGCTCGACACTCAACAGGCTCCATTTCACACTTGACTCAGTTCAAACACCTGTAAATCAGAACCCACTATTAGTTCAGAGCTGTAATTCGCCACTTAATCTATAGAGGTATAAATAAGTGCACATGCAACATTTCAGCTAGATCAAACTACTGCAAGTGGGTCAGGGGTATTACTTATTGAACGCCCATCGTATATATATATATATATATATATTTGAGTAATTGAATGAATTATCTTCGAAAGATAACCGATACCTGGGTAGCAAATTCACATCAGAAAGAACACGGTTGAAGCTACGTCCCTAAGGCATAGACTACGTGTCTTCGTGCGGAAATTTGTATGTTAATTTTAAAATTATAAGTATATGAAAGAATGGAGTTGAACGACTAGTTAACAAATATCCTTTATTCTCGACATATGTTTCGAAGGCTGCATATGCCTAATTCCGAAGGAATAAGGAGTACATTATGCAGATTTCTCTTCAGGAAAATCAAGGAAACTTATGTCGACATCAAAATGCACAAAAAACTTTTAGCTGACCGCTCTCAAGGAGAGCGGTCAGCTAAAAGTTTTTTGTGCATTTTGATGTCGACATAAGTTTCCTTGATTTTCCTGAAGAGAAATCTGTATAATGTACTCCTTATTCCTTCGGAATTAGGCATATGCAGCCTTCGAAACATATGTCGAGAATAAAGGATATTTGTTAACTAGTCGTTCAACTCCATTCTTTCATATACTTATAATTTTAATATATATATATATATATATATATTATATATATATATATATATATATATATTATATATATATATATATATATATATATATGTATGTATGTATATCCCGTTCTTGAGAAACCTTGTTGCATGCAATCAAGCCTTATGTATAGCACTTACGGAAACACACCTGAAACCGGACATAGCAGATGCGGAAATACACATACCAAATATGTTGTACTACGGACCGACAGAAAAGAAAGGAGTCATGGAGGAGTTGCTATGTACATCTGCGAGGACCTCACACCCCAGGTCCTTTTGTCATACTCAAATTCGGTGTGAGACACACTAATTGTACATGTAAAGCAACTTGGTGTAGTTATATGTCCTACATATCACCCTCCAGATGCCCCATGCCATGTAGGCAAGTTTGAAGATTGCCTTATAAAAATAGAAGTTCTAGTCACATTAGAACAACACATAAGTGTACTTCTTAGAGGAGACTTCAATCTACCAAACGTCAGATGGCCCGAGGGCCTTTCTCTCCCAGGAATGACACGATGCGAACGAGGACAGGCGAGGTCGCCCCTGAATCTCATCAACACTCTGAACATGGAGCAAATAATACTCCAACCAACCAAGGCAGGTAGCACACTGGATCTCTGCTTCACAAATAATATGGATCTCATCCATAATGTGAAAGTGACACCGACACTACTCTCGGATCACAACATGGTAGAGCTGACCATGTACGGGCCAAAGGAAAGCATGGACATGCAGTCTACAAGAAACTCTCAGAATCTTTCTAGCTTGAACTTCCATAAGGCAAACTGGAAACAAATTGAGAAAGAGATCCTCAAACAAAACTGGCCTGAATGTCTCTCCTCACCAAACATCGACATGAAACTTCAACAATTCATGTCTGTAATGCAAGCCATATGCTACAAATGTGTCCCAGAGAGAAAGGCCACTGTACACAAGAACAAAATCCTCAGAGAGAGGAAAATTATAATGAGACGGCGTACAAAAGTTTCAAATCGCCTAAACAAACAAATTGAAAGCAGTGAAAAGTCCCGCCTGAAAATAAAACTGTTGGAAATTGAAAAATGTCTGCAACCCTCCCATGAAAAGGAAAGAGCAAAGAAGCCTGGGCTATAGACAACATAAAATCTAACCCCAGAGCTTTCTACAGATATGCCAAAGAAACAGCTACGGTGCACTGTAGGATAGGGCCTCTCCTTGAAAAGGATGGCACACTCACAGGAAATCCAATGAGGATAAGTGAAATACTGAATGAGCAATTGAAGAGTATTTTCACTCCACCCCTAGGGCATTTTCAAGTCAGCAATCCAACTGACTTCTTTACTACTGCAGATATAAAATCAGAGGCAGCGATGATTGATTACATCAATATAAAGGAAGACGATGTAATAAAGGCTATAGATGAAATGAAAACAAACTCAGCTACTGGCCCCGATGGATTCCCAGCAATCTTTCTAAAAGTATGTAAGAGAGTCCTAGCAAGACCACTGCAGTTCCTCTTTCAGAGCTTCCTTGCAACTGGCAAACTTCCAAGAAAACTGAAGGAAGGTAAAATATGCCCTATTCATAAAGGAGGTAGCAGAGCGGAGGCCAAGAACTACAGACCTATCTCTCTGACCTCACACATCAGCAAGGTCATGGAACGAATAGTCAGAAGGAAACTAATCACCTTCCTTGAAGAAAATGGCTTGCTGCCTGACACCCAACATGGTTTCCGACCAGGAAAAAGCTGCCTAACTCAGCTCCTGCAGCACTATGACTGGGTGCTGAAACGTCAGCTCAACCACTCAAATGTGGAAATCATATATCTCGACTCTGCAAATGCCTTTGACAAAGTCGATCATGGAATGATATGTCACAAACTGCGTGACCTTGACATAGTTGGAAAATTGGGAGAATGGCTTCATGACTTTCTGAAGGATAGAAGTCAGGTGGTAGTAGCCAATAGGGCCACCTTCAATAACACACAAATAGTGAGCGGTGTTCCGCAAGGCACTGTTTTGGGACCACTACTGTTCATAATGGCCCTCTCAGACATGCCCTCAGCCACGCAGAGAGCCACGATCACAAGTTATGCAGATGATACAAAAGTTTCACAGGCAATACAGAACCCTGAAGACACTATGCACCTCCAATGTGAGCTGGACAAAATAGACAAGTGGGTTGAAAAGAATAGCATGCAGTTCAATGCTGAAAAGTTTCAAGTTTTATGCTATCAGCATGCAAAACTAAATGCAATACCCAATAAATACACTGGACCTGGAGGGATTGCAATCCCAGAGGCAGAATCATTGCGAGACCTGGGTATTTACATGAGTGATGATGCAACCTTTCATGTGCATGTTGCTAAATTGGCAATGAAATGTAGGCGGCTGACCGGATGGATTCGTAGAATCTTTAGAACAAGAGACCAGGAAACCATGATGGTCCTCTGGAGGACACTTATCCTAAGCCACTTTGACTATTGCTCTCAGCTATGGTCACCATCCAGTGTCAATTAATCACAGAACTTGAGGCGATCCAACGAAGCTACACGAAGAAGATAGCCTCTGTGCAGCATATAAGCTACTGGGAAAGACTCAAGAGATTCAGATTCTACTCCTTAGAGCGTAGGCGAGAAAGAAATGCAATAATATACATCTGGAAGATCCTAGAAGGACTTGTCCCAAACTTTGGCATCGAGAGTTACACAAATGCTAGAACTGGGCGTCACTGTATAGTGCCAATGACTCCAAATTTGCCATCAAGATGTAGGACAAGATACTGTGATAGCCTGGGCTTCAGAGGCATACAGCTCTTCAATATCCTCCCGAAGAACCTGAGGGACCTGCATGGGGTGTATGCAGATGTCTTTAAAATAAAACTGGATCTCTTCCTGTCAGGTGTCCCAGATGAACCAACTTCACTGCAGGACGTGCAGATGAGGGCAGCTGCATCGAACTCTTTCATGCACCAAATGACAATTGCTAAAAAGCATTCGCGAAGTAAAATCGTGTAGCAACACCAAATGGCGGTGCCCCAGCATAGCCTCAGCTCGTGAGCTGAAACTAGATAAAATAAATTTAGCAACATGCACATGAAAGGTTGCATCATTACTCATGTAAATACCCAGGTCTCGCAATGATTGTGCCTCTGGGATTGCAATCCCTCTAGGTCCCGTGTATTTATTGGGTATTGCATTTAGTGTTTGCATGCTGATAGCATAAAGCTTGAAGCTTTTCAGCATTGAACTGCATGCTATTCTTTTCAGCTCACTTGTCTATTTTGTCCAGCTCACATGGAGGTGCATAGTGTCTTCAGGGTTCTGTATTGCCTGTGAAACTTTTGTATCATCTGCATAACTTGTGATCGTGGCTCTCTGCGTGGCTGAGGGCATGTCTGAGAGGGCCATTATATATGTATATATATATCTAGTCGTTGTTCAGTCCAAAACGTAATTTATAAATGCACGATCATAACCTCTAACAATAGCTTTCTTTATTTCGGATGTTCGGTGGATCTTAAAAGACGTCTTAACAATCATTTTTCCTCTTTTAGACTAAAACATAAGGCAGGTTGCACAACACTAGCAGAATTTAGGAACTAAAAACAAACAATATAGGATTCAACCTAAAATGGGATATAGTTAGAAGGGCGAAACCTTATAGAAATAGTAAGGAAGGTTGTCAACTTTGTTCGAAAGAAACTTATGAAATTTTAAAACGTCAGAGTATTATAAATATGTTAAATAATCGTCTGTAGTTGGAAGTATCTTGTATACATTCCACAACCCGAACGTTTAAATACTTTAAATAAAAATTGTGAGTATTCCTTATATTTTTCAAATCTTAACTTTTTATTATAATAATAATAAGAAATATACTATGCTAGCTTTCAATTTAACTTTCATAGATGACTAAGAAAACTTCACTGTAAACTTGAAATTGGAATTTTTTCTAAATCTAATCTAGTTTTAAAATTAATAAGGCTTTCCCCCAGTTATAAAATACTATGCCTACTCATAATAATAAGTGATAGGTTTTTCCCCTACTCTCTGTAAAGGGGATTAATGACTATTTGACATTGATCTAGTTTCTCTCACCAAATAGCAGTAATTGGCATTTTGTTAGTGGCAACTACTGTCTTCAACTTGAATTCCTTTTATATTATTCTGTAACCTCCTTTACCCCATTCCTACAACTAAAAAATCTTTATTACTTCTAACCTTATAGCAGTTAGATACAGCCATAGCTTGGTCAGTCAGTGGTTGGACTTTACTACCTCATATGTTCTTAAAATTTAAATCTACATCTTTGTCTGTATATCTACCTTCTCTATAATGTTGCTACTTGATTTGAAAGCTTTTATATTAATGGAACACCTATTTAATTGGCTGATGAGCACTCAGCATCTTAAATCTGTTGTAATGCTTGTGGTGTAATGATGAAGGAGTGTGACGGGACGGGTGGGAGCGGAAGTGATGCTTACAGGTCTTGCAGGGCGCATGCGCCGGCGGAAGCGGAAGCGACGGACTCAAAGCACGTGCGGCATCGACCGGTTGCGACAGACCCCAGCAAGGCGCCGAGACGACGAGACGCGAGCAAGTTGGCTGAAGGCCATCCGACTTCATCCCCAGTCAGGTAAGACCTTATCGCACTTCTGTTTCCTTTTTCCTTGTTCTGTTGTGCTCCTTTCATCAACCACAAGCTATCTCGGCAATTCGTCAGCGTTCACATTTTTTTTCAACACGATGTCTGCAAAAATTAGGATCGCCAGTGACGTCGTCAGACCTTTTAACGGCGAAGGCGATGTAGTGGCCTGGATTCAGAAAATCAGGCTGGTGGCGAGACTGCAGGGCATAAGCGACGTGGCGAGTCTTATTGCCCTGTATTTGGAAGGAAGTGCGTTGTCGCTTTACCTAGAGATGGATGAAAAAGAACGGCTCTGCGATGGGAATATAGAGCGGCGCTTGTGTGACGCATACACGGAATGCGAATACACAGCTTTCGCTAAGCTGGGTGCAATCAGGTGGACGGGAGGCCAGGTGGATGATTTTGCATCGGAAGCTAGAAGGCTAGCGACTCTGGCCGGGTTTGCCGGAGAAGGACTGGAGAGAGCAGCACGACTGGCATTCGTAAATGGGTTCCCCGATGATGTAGGGATTCACCTACAACGACTGCCCGGGGTCAAAAAGATGCCATTGAGCGAACTTGTAACTCATGCTCGCGGGTTGACGAGACACTCGGGGCGGAAGGGGATAGCGATGGCGGTGACGGAGGCGCGTAAAGACGGACGACGTCCCGAGAAAGAGGTACGGAAGCCCACCGTGCAACGAGAGCGGCCGTTCTCAGGACGATGTTTTAAATGCCAGGGACCGCACATGGCGCGGGACTGTACGCAGCCGGGGCTCGTTTGCTATCGATGCAGGCAGACAGGGCACATTGCCCGTGATTGCGGCCAGGGAAACGACCGCGGGGAAGTTGCTGCCTCTCGAACTTTCCCCTCAAACGAGTAGAGGCGCTATTGGAGACACTGCCAGTGATTGACGTGGAGGCCGAGGGGGAGACGTTCAAGGCCCTTGTGGATACGGGCTGTACGACCACCCTGGTGACTTCGAGGGTGACGAAGGAATGGAACGGGGTGTGTAGTGTCCGGGCGGTCGACGGCAGCGAAATCCGTTGCAGAGGCAGCAGCAAGGTAGAGATAGTGGTGCGCGGCGCGACGCTAAGGCTACAGGCAATTGTGGCCGAACGCGTGATAAATGGAGTTGATGTGGTGATGGGGATGGACGCCATCAACTGCCTCGGTGGCGTCAGCGTTGTGGGAAATAAGGTCACGTTCGGAAGCGTGGGGGCGTCGTGCACTGCGAGTCAGGATCACCAGAGGAAGCAGAGCCCCGCGAGGGACTGCGCCGCTTACACCATCGAGGACAAAGACTTTCAGGCGGCGTTCGATGGTCAGCGGTGGACAATAGAGTGGAAATGGAAGGACGAGCCCCCGACACTGGAGAACAGGGTGAGCTGTTACCAGCATACCCTGAAAGGCCACGCCAGGGTTGAGTTTGAAGACGAGGTGGAGAGGTGGATCGAGGAAGGGGTCCTTGTCCCTTGGAAGGAGGAGGTAGCGGGCGGAGTGCTACCCCTGATGGCGGTGGTGCAGCCTACGAAGGGAAAAGTCAGACCGGTGCTGGACTTCAGGGAGCTAAACCAGCACATATCGTGTCACACGGGAGGTGAGGCGACAGACGTTTGTGGTGAGGCATTACGCAAGTGGAGACAGTCGACTGAGGCAGCGACAATTGTCGACTTGAGATCGGCACCAGCTCCTACTTTGACGACATTTTGGTGGACGAAACTGTAGTGCCAGCCGACGAGGTAGTGAGACATCTGGAGAAGTTCGGACTGATTGCTAAGCCACCGGAGTCGATTGAAGGGGGAGCCGCGCTGGGGCTGAAGCTGCGAAGAGATAGATCAGGTGAATTGGTGTTCCGGAGAGGAAATGAAATCCCAGAGCTGAGTTCCAGCGTCAGCAGGAGAGAGCTGTTCTCGGTGTGTGGGAAGTTGGTCGGTCACTACCCGATCGCTGGATGGCTGCGCACGGCGTGTAGTTACACCAAGAGACGAGCAGAAGGAGAGAGGTGGGGCGACAAGGTGGGAGAAGGGACGGTGGCGATGATGCAGGAGATCCTAGAGAGGACAAGAGCGGAAGACCCGGTCAGAGGGAACTGGTACGTGCCCAGGACGAAATGCAGGACTGTCTGGTGTGATGCTAGCAGTATAGCGATAGGGGTGGTGTTGGCAATCGAAGGCACTGCGGTGGAGGACGCGGCCTGGCTTCGGAAAGCAGATGATTTCAACGACATCAATGTCGCCGAACTAGACGCGCTGCTGAAAGGGGTGAACTTGGCCTTGAAATGGGGGCTGCGCACGATTGAAATGCGGACGGATTCGGCCACTGTGCTTGGCTGGGTAGGATCAGTGATCACCGGTGACAGGAGAGTGCGGACGAAAGGTGCTGCGGAGAT
>NC_043009.1:21236704-21269204 GCF_006345805.1 Octopus sinensis | reverse complement strand
AGTTTTCTGATTCACAGGTGAAGTTTGTTCTGATGGTAAACTGATGGCCTTGTTCTAATATGAATTCTGAACCTTCTACCCAGATGACACAGATTCCGCAGTTGGGCTTTCCACATTTTCTAACTGCTGGTTTTATGGTTGATGTTGAATGCAGTTTAGCTTGGGTTAAAATCCTTTTCAAGGATTTTGGTTGCCGTTTACTTTTAATGATGGTGTGTGTTTCGAGGATCCGGTTCATCTTTGGGTCTCCCTTTAGTAGGGCTGTGCTTTGTAGTATGGTGCTGAAGGCCTCATTGTTAAGTGGGTTGTGTGTAGAGATGCAGGGAAGGGTTTTTAATTTTTCTTTCTTTTTTGGTTTTGTTTGTCTCAGGTCTTCTATACTTAATTTAAGTGCTCGTTGGATTGCACTGTCTATTAGGGGCTGTGGATAATTTCTATTTATGAGTGTAGTTCTAAGTTCCTGGAGACGTGTGTGTCGGGTGTTTGTGTCTGATATTATGATGCAAATCCTTCTAGCTAAACAAAAAGGGACATTTATTCTAGTGTGTCTTGGGTGGCATGAATTAAAGGGTAGGTACTGCTTGGAGTCTGTCGGTTTATAATAGATATCTGTCTCTATTTTGTTGCCGGCTTTCTTAATGAGGATGTCTAAAAATGGCAATTCTTCTTCGTTATGATCCATCGTGAACTGAATATTATCATTTATTCCATTTAATAGTATTTTAAATTCCTCAAGTTTCTCTATACTTTTATCCAAGAGGATAAAGCAGTCGTCGAGGTATCTTTTCCAGTTGTTCTGGATATAGGTGGAGAAGGTGTTTCCATATTTCTCGAGTGTTTTCTGGTAGAGTATTTTCTCGAGGTATCCCATCACTAGGTTGGCAAAAGAAGGCGCAGTACGCGTGCCCATCGCTGTTCCCGATCTTTGTCTGTAGAAATTATTGTCAAAAATTAAGTAATTGGTTTCTAAAATAAATCTAAGTCCTTCTATTATAAGTTCTTTATTTATGCGAGTTGGGAGTTCAAAGGAGTAGTTATTTAGCCAGAAAGTGATCGCTTCTATTCCTAGGGTATGAGGGATGTTTGAATAAAGGTTAATTACGTCGAAGGATACTAGAAGGGTTTTCTCATTGACTGTTTTTGGGAGGTGGTTAAGCATGTCTATATCGTCTCTTACGTAGCTTTTGATGTGCTTTAGGAAAGGTTTAAGAAGTGTGTCCAAGAAATTGCGGAGGCGGTGAGTTTCACATGCTGGGCCTGCTATTATCGGTCTAAGTTTAAGATCATTTGGTGAAGGGATTTTAATGAGTATATGTTTTGCACGTTTCACTAATTATTTGGCTTTTGTGGACTTTAGGGATACCGTAGAACAAACTTGATTTGCACTTAAAGTTAGTGATGTATTCGTACTCCTTGTCCGTGAGTCCTTCTCGGTATGTGTTGATTAATGTCCTGAGGTTATACATTATTTTTGGCTGATTATACTGTTGGGCCCTTTCATAATACGTTTCATCTCTTAATAGGGATAGCACTAAATTTTTATAATCGTTTGTATTCATTAATACTACCGCGTTGCCCTTATCTGCCTCCTTAATTGTTATTGCTTTGTCTTCTCTTAGTTTGATGAGGTCATTCCATTCTCTTTTGTTAAAATTTTGGCTGTGTTTTTGTTTCTTGGTGAATTGAAAAGGGAAATTAGTTATGTAGTCACAATAGCGGTCTAAGGTTTTATTCTTTCCCTTGGTAGGGGTGTAATCGCTGTTGTTTCTAGCTATTGATTCATCATCTATTTGTTTGCCATGAAATTCCTCGGCAAGTCTTAGTTTCCTACAAAATTCCGAAATATCATCTTTCATTTCATGGTAATTAGAACGTTGTGGGGTTGGTGTAAATTCAAGTCCTTTGGAAAGTATGCTTATTTCGTTAGGTGTAAGTTCTTTATTCGAGAGATTGATTATTTTAATTACCTGTGGTTTCTTTTGTTTGTCCGTTGCCATCGTGTATCCCTGTTCCTGTGTGTTAGGTCTAAAAAATGGTTGGTATAGTTATGTTCAAAAATACTGTTTATCTGTCTCCTGTTGTTATAATTTTCAGAGTGAGTTTGTGGTGCTCTGTTTTGTAGTGTGTTTTTGTACCTCGTGTTCCGTCTTAGTTTATCAGGTATATTGTGTTGATAGTTGTTTCTTCCGTATTGTATTTGTTGTTTGTTAGGTTTGTATGGTTGGTTCCTAGGGTAGATGTTTGGAGGTGGAGTCTTAGTTTGGTTATGTGGATTGTATTTCATAGAATTGTATGTTGTAGCCCTTTGGTTCTCGAAATGGTGTGGTGGGCCCCTGTAAGTGTTTTGGGGTTGGTGTAGGTAGTGTGGGGGTGCGTTTTAAATGTATTTTTCTGGTGTAGAGTGTGTTTAGATTTCTTGGTGGTTGTTCCGTTCTGTTAGTATTTGGTTTTGTTTTACTTAATTTTATGAACGGGTTGTTGAATATGTGTTCATTTTTGAAGTTGGTTTCATATATATTCATATTTATTCACATATATATATATATATATATATATATATATATATATATATATATATATATATATATATATATATATATATACATATATATATATACTGGGAAAGACTGAAAATATTAAACTTCTCCCTAGAGCGAAGGAGGGGAGATATGCGGTGATATAATACATCTGGAAAATCTTGGAGGGTCTTTGGCATTGAAAGTTACCCCAACCGCCTCTTCATGGTACCAAAGATTCCAACATCAACATCAAAATGCAGGACCAGATACTGCAACAGCTTGGGTTTCAGAGGACCACAGCTCTTTAACATCCTCCCTACATGCCTGAGAGACTTGCATGGTGTGGATGTGGGTTTCTTTAAAACTAAACTGGATCTCTTCTTGTCGGGGGCCCCAGATGAACCTACCTCACGACAAGAGACACAGATGCGGGCAGCGGCATCGAACTCCCTTTGTTGACCAAGTGCCACGTATCAGAGGTGGATTCACATATTAATGTAGCTCATTCAGCGGTGGTGCCCCAGCATGGCCGCGGCCTTTGGGCTAAAACATTTTAAAGGATTTTTTAAGGATTTTATACACACACACACACACACACACACATATATATATTTCAAAATATAAGAATGTATAAAATATTTTTATACACAAAATGGAGACCATTCACAGGACTACTTACATGCTAAAAAGGCCAGTATGTATTTTAAAGCTACAGATTCCAAATTAGTTTATTTGGAAATTAATAGCGAAACTCGAGTTCGGGATTAACTAATTCATCTTTTTCTTCGTTCTAGTGTTATAACGGCTTGCCTCGTGAATTCTCTTTTTCGTGATTTTGGGTTTTAACTGGCCCTTTTAGCACGTAAGGAGTCCTGTCAATGGTCTCCTCTGTGTATAAAAATATTTTATACACTCTTATATTTTAAAAAATATATTATGTCTTATGACTTTTATTCATGCATGCTAACCACTGGTAATAAATTTTAGTTTATTACCCTCAAATTTACGATAGTGTGTGTGTATATATATATATATATAATTAAACAAGGGTAGAAATTGTTATTAATCAATTAAAACCAGTGGCCTAGCATATTAAAAAAATCCGAAGATTAAAAATATTTTTTACATACACGATTTAAAGGACTGACCACTAAAAGTGGACAGTTTATATGCTAGATACAGACGTCAAAATCGCTATTTTCCACGAAGAACGTGTTCTCAAGAAAAAACTCAGCTAAAACCAAAGTGTGAAGATAAGCAAGACAAATGAAAAAATATACGAAATATAAAACGATTTTTTATTTCGTGTATTTTATTTCTTGCTTATTTTTACACTTTGTTTTTTTGCTGAGTTTTTTCTTGAGAACACATTCTTCGTAGAAAATAGCGATTTTGACGTCTATATCTAGCATATAGACTGTCCACTTTTAGTGGTCAGTCCTTTAATCTTGTACGTAATATATATATATATATATATATATATATATATATATATATATATATATATATATATATATATATAACTCTTCTTCTTGTTATTTAGTCCTGGGTCAGCTGTAAACAAAACTCCTCGACATTGCTCTGCGTGCAGCGTTGTACGACAGAAGTGAGAACCACATGACTGCAAAACTTATTTGATTGAAGGTTATTTTATAGTCCACCATAACATTGAGGAATGAAACATAACTAACTCATCCGGACTAAATCTTGTCTAGTAGTGAATCGATTCTGGCATTCCACCACCTTTACAGAAAGTATTGTTTATTAATAACATTTAAAATGTATGAAATGGGAGTAAAAGAAAAGTGAGAGAATGAAGAGAAAAGATAATAAATACCAGTTAAAAGAGCAGATCTTCTTATCAAATATACTGTATTTTTATCTAAAACAAGAATATAGTAAGAGTCTCGAATAGAAAGTGACGCCAGAACAAGGTCAAATTCTTTAACCAATGGCCAACCAAACAAGCTTTATAAGAGCGAGCTAAACGATACGACACCCTCTTGTAGTCATACGATCTGTACTTGTTTACACGACGTATCATAGGATGTGACCTATCTCACATACGAGACCACATGCCTACTTTTTGAAGTGGTGATGGGATAAGTTCTTAGACGTAGTGTATTATACCATATATAAACACACACACACACGCACAAACAGGCACAAACACACACGCGCGCACACACACGCATACACACGCACACACACACATACTCATTCCCTCACTCACACACACATATACACCCATAAGCATGTAAGCCTATGGTAAAATCATAAAATTAAGCTAGCAGAAATAGCTGACAACTGAAAGATACTTCTGTGAAGCACTAATTCGGTGAGGCAGCAAATTTAAGATTGATAAGCTTGAATACCAGAAAGATGTTCTTCAGTTCTAATAAAGAAGGACTTGTTCACGAAGAAAATATTATAATGCAGGAAGCCATAAATGGACCTGAAAATTAAAATAAAATAACTGTTTATATGTTTCAGACAGTCTGTGTCTGTTAAGCAAATAAACATTGTGTTGCAGTGTTAACAGGTTTGAAACTGGGTATATTTTTATCAGTGCTTACAGCAGTGATTCCCAAACCTACTGTGCCACGTGATATAATTAGGTGTGCCGCAAAAATATAATTAGGTGTGCCACAAAAATAAAATTGTATGCTAGCAAAAATAACTCGTTCAAAAATAAAATATTTTTAAAATGCGAAAAATCCCAAAAGAAAATCTAAATCGTGATAACTGTGTGTCATTAATGTAAACGTAAGAACTAAGTAATTTTCTGATCTAGACGATTTGGCTGCCAGCATCACTTCTGTTCGAATTGATTTCATATTCAGTGTAACGATATACTTTTATTGGCTAGTGAATGAGGTGGAAATCATTTTCTCTATGAATTAGTAAATAAGGAGTTATTAGCAATTAAAGTTTGAAAATTTTGGTAATTTTAGCCAATCGTAAGTCACAGACACATTCACGCCTGTTTCCATAGTAACAAGCGGAACATGAGAACTTTTTTATCTGCGAGATAGCACGTGTTGACAAATTTGGCGCTGTGTTCTGTTGCAAATTTTACTACAAAAAGGCGTGGTGGGTACATGTACTGGCGGTGCTCTCGTCGAGAATGCATGGAGTTGTCGGTGAGGAAAGACACATGGTTTGAAGGTAGTATCCTTCCTCTTATGACTGTAGTGCTCTTCCTTTACTCATGGGTTAAATATGTCGCGAGAAGAGATCGTACCTAAAACAACGTTGTTGATAATCGAACTTCTCATGGTGCACTTAAGGGACACAAACAACAAGTCCGTAAGAAAACTGGTTTCTTGATTTCTGTTTCACTTTAGCTTAAAGAAACCATCTGCTATGAAGAACAGAATATTTCCTGTGCCTCACACGAAGCCATTTTTATCTTTATTAATTCAGTCATGTTTGGCTAGTACTTTTCAATTTCTTCAATTTTGTTCCAATTGATTTCAACTTTGTTGTATTGATGTAGTTTTGTATGTTCGTTATGGAAAGAAAATTCATTCTTGCCTTAAATTAATAAATAAAAAATTAATAGCTTTTAAAGAGTGCAAATTTTGGGTAAGTTAACCAATCGAAAGCCACAGACATATTGGTGCCTGTTTCCAAGCCGTTGTGTAGTCTGTTTATCGTTTCGCATATGATGGAAATATTGTAAACCGAGGAGGATGCCGTCGATCGGGAAGACCTATGATCAAAAGGAACTTTCTAATGCTAAACGACTGTCTTAGAGTTATTTAGGATTACCATAACTGTCTTTCCTCATTTTATGACGTTAGAGTGTTCTTCTGGAAGAGGAAGAGATTCAGCTGCCTGTTCCAACACTTCGATCCTTACATGAACTGAACTACAGTTTGTTTTTTTCATAATTTATCATTCTGGTATTTTTCGCATTACATCCCTCTTTTAATATTTCACGTGACTGTATTCATTAAAACTTTCTTAAACTTCCATCGTTGAATGTTTTGTCATCGCAATGTTGTCATCAGTCATCGTAATGCTGTCATCACGCACAAAATACTAGCTTCCGAATCCTGTCTTCTGATTGGGTGAAAATGATCAAACTTTAAACCTCTGTAGCTCGGTTCTAAATTTTTTCTAGCACAAGTGAATAACATCAGATTCAGTGTGAAAAATTACATCTATACACCAAATTTGAAAATTTTCACTTAATTGTAAAATTTCAAAAAAGCTAAACCAAACAAAAAAGATTTCAGCTATGTACTTCTTTTACATTTGGCAGACTACTACACAACTTGGTAGCTTCTATATAATTATGTAAATATTGTTATGTAAGCATATATAAACAGATGTTCGTAGTTGGTTTTAATATGGAACGGGAAGGAGCCTAAACTTCCAACTAATTAATCAAGACCCATCTAGCCAGCCCGACATATCTTTTCGGGATCAATAAAATTATTACCAGTCAGGCACTGGAGTCAATGAAATCGACTAGACCCTCCCTCTAGATTTCAGGGCTTATGAATTATTATTATCTATTTTTGAGCTTTGGTCAAGAACTCCAAATAATATCTAGAAGCATTACTTTAGGAAGTTAAAATGAAAAAGAAAAAAATTCAATAGGTTTATCTGTCAAAACAAATAGTCACAGCACTGCAACATTTAAACTGCAGTTCTCAAGTAACAATAGCGATAAATAGCTTCAGTAAAATTAACAGATTGAAAGTATAAATTTCTTCAAAATATTATCTGTCGTCATATCAAATGAATCTTGCAATTTGAACTGTCGTAATGAACTGTCATGTCACACATATGTTTAGCAAGAGGTAACGAGGAAGTCTACTTGCTATCCTCATCTGCTAGAGCAAAGCCGAGTCACCCTTAAATCACAGACTACTAACTGAAATGATCAAATAATTACATGAACGAATGAAAAGTCATTGTAGATAAAGTAGTCCTTAAAAAATAGGACGGTCACAGTTAGAATATACTGTTTGTTCTTTCTGGGATTAAAAAAGAGCCAGCCAGTTAAAATGAGCGTCCACTAAATATACTCATCGGGCTTATGTACATTGTCCGTCTAACAAATCCCATTCACAAAGCATCAGCCAACCTGAGGCCATGAGTGAAGACGCCATTAACTACGACGTTGCAAAACCAACTTTCTTAAACACACGCCCAATCCTGTGCTTGGAAATTCTTTTAATATAGTCAGTGACAAGGGAACATGCCTCATTATTTTTTATTTGTATTTCTTCTTTTGGTATGTCGATGATTTTTCAGGTTACCAATTAGAATGTGCGCGCGCGCGAAAAATTGTTATCAGCAATGAAGGCAAGAAACGTGTAGCTTCGGCGCGCTTCAAGTTCAAAGATTTTAATCCTATGGTACTTCTACTTTTGTTGCACCAATGGTCATGAGAAGTTAGATATTGTAAAGAAAAAGACCAAGGACATTCAAGAAAACAACATAGGAGAGAGGCAGAAACTTACAAATAGATACATATAATGGAGTCCAATAAAAAGATGTTGTAGTCGGATCTTTGTGGTTTGCGTCACCGTGTGTCGAAATCTTAAAAAAAAAATTTGATGTATAATATAAATGTAATTTTTGACGCTGAATCCGAATTTGCTCTTCATTTATTCTAGAAAAATTTTGCGAAAACGTTACAGGTGTTTAAAGTTTGATAATTATCAAAATTTTCAGCCAATCAGAAAACGGCGCGTTCGAGGGGGCACGCCATGTCAAAACATTAAACTAGCTAAATTAAACAACGAAAAACATTAAAACATTCACGGGCGAGTAAAATATTTAAAAGCTACAAGCAAATCAAGAGAAGTTGCTAGAAATAAGTCAAAACATTGCTTAAAACAGACATTTATTAGTTTAAAAAATTCAAGAATGAATGTTTGCAATACGCTCTAGGATTTTCTAAAATAAATTATCTTTCTCATATCTCCTTCTCCACATAAATTGGTTGAGTGTGAGTCCCATGTATTATGAAAACAAACAATTATAGAACACGTGGTGGTTACACTCCTTGTGCTCATGCGCAGCATCTTTGTTTACTATTTTCGCAATCAGCTATGGAAGATGTGGTGCTTCTTTGCTTTGGTTACTATGGAAACAGAGTTCTTCGCTAAGGTGATGAGTAAAATACTCACTTCTGATTGGCTAAAATACTCAAATTTTGCAAATTTTCAAGTCTAATATCTTTTTAATTGTGGTTTTATGGGGAAAATGAATTTTATTTTCATAATTAGTGTACAAAACTTAATCCATATACCCAATTTGAAAACAATTGGAACAAAATATGGTCCAGAATCAGCTTAGTTCTAGAAAACCTAAAGTACTAAGACTTTAATATCATGGAGCTACTCCTCTGGTTGCACCAGTGGTTGTAAATATCACTGAGTTGTACAAATAGATAGCGTATAAATGGGTGAGTATACTAAGACACGTGTAACCTTAACGTAAATCTCAGGCAGAATCAGTCTGACACATTTTATGACAAGGCTGTGCTTTTGAATTACAAATACAATCTATTCGACTAGCGTCTTTCATACTGTTTCTTTCAGTATAGCTACGACGCAGAAAAGGCAAGCTTTCCTTTCCCTGTTAAGGGAAGGAGGCGGCACAATCTCGATGATAGATTCAGTTGATAGCTGTACTCTTCCCATCGATGACAACAGTTGCTCTGCGAAAACTATCAGTCCCGTTAATTCCGGACATTCCACAAATGCGTGCAAGACCGTTTCCCTGTCCTGCCCGCACCTCGGACATGTCGGCGAGACAGCACTTCCGTGCCTTGACAGTTTATCACGAACATGTAACGCCGCACGGAAGCACTGCCAAGCCAGGGATTTCTGGTAACTATCCAGATACCCCGGCCCGAAAGTTCTCCGGAACAGGTTGATCAACTGATTTTCATCGTAGCCCAGGGTCTCCCTCAAGGCGTCTTCGGATTTAACCTCCACTAACCCGCTATAGAAATCCGCGATGGAACTCTTGTTGCCGGCAATGCCCGCCCGAGAGAGTAGCTGAAGTGCCTGGCGGCACTCCAATTGCCAGTCCCCCAGCCTAGGTCTCTGCTTGATCCAATTACCAATGTCCGTTTAGGACGTTAATTGCGGAAGGTAGAACCGAACGTGCGGTGACCACACCTGCTCTCCATCCAGGTAAAGCTAGAGGTGCCTCAACCTTAACGCGAATTTTCGCACCCTCAGCTAAGGCATCCCTAGCCTATCCTTTAGCGGTTTCTGGCAGCAGACAGAGCGCTTCACGAGTGGCTTTCCTCCCTTCCACAAAAAGTGGAAAATGATTCTTTCCAACTTGTTCAGCCACAAATAGGGGCAAGGCACCACGGTCAGACGGTAGGTGATAACCGATGCTATAAACATCTGTACTACTTTCGCCTTTCCTAGCAAGGATAACGCCCGCCCAGACCAGGTCTGGGTTAGAGCAGTCACCTTGCTGGCCACCTCACTCCAATTTTTCTCTATCTGGAGGTCTGGCCCGAACCAGACTCCGAGCTGCTTAACAGGACCTTCCGTCCAACGCCCCACGACGTTATTGGACGGCATCGGCTTGCCCCTCCAGGTGCCGAGTTGCAAACCAATTAACCTTTGCTCCTTCCACCGCCTCGTAACTTTTGATAGCCTCTTTCACCACTGGAAGCTGGCCCTCATCCGCCACGATGATGGAGATGTCATCCGCATACGCCGTAGCTCCTCTTCCACACCATAGATCATGCGGTGCTCCCCCTAGTGCCTCCAACTTCCGCAATAATGGCTCGAGAGCCAGTACATACAAAAGCGTGGACAGGGGACACCCCTGGCGCACTGAACGCTCGATCCTGAATGGCTTCGAAAGGAAACCGTTCACTTTTACGACGGACTCGATGTCGCTGTACAACGCAGCAATCCAATTGCGGAAGGTCGGGCCCAGGCCAGCCTTCACGAGGATCGCCGCTAAGTACCGATGGTCGACCCTATCGAATGCCTTAGACTGGTGCTCCCCCTGCGCCAGAAAGCTTCCCCACCTTCCCTAAGGAGTAGCGTATAAGGTGGAGATTGTCGTGGATCGTCTTTCCCGGGATAGCGTATGTTTGCACTTCCCCGACAAGTTTGTCCACGACCCGCGCCAACCTTTTCGCTAGCACCTTGGCCAAAATCTTTAACTCTGTGTTCAGCAGAGTTATGGGCCTGAAGTTCCCTATCTCGTCCCTTTGCTCGGGTCCTTCCCGATCAACGTCACCACCCCTCGGCTCACAGACTTAGGAATTCTCCCATTCTGCTGCCAATTGGCGGAGACGCTGGTCAGCAGGTGCCTGAACAAGTTTGGCATAGTTTTGTAAAATTCATAAGGCAGACCATCGAGACTCGGCGTCTTCTCCCCGGGGCATTTGCCCAGTACCTCGATTACCATGATTGGCTCTTCACAGCACTCAGCCTCTCGTGCCGCCAGACAGGAAGTCTCTAAGGGCCTCGCCATGATCCAGTGTCCCGCCACTCCCAAACAACTCGGCAAAGTGCTTGTGAATCGCCTCACACATCTCGTCCCATCCATCGACCGAACTCCCATTGTCATCCACGAGAGACCTAATTGTGGCATTATTGTCACGCTGGGTTTCTACCGTACGGGCCCATCCGGCAACATTAATTCCCTCACGGCCTAATGCGCGCACTTTAGCCCGAACTCTGCACCCCTCATGTTTGGCTTTGAGGTGACGGTCCAAGGCTGCTCTCGCTGCCAAAATGTGAGATGCAGAGCCCAACCTCAACGCCTCCTCTAGGTCCTTAACTAGTTGCCCTTCTATTCTGGCCTTATCTAGTCTTAGCTGACGGCTAAACCTAATAGATTCAAAACGAATGGCTCTCTTCAGGGCGAACCACCATCGGTTATTAACCACCGCGCCGGTTAACGCCCTCTGTACTAATTCCTCAATCCGGCTACGGTATGCCTCGCAAGTCAAAATAGATTTGTTCAGCTTCCAGTAGCTGGATACTCTCTTAACTGTACTATCTAAGTCCAGTCTACACTTAGCCATTCTATGGTCAGTGTATGCTACTTGGACAAGCTGTGGACAGCTAAAACTAAACTTATCTCCAGTTCTTATCACTATCCTATCTAAATAGGACTTGAACCTTCCGTCGCCACTCATCCAGGTCCACTCTGGGACGTTCGGATGGTCAAGTCTGTAACGATCTGCCAGCTGAAACCGCTTGAGTAGATCCACGAGACGTGAGTTTACTTTCCTATAGATCGAGCCAACGCTATCGATGCGCGCATCAACAATAGCGTTATAGTCACCTAACACCACTAATGTCTTCGACGTCACGAGAAAGTTCTCTAGGCGCCGATAAAAATCAGTTTGAAATCCTCTAGCACAAGGTGCATAGATCTCGATCAATCTGAAGGCCTTACTGCTGTATGTCACATCAAGGACGACCAGCCCACCTTCTGGGTCTTCATAGACTGTACTTGTCTGCAGAGCCAAGCCTTTTCGAACCAGTAATACTACACCCCCTCGCCCTCCGGTCCGGCTAGGAGACATGATTTTCTCATAGTCATTCAGGAGGGGCGAGAAGGCTTGTAGACTGTTCAGCTTGGTCTCTGTAGCAACCATCACATGCATATCGTGTGATCTGAGGTCGTCGAGGAAACAAGCTTGCTTCCACTTCGAGCTCAGACCACGCACATTCAAACAGCCAAGGCTAAGTGCAGTCATTTAAAACAAAAGAAAAGCAAGGATTCTACTTACTCTTTGACTTATTCTTTTATTGGTGATGCTTGGGATGATCTCACCACACGTGAGGCAGTCCTTTCCTCCTGCTCCTTAAAAAACTCCTTCAAATACCGCGGAAGGTCCGGGATGCTCGTGATGGTCCTCGGATGCCTACCCTTCATTTCATTATACAATTTTTCTGATATCCACGCATATCTCTCTTCCTTGCCTTCGGGCTGCTGCAACAGCTCCACAGTGGGGTGCTTTTTTAAAATGTCCATAATATATTTATCCCTGGTATCAAACTTTACCAGGGTTTTTGTTCCGTCTTTGTTCTTTTTTATTTTCTCTTCTGGGACAGTGGAGCGGGATCTTTTTTCTCTGTAGTGTGCTGTTTTTCTTCTTCTTTCTTTGTGGGGGATATGGATGGGGAAGGTGCATGTGTTCTTTTTTTCCTGAGTGTCTTGAACTCCCCCCCCCCGGTCACCTCCATGGTGTCTTTCAGAGGAGTTGTTACTTCAGAGGGGGTGGGTGCATTTTTTTCTGTCGGGACCGGTGTGTGCATGGCCTGGGGTTTTTGGGTGTTTTGTTTGGGAGCGAATGCCACAGATGGTGGGGTGGGAGTATTTGTTTCTGTGGGGGCTAATTTGTGTGCGGGTTTGGGGTCTTTTTCTGTAGTTGAAGGGCCTGATGTCTGCGCACTTATTTTCTTTTTTTTCTTCCATATTTCACAGTCTACACGAATGTGGCCTTTATTCCACATTCGAAACACGTGGGC
Source organism: Octopus sinensis (assembly GCF_006345805.1). NCBI lineage: Eukaryota > Metazoa > Mollusca > Cephalopoda > Octopoda > Octopodidae > Octopus > Octopus sinensis. Next base: position 21,256,192 of record NC_043009.1, on the reverse strand, counting down.
TTTTTGCCCTCTACTTGAATCTTGAGGGCAATATCTTCCTCCAAGAGCACTCTTTCTGGCAACATTTCGATGTCTTGTTGCGTTCCTTGAATAATCGCAGAGATGCTCTGCCCTTGCCAATTTTGTGGGGCAGTGCATGTAATTAGGAGGAAGGTGCCTTTGTCCGTCCTGTTATACAACAGGGCGGCCATCACCTCCCTTGCCTCAATTCCTGGTGGTACGTCGTTTATTCGGACGCGTGCTGTTCTCCTTCCCATGTATGTTGGGAGCAGCACCACCTCCTTCGTTTTTAGAGGACTCACTGAGTGCTCTTGGGCTTTTTCGGCCGTCTCGAATCTGGCATCTATTGTTCCATATGCCCCCTCGCTATGTATTTTATATCTTTCCATATAGGGTCCAGGCATTTTTCTATTCCGCACTTTTCGAAGTGCTTGAATTTCTTCGATGAAGGACAGTACGTTTTATAAACGAGTGTCCTACTCTTCAGATTTCGTTTCTTTATTACCCATAAAGGGCTACACAGAGGGGATAATACAAACATTGGGGACATAAAACATTACAATTACACAAAGTATGAATAAATGAAATATGAAAATGAAAGATGAAAGTGATGCTAACGGCCCCATCCGCTAGCATCACTTACCTATCCTTCTTCCTTAAGCTTGCACGTTTAATTCAAAAACTGCACTCTTCCAGCCTCATTCATCTTTCACTGTAGCATGGAGGATGTCAAGGATCTTTTCCTTTTGAACGGCAGTTTGTAACATAATTTCTAGGTAACTAAAAAATTTTAAACTTCGTTTACTGGTAGAATGTGTTTATAAAACATCATTTTCTCTTGGCTTTATTGAGAATATTCTACAGGTTGTAACATATTTCGTCTAAAATTTCTTGCATTTCGGCAATTTTAACCAATCAATTACCTCCATTGACGTAAATAACATTCTGTGCATAATGAATATGTCCCTCCTTTAAGAAACAGATTGGGTGTATTTACATTTGTGAAGAAAAAAGATACACTTCCCCCACCCCTAACCCTAACTAACCCTAACTAACCTTAACTCTAACCCTAAATCTAAAATAGATTGAAATGCAATAGATCGATACTAGGGTTATAATTATGGGTGACAATTTCATACGACACTGCTATAAAAAAACTTAGCGGTTATTATAGATATACACAGACATGTACATTCATACATACACACATACATATATACATACATATATCTATATACCCACACATAAATATACATACACACACGTACACATATATATACATACACACATATACATATATATATATATATACATGCATACATAAATATATAAATACATACATACACACTACTTAAATAGACATATATACATATCTGCCTACATACATACACACTTCTTAAATAGACATATATACATATCTGCATATACACACATATACATACATTCATCAGCACACATACATACACACAAAAAACACACACACATATGCATACACACACACACACACATATATATATATATATATACACACATACACACATATATACACGCAACATATATATACATTCATATACCCACATACACACTCCTCAAACAAACATATATACATATACACACATATACATCCATTCATCAACCCACACATATACACACACATAAACATACATACATATACACACAAGTATATACATATACACACAAAAGTATGTACATATACACATACGCACCCATACAAGTGCATACATACACGCATGTACACAAATATGCGCGCACATATATGCGCGTGCACACTTATACATGCGTACACACACATACATGTGCACATATACACGCTCCCATACATACATGCGCATACACACAGGTGCACACATATACACATGTACACACACACATACACGCGTGCGCGCATACATGCGCTCACATACCCATGCACTCTCATACACGTACGCATGCACATAAATACATGTAAGCACATATACACATGCATGCACACATACACATGTATATATGCATACATGCATACATACATACGCATACATACATACATACATGCACACATATACATGCACACATATACATGCACACACATATATACGCATATACACGCATGCTTTCACATACACATACATGCATACATACACATACACATATGCACACATACAAGGAATAATAAATTAACAAGTACCAGTAAATAAAAAATTACAAATGAGTACATACATACAGAAAAACAACATAATACTAAAGACCACCATGTGGATTCATACAAAAAAACCTACATGAAAAATGAATATATATAAGTATATATGCACACACATACATATACACCAATACGCATGTATACACACGCACCTATCCAATAGTGATCACAATGTGTTTAGTACATTGACCCATGCTATGTACACAACAATACACCGAAGTCCAAAATTGAATGCATATCCATATACATAAAAAGACCAGTTGAAAAGTAGATATATATCAATATACACAAAAAAGCAACTTATATCAAAATATATAAACACACAAACATTCAAATACAAAACACTTATACATAGATATACAAAAATAGTATGCCCATAATTTATGACAGATTAGTATTCCTAGATAAATACAGTACATAAGCCTTTAACAACTATTTAAGTCTTTTAAAAATACTATTTAGAACCGAGTGCTATTTGAATCTAGAGAAAGTATACGCTAGTCTATGAAGGCATGAGAATTTTGTTCCTTAAGATTGTTGATAATAAGTAAATTAGCCTTGATTATAAAGAAAATTTCATTAATGCATAATGAGCATTTTCTATTCCTATAATTATACGCTGGTGCGGTTGTAAGTATTTTCCATTGTAAATTATAATTGATATTTTTGTTCTTAAGCTCCCAAATATATGCACTTAATCCTGTTGAATTAATCCTATTCTTATTCCTAAAAGTGTATCTATGATAATTAAGTCTCTGTTTCAGATTATTTTTAGTAGCACCAATATATACCCTACTATCATATTGTGTACTTACCGTGCATTGGTAAACCACCTCCTTTTACAAGCATTCATTATTGAACACACAATTGCAGCTATTATCTACAATTGCAGCTATTATCCAGTTGACAATGTTTAACTTTATTATGAATATAAGTTGTTGCATTCCCAGCATCATTACTATTATTGATAATATTATTATCATTCTCGCTAATTATTCCCATATTCAACGGTGGGTTATATTTTACATTATTAATATTATTCGAATCATTAGAGCTATTACTACTAATACCATGAACATCAACCATGTTATTATTCGTCATTACAGTATTGCTGCTACCATTTCCTCCAATAGGGTTACCCTTACTCACACTATTATAATTATTAAATCTCAAGAGGTAGTGAGGCACATTACTGCTACCTAAGTTTTTCTTTCTATCTAGATAGAAATAAATAATATGAAATGGTAATATCTGTAAGATGATGATTGAAATGAATTTGTTCCTCCATTTTCTTATTTGTATTATGAATTTACGGTAAAATATTTTACCTTCGCCCATCAGATACAAAAAATGAATTAATTGCATTGCAATTATAAACATTTATGTATTTGGCATTTGGGTGCTTCACCAGCAGTATATTGGATAACTGATATCCCATAGTGGGTTACCCTCATAACCCCTATCTTACTTTGTACTATATACATATATATATATATATATATATATATATATGCATCATTTCAACGGCACATCATCTCTTTTCTTCTTTTTTAGATATTTACATTTAAACATTAGAATTCAAAATATACAGAAAACAACATTATCACAACATTTGTTTCTTAACTCGCGTACGCAACAAATTTTAACTTCACAAACTCCCACTATAACAACTTGCCGCTCGTTGTCATCTCTGTCTGTCAGTCTGCCACTGTCATCTTGGCTGCCTCTCGCCGACTCAAACTTTTACTTAATGACAGCCGTATTTATAACGGCCTGCAGCTAGAAGAAGAGAGATATCGATGACAGCAGTGTGTACATCCCTTCCCAACATTCTTATTTTTTAAAAACTTTCGGTGACCGTATGGAGGCCATAGATCACTGCCTAGGGTCATTAATAACCATGCTCTTTGACAGGACAAAGGAAATGCCATTGTCCTGAGCAACTGGAGCGCCGGTTCGATTCCAACTAATGGAACAAGGGGCATAATGTTTTTTTGTTCGTTTACATTTTCCTTGCGTCCGTAACAATATATATATATATATATACATACATGTGGTAAGTAGCTTGCTAACCAACCACATGGTTCTGGGTTCAGTCCCACTGCGTGGCATCTTGGGCATGTGTCTTCTACTATAGCCCCGGGCCGACCAATGCCTTGTGAGTGGATTTGGTAGATGGAAACTGAAAGAAGTCCGTCGTATGTATGTATATATATATATGCGTGTGTGTGTTTGTGTGTCTGTGTTTATCCCCCTAGCATTGCTTGACAACCGATGCTGGTGTGTTTATGTCCCCGTTACTTAGCGGTTCGGCAAAAGAGACCGATAGAATAAGTACTGGGCTTACAAAAAGAATAAGTCCTGGGGTCGAGTTGCTCGATTAAAGGCGGTGCTCCAGCATGGCCGCAGTCAAATGACTGAAACAAGTAAAAGAGTAAAAAGAGTATACACATACACACACACACACACACACACACACACACACACACACCACACACAACACACACACATATATATATATATATATATATATATATAGAGAGAGAGAGAGAGAGAGAGAGAGCAGATGCTGAAATTTATATGCCTATCTCTCTGAGCTCACACATCAGCAAAGTCATGGAACGAATAGTCCACAAGAAACTAATCAGGTTCCTTGAAGAAAATGACTTGCTGACTGACACCCAGCATGGATTTCGACCAGGTAGAACCTGCCTAACACACCGCCTGCAACACTATGACTGGGTGTTAAAACAGCTATTAAATGACTCAAATGTAAATGTGATATATCTCGACTTTGCAAAAGCCTTCGATAAAGTCAAACCATGGTATGATCTGTCAAAAACTGCGTGGTCTCGGTATAGGCGGAAAACTTGGAGAATAGCTGCACAACTTCCTAAAGGATAGAAGGCAGGCAGTTGTGACCAATGGAGCCACCTCCAAGGAAACACAAATAACAAGCGGTGTTCCACAGAGCACTGTCTTGGGGCCACTGCTGTTCATAGTGGCTCTTTCAGACATGCCCTCAGTTGCTAAGATGGCCACCCTTGCTAGCTATGCAGATGACACAAAAGTCTACCGCACAATACAAAACCTGGAAATATTGCACATCTGCAACGGGAGTTGGATACAATATACAGATGGGCTGAGGACAACAACATGCAGTTTAATGCAGGTAAGTTCCAGGCCCAGCGCTACCGGCATACAAAGGTAAACGACATGCAGACCGGATACACTGGCCCGGGAAGGATTGTAATTCCTGAGTCAAAATCAGTGCGTGACCTGGGCATTGACACGAGCAACGATGCATCTTTCCAAGTGCATATTACTAATTTGGTGATAAAATGCAAACACTAGCTGAATGGATTCTCCGAACTTTCAGAACAAGAGAGAAGGAGACACTGATGGTCCTTTGGAAGACATTCATCCTCAGCCGCTTGGACTAGTGCTCCCAACTATGGTCACCACACAATATAAAGTTAACAGCTGAACTCGAAGCAATTCAACGAAGCTACGCAAAGATCGTCTCAATGCAACATATTAGCTACTGGGAAAGACTGAAAGTATTAAAACTCTTCTCCCTGGAGCGAAGGCGAAAGAGATATGCAGGGATATAGATCTGGAAAATCCTGGAGGGTATTGTTACCCCGACCGCAGAATAGGGCGCCACTGTATGGTGCCAAAGATTCCAACATCATCATCAGAATACAGGACCAGATACTGCAACAGCTTGGGTTTCAGAGGACCACAGCACTTCAATATCCTTGGTGTGGATGTGGGTTTCTTTAAAATTAAATTGGATCTCTTCTTGTCGGGGGTCCCAGATGAACCTACCTCTCGGCAGGAAATACAAATGCGAGCAGCGGCATAGAACACTCTTGTTGATCAAGTGCCACGTATCAGAGGTGGTTTCACATATTAGTGTAGCTCATTCAACGGTGGTGCCTCAGCATCGCCGCAGCCTTCGGTCTAAAACATTTTAAGGGATTTTTTAAGGATTTTATGCATTTTACATACATACATACATATATATATATACATACATATATATATAATATATATATATATATATATATATATATATATATATATATATATATATATATATATATATATATATATATATATATACACATATATATATACATATACATATATACATATACGCATATACATATATACATATACACATCTACATAGGCGCAGGAGTGGCTGTGTGGTAAGTAGCTTGCTTACCAACCACATGGTTCCGGGTTCAGTCAAACTGCGTGGCATCTTGGGCAAATGTCTTCTGCTATAGCCCCGGGCTGACCAATGCCTTGTGAGTGGATTTGGTAGACGGAAACTGAAAGAAGCCTGTCGTATATATATATGTATGTATGTGTGTGTATACGTTTGTGTGTCTGTGTTTGTCCCCCTAGCATTGTTTGACAACCGATGCTGGTGTGTTTACGTCCCCGTAACTTAGCGGTTCGGCAAAAGAGACCGATAGAATAAGTACTGGGCTTACAAAGAATAAGTCCCGGGGTCGATTTGCTCGACTAAGGGCGGTGCTCCAGCATGGCCGCAGTCAAATGACTGAAATAAGTAAAAGAGTAAGTAAAAAGAGTGATACATATATATGTACATATACATATATATCTGTACATATACATATACATATATATATAGATATATATACATATCTATATACATATACATATATATATATATATATATATATATACATATATATACATATACATATACATATATATATACATATAGATATACACATATACATATATATATATATATATATCTATACAATATGTTACATTACTCGGTAGTCAAGATAAAACTCTGAGTTTCAGATGCCGAAATGGAAATCCACAACACCATCTCTTCGGTTATCTGGCTATTTGAAAACGTTATGAAAAAATACCGTTAAAAATGAAGGGAAATTACTCTGTTATAACTCTGCTTTGCCTGCGTACTTATACATCGCTCGCATTTTTCGTCATAAAAATTATATAAAAATACATAAAAATATATAAAAATATATAAAAATATATAAATTCTTCTTGGGACATAACACAGAAAGCATGTTCTATCCGTTTTCTTTAGGGGACCAAAAACGTAACAGAAATTTAGTCACATGTGGGCATGATCCGAAAAGCTCTGTCCTTGTATTTAGACATGTGGTAGGGTCTAAGCTGCTTTTCCAGATAAGCCATCTCTCCATGTCGCATAAACCGCACCTTCCGCTGCCGTTAGTATAGGGCTTACATCTGGCCAAAATCTTCCATTGTATGTATAATCGACACCTTATCTCTTAAAGACCAAATATGATTGGATAATTGTGTCGCTTTTCTTTTGTTCCAGTGCCTAAAGCTCAAAGTGTGGTTATTGAACCTGGCCTTGAAATTACCCTCTGTCAGGCCCACGTATTTCTTCGTCGAAACGGTGTCTTTAGTGGTTATAGAGTTTACGGTAGCTTCATATATGATGGTCTTGGACATGCAAGCTCCATTTAGCGGGCACAATTCTTTATTCCTGCATGAACAGCTGTTTTCTTCTTGTGTTTTTTGTATGTTATGATTGATTATGTTTTTAAAATGGTAGTTGAACTAAAACTAATTTTTAAATTGTGTCTATTGAAGAGTTTCCTATAAGCATGGTTAACTGGAAAATGTCTATCTACCAGTGCTAGGAAATATTTACCTATATTGAAGGCCACCTCGGGTGAGTAAGGGGGCGTAAACCAGATGACCTTCCTATTTCTATTATTCCTTTTCCTTACTGTTGGGCTAGTGATAGGTGTATATTTTTTTTTTCGCTAAAACCACACTATCTTTTAAAGCTTTATTATAAACTGGGGCAACGCTATTGAAGATGTCCTCATTAGATGAGAGGCTAGAAATCCTCTTACTAATATTTTTAACTAAATTTTTGAATACTATAGGGGGATGGCATGAAGCTACATTATATAACTTAGTCTATCATTGGCTTCCTATAAGCTTATAAATATTATTATTAAGATCTAAGGAAACGTCTAAGAAATTGACAACCGTCAGGTTAGTGTCTATAGTTATACTAAGTCCGAAGTGTTTCATTAACTGGATAATATCCTTCCTAAAACGATCTTGTGCTGGTCCATTTGTATTAGCTGTTAAGGCGAGGGCATCATCTTTGTAGATGGCGAAATGTACGTTAGGGAATGTCTTACCGAAGGTATCTAGGAGAAAGAGTCCAATTAGATCACAGATGCCTGCCCCATCATATGAACCCATGCTCACATCGAAAGCGCCCTCCGTGTCGGTGTTTTTTACCCACTTTGCATTCTCACTGAAAAGTAATGTCTTTCTAGCATGGAAGATTATATCCTTATCATTGGTACTAATTTCTATGAAGTCACTAGCGAAGATTAGGGCTTTATCTAGCAGTTCTTTAGAGATACAGATGTGGGCAGCGGCATCGAACTCCCTTGTTGACCAAGTGCCACGTATAAGAGGTGGATTCACATATTAGTGTAGCTCATTCAGCGGTGGTGCCCCAGCATGGCCGCGGCCTTCGGGCTAAAACATTTTTAAGGATTTAAGGATATATATATATCCTTCTCTCTCCCCCTCTCTCTTTCCTCCCCTCTCTCTCTCCTCCCATCCTCCTCTCCCCTCATTTCCCATCCCCCTCCTCTTCTCTCCTTCCTTCTCCCACTCCCCCCGCCCTCCTTTTCTCCTCTTTCCTTCTCCCCCCTCTCCACCCCCCTCATCTCACCCTCACCCCTCTCTCTTTCATTCTCCCCCCTCATCTCCCCCTCCTCACTCTCACCTTTCCTGTTCTCCCTCCTCCCTCCTCTTCTCCACTTCTCCTCTTTCCTTTTCCCCCTTTCGCTCGCCCCCTCTCCATCTCCCCCTCCTTCCTCATCTCTCCTCCCCTCTCCCCCTTATCTCTTCCCTCATCTCCTCCCTCCTTCGCCCCTCCCCCCTCATCTCCTCTCTCTACACTACACCATACGACATTACACATCACATCATACATACATACACACGTCCAGACCTTTCATACGCACTACATACTCTCACATACACACCCGCACCCTTCTGTTGGGGCGAAGTCATTTGACCCTGTTATCTCCCCTATTTTCGCTCTTGCGTCTCACGTTTGATCTTTGACTTCTAGCCGGAATCAGATCGCCATGTTGAATCGCTAGCTTCTGCACGCATTTTTTCTCTCTCCTTGTTTCTCTCCGTGTTTCTTTTCTGTGTATCCTTCTGTTGAAGAGCGTAGGCTCGAAACGTAAAAGACTTGTTTTATTTATATTCCTGAGCGCCATACTAATACAATTGTTTGTTTGTACTCCACCTGCCTTCGTCTTTTGTTTATTTTCATAAAGCTTCCCGTTATATATATATATATATATATATATATATATATATATATATAGCTTAAGATGACCCGCTCTACGCGCGGGTAAGAGTGTGGTTGTTACTTTCTGTTGCTTCCTTTCAGCACGTAAAAAGCACAATCCGAACGTGGCCGATTGCAGCGCCGCCTTGACTGGCTTCTGTGCCGGTGGCACGTAAAAAGCACCAACCGATCTTAGCCGCTGCCAGCCCCCCTGGCACCTGTGCCGGCGGCACGAAAAAAAGCATCCACTACACTCACAGAGTGGTTGGCGTTAGGAAGGTCATCCACCTGTAGAAACACTGCCAGATCAGACTGGAGCCTGGTGCAGCCTCCTGGCTTCCCAGACCCCAGTCAAACTGTCCAACCCGTGCTAGCACGGAAAACGGACGTTAAACGATGATGATGATGATGATGATTCTCCCTCTTTGTTTCTCTCTCACTTTCCCCACTCTCTTACTCTTCCTTTCTCTCGGACTCTCCCTCGCTTTCTCTTGCTCTCTATCTTTATCTATCTCTCTCCCATTTATAAACAACAAAAGATCTTGAGTAAGTTGAGAAATAACATATTTAGAAAGATCAATCATAAATATCAGGCAGTAACAACGGAAAGGTCTGCTTCAAGGCAGACAGCAAAACACTAACATTTAAAAGGGTCAGACGAACTTTCGAGCTGAATAAAGATAATAAAATATTGGAAACCAAAGTTTGAAGGGATAGAATTTGAGGATAGTAGAGTCACCATGGCTGGCATTTCTTAATGATGGCCAGCAACGTATTGACAGTTTAACGGCTGGCGTAATATTTTGAACTTGATGTAAAAGAAAATTCGTAAAAACCAAGTTTTGAATTGATTCTTTCTCACGACAGTAGACTCACCATGGCAAGCACTGAAAACTTCTTCTTCATGGACGGCAACACATTGACGATTAAAAGGCTGGCGCAAATTTTTTAGCTTGATGTAACAGAGAATTGCTAAACACCCGCTCCTTTAAATTTTAATCCCCTTCAAGCCCCATTTAGACCCTATTTCACATTTTGGTTAATATAACCCGATTTCATTCGGGTCTACTGGGGCCACATTTTATAAGAATAGGAATTTTGTCCTAGAGGTCACGCCTTTCATTTGAGGAAAAAAATAGTCGTCATGCAAACTTGCCAGCACTTTTAACATAGGTGTGCATATTTTCAGCTGAACCGACCGACCACATATGCACACATTATATATATATATATTATATATATATATATATACATATTAGCTTCCCGTTATATATATATATATGTATATATGGGTGTGTGTGTGTGTTTGTGTGTGCACGCATTATATTACAAATGTATACAAATTTATATTATATACATACATATATATATATATATATATTATATATATATATATATATACAAACAATTGCAGCGTGGAAGGTGTTTATAAGCCATTTAAGAAACACACAAAAGCCGTTCGATTCACTTCAACATTTAAGTTTAATTTGTCAAAATATTTTCGTCGCTAAAATCCGCGACCTGTTCACTGACAAAGTCCGTCAGCACACGATCTCAGATCAAATTACTTGCTATGCGAGTACATCTCTCCGTAATATATATATATATATATATATATATATATATATATTTGATTTTGATTTTTCTAGTTTCAGCTAATGAGCTGTGGCCATGCTGGGGCAAATTAAATTAGAGATAAAATCACTATTAGGCAAATAAAACAGTGAAAAACCAAAAACAAAAACATAAAAATAAAAATATAATATAGAAAATATAGAAAATATAAAATTGAAAAATATAAATTATTTAAATTTAAAAAAAAAATTAAATTATATTTATAATTTGTTTAAAAATATATATAACTATCAAAAAGTATTAAAAAGTTTAATATACATAAATACAGATATATACACTTTGTATATATACATTATATATACGTATTTATATATAGAACACACACACACATATATAAATGAACGCATTGATGTAACAGAGAATTCATAAACACCCGCTCCTTTAAATTTTAATCCCCTTCAAGCCCCATTTAGACCCCTTTTCACATTTTGGTTAATATAACCTGATTTCATTCGGGTCTATTGGGGCCACATTTTATAAGATGAGGAATTTTGTCCTAGAGGTCACGCATTTCATTTGACGAAAAAAAATAGTTGTCATGCAAACTTGCCAGCACTTTTAACATAGGTGTGCATATTTTCAGCTGAACCGACCGACCACATAATGCACACATTATATATATATATGTATATATGTGTGTGTGTGTGTGTGTGTGTGTGTGTTGTGTGTTGGAGTCTCTCTCATACGTGAGCGTTGACGCTGAATTCAACTGGTGAGCAGGTAACCTTGTCTTTGTTGAAATAGTTGTGAGCTGCTGTAGTTATTTCTCTGACGGGTAATAGGAATTTCCATATCCTCCGAGGAAACGAACTGTTGACACAGACTGTCATGCTGTTAGCTGTCAGGAGTGAAAGTACGTCAATTTCGTGTATTTACGTCAGGTTTATACCTTCATTAATTTACGCCGTTTATTTACGTACAACCACGCTGTTAGGTTTATAAAACAATTGAAGTTTAGTTTAAAGTTTATAAATAAATACATTGAATTCCCCATTATAGTAATATTTGTCTGTTGAAATCCGTTTTAAGGCGGTCAATAGTTTAATTAAAGATGTGTCTATACATGTATATATATATATATATACATATGTATATATACATGTGTATACATATATATTTATACATGTGTATATATACATGTGTATACATACATACATATATATATATATATAATATATATATATATATAATATATTATTATATATATTATATATATATATATATATATATATATATATGTAACGGTAAACTTTATGAAAATAGACAAAAGACGAAGGCAGGTTTACGGAAATAAACAAAAGACGAAGGCAGGTGGAATACAAACAAACAATTTTATTAGTATGGCGCTAAGGAAATATAAATGAAACAAGTCTTTAACGTTTCGAGCCTACGCTCTTCAACAGAAAGATACACAGAGAAAAAAAAAACACATAAAGAAGGAGACAAAAAAATATACCTGCAAAAGCTAGCGAATCGTATATATAAGAAAGTTGGTTTGTGAAAGCACGTGGGTGAATATATAGAAAGTAGTAAAGAGTGAAAAAACGACAGAAGGCTTAAATGTTAAAATATATATATATATTTGCGTCAATATGTCTGAAGAATATTATAAAATTAAAAAAAAAATTTTTTTCTCTTATAATGACATAATTTAAAAGAAAGACCGGTTTCGCGTGTAGCTTTTCAAATTTCTTGTGACATTATGTTTATGTTGAATAGAGTTATCGTTGTGTTTATTTTCAGGAGAGTTCTAAATAAGGGAAGGTAGTGAGTGATTTCTTCCGGTGTAAGGGAGATAATCGCTTAAAAATTTTTTCCCCTCCCTTGGTGTGAATTTCTCTGTATCAGTATGTTCGGATGGTTGAGTCTGGGCTTGTACTTTTCAATGAAGAATGTTTCCTTGTTTAGTCTAATTTGTGTTTATGATCCGAAAGCACATTGGTAAAATGGAAGGATTAAAAATTGTGGTAGTAGTTGCTTTGCGCATTTCTCAATGTGCTCACTAAAAGGTATCATTCTATATTCTGGGAATGCAATCTGTTGTCGATGCAGTGTGCATCTACGTCTGAGTGAAAGTCCCGTGGAACCCACGTAGTCTTGGTGGCAGCCCGAGCATTTTATGACATAAATTATGTTTTCAGAGGCACAAGTAAAGTTAGATTTGATCTTGAATTTCTGTCCCTCTTTAAAGAGGAATTCTGATCCTTCTAGCAGGTTAGGACATGTTGCACAGTTCGATCTACCACATTTTTTTACTTTTGCATCCGTAATTTCAGAAGACAATTTTGCCTTTGTGAGAATCTTTTTAAGTGATTTAGGCTGTTTGTAGCTTTTAATGATTTGGTGTATGTTTAGAATTTCCTTTAATTTGGGGTTTTTATGAAGTATTGGTAAATTCTGGGTGATGATGATGTGAAGGCTTCTTTTTTTCTGGGGTTGTATGTAGATATGTAAGGTAGTATTTTCGGGGAAGGTGTGTTGTTGTGTGAACTTTTCTTAAAGTTTCTATGTTGATTTCTGTTGCACGTCTGATCCCATCCTCTATGAGTTGAGCTGGGTAATGTCTGTCAATTAGGGTGTTTTTGAGTTCTTGCAGTCTAAAGTTCCTGGTATTTTGTTCTGACACTATTGTGCATATCCTTCTTGCAAGGTTGAAGGGGATGTTTGTTTTAGTGTGTCTTGGGTGGCATGAATTAAAAAGAAGGTATTGTTTGGCGTCTGTGGCTTTGTAAAAAATGTCTGTTTCTATTTTAAGGTTAATTATTTTAATTAGTATATCCAAGAACGGGAGCTCCTTTTGGTTGTATTCCATTGTGAACTGTATATTTGGGTTTATGCTGTTCAATAGGTTTTTAAATTTTAGGAGTTTATCTGTTTTTTCATTCCAGAGAATAAAACAATCGTCTAAGAATCGTTTCCAATTCTCTTTTATGTATTGAGAGAGGGGATTTCCAAAGATTGATAAAGATTCCTGGTAAATGATTATTTCCATGTATCCCATTGTTAAATTCGCAATGACTGGTGCTGCCCTTGTACCCATAACAATTCCGGATTTTTGACGGTAAAATGTATTGTCAAACATGAAGTGGTTATTGTGTAGGATGAATTCAATTGATTTAGTAATGAATTCTTTACTGATCCTTTTTGGTATTTCTTCCGGAAATTGGTCTAACCAGAACTGTATTGCCTCCAGTCCATAATTATGAGGTATACTGGTATACAAGTTAACTACATAACTTGTATACCAGTATACCTCAAATGAGACCAGGATTGTTTCTTCCTTGGCTTTTTTTGGAAGGTGGTTTAACATATCTAAGTCATCTCAGATATGGCTATCGATATGTTTAAGGAAGGGTTTCATGAGAATGTCCATAAGTAGACTTAGTCTGTGTGTTTCACAGGTTGGGCCAGCTACAATGGGTCGTAGTTTTAGGTCCCCTCGGGTTAGGTGTGTGTATGTATGTCTTTGGTGATTTTTTAATGATTTCATTTATAATTTGACTTTTATGAATTTTTGGCAGACCATAGAAAAGGCTAGGTTTGCATTTAAAGTTTGTTAGAAAGTCAATCTCTTTGGTTGTTAGTTCCTTTTCATGGGTTTTAATTAGTGAAGATAGAGTTTTCATTATTTTTTGTGGGGTGTAGTTGGTAATTTTTTCATAATGTAGGTCGTCATCAAGCAAGATTTCTGTAGTATGATGTATCCATTATTACAACTGCATTTCCCTTGTCTGCTTCCTTAATGGTTATATCCTCATCATTTTGAAGTTCTATCAGTTCTTTCCATTGTGTATTGTTAAAATTTGAATTAGCTTTCTGTTTATGTATAGTATGGTAGGGAAAGTTCTCAATGTGGTTACAGAATTCGTCAAGATCTTTATTTCTTCCTCTGTGTGGGATGTGTTCACTTTTGTTCTTGACTAGTGATTCATCTTCAGTATTGAAACTGGTTGATGCTTCTGCTAGTCTTAATTTCTTGCAAAATTCTGTTATATTATCCTTGATTTCATTTAGGTTGGCTCTGCGTGGAGTTGGTGTAAATTTGAGCCCTTTGAGAGGATGTCAATATTATGTTAGAAAGAGGTTTGGTTGAAAGATTGATTATCTTCGGTTTTTCCTTATTACTAGGTTCCAGCCTGTGTCCTGGTGTCCCTGGTCCCTGGCTAAAAAATGTTGGGTGTAATTTTGTTTGTATGAGTTGTCTGTGAGGTTGTGTGATATTGGGTCGGGGGAGTGGTGGTATTGTTGCCCCCGATCGTTGTGTGTGTGTGGGAATCTATGGTTGTTTTTGTTTGTGGTGTGTGTAAAATTTCTGTATGGGAAATATTTTTGTTTCGAACTGCTTGTATGTGGGATGTTGCTTGACATAGTGTTTTTTTGCGTTTGTCTTGTGTTTAGTGGGGACCAGTAATTTTGGTTCATGGGGTAGTAGCGACTTGTGTGTGTGGTGTATTTCTTATTCTAGTGTCGTTTTGTGCTGTATGGTGGTTGGGTCTGGTATTAGAATGTTGTTGGTGTGTTCTGTTTTTGGTGTAATTTATTTCATAGACGCGTCGTCTGTCAGCTAGTTCCCTGTTAGGTCTTGCGTGGTTTGCAAAGGTTGGTTGTGGGTGATTTCTGTTTTTAGTGTATGGAGGACAGTTGGGGGTGTTCGTGGGTTGTTGGTTTTTCTTTTTTATTTTTTGTAATTTTCTTAAGGAAGGGATTATACAAGTGGGCTGAAAAGAATAGCATGCAGTTCAATGCTGAAAAGTTTCAAGCTTTATGCTATCAGCATGCAAAACTAAATGCAATACCCAATAAATACACGGGACCTGGAAGGATGGCAATCCCAGAGGCACAATCAGTGCGAGACCTGGGTATTTACATGAGTGATGATGCAACCTTTCATGTGCATGTTGCTAAATTGGCAATGAAATGTAGGCGGCTGAACGGATGGATTCTTAGAACCTTTAGAACAAGAGACCAGGAAACCATGATATATATATATATATATATTATATAATATATATATATATTATATATATATATATATATATATATATATATATATATATATATAATATATGTATTACATATATATATATATATACATATATAAATATATACATACATGTATATACATATATATATACATTATATATATTTTATATTTTATTTATTTTATTTTATTTTATTTAGTTTCAGCTCGCGAGCTGTGGCCATGGTGGGGCACTGCCATTTGGTGTTGCTACATGATTTTACTTCACGAATGCTTTTTAGCAATTGCCATTTGGTGCATGAGACAGTTCGATGCAGCTGCCCTCATCTGCACCTCCTGCCGTGAAGTTGGTTCATCTGGGACGCCTGACAGGAAGAGATCCAGTTTTATTGTAAAGACATCTGCATACACCCCATGCAGTTCTCTCAGGTTCTTCGGGAGGATATTGAAGAGATGTGGGCCTCTGAAGCCCAGGCTATCACAGTATCTTGTCCTACATCTTGATGGCAAATTTGGAGTCCTTGGTACCATGCAGTGGCGCCCAGTTCTATCATTTGTGTAACTCTCGATGCCAAAGTTTGGGACAAGTCCTTCTAGGATCTTCCAGATGTATATTATGGCATTTCTTTCTCGCCTACGCTCTAAGGAATAGAGTCGTAATCTCTTGAGTCTCTCCCAGTAGCTTATATGCTGCACAGAGGCTATCTTCTTCGTGTACCTTCGTTGGATCGCCTCAAGTTCTGTGATCAACTTGACACTGGATGGTGACCATAGCTGAGAGCAATAGTCAAAGTGGCTTAGGATAAGTGTCCTCCAGAGGACCATCATGGTTTCCTGCTCTCTTGTTCTAAAGATTCTAAGAATATATATATTATACACACCACACAACACATATATATATTATATATACATATATATATCTATATATATATATATTATATATATATATATATATATATATATATATATATATATATATACATATATACATATATACAGATATACATGTATATATATACACACAAACACACACACACACAACATAATATATATTATATATATATATATATATATATATATATATATATTTATTATATAGAAGGAGCTTCTACAGGACTAGAACTGTTCATTCAAGAGAAATCATCAGGAAGCTAGTTAACAAGAATTGTATTGGCATTATACATTTAGGCAGGTTTAAAGGGGTTGTGGTGGGGGACTTTTGGGGGTAGGCATAGAGCAAAAATATCATACTTGGGGGAGTGGTCAAGGAGTCAGTGGTAAATTAGATAAAAGAATAAATAAAAGAATAAAAAAATATATAGAAGAATAGAGTTTTAGGTAAATAAGGAGATTCTCACTTATACATATACACATATGTATATATATATATATACACACACACACACATATACATACACACAGACATACACACATACACATATATATATACATACATATATATACATACACATATATACACACATATATATATATACATATATATATATATATATACATATATATACATATATATGCATATATATATACACACACATGTATATATACACACACGACCACACATACATATACACACAAAAATATATACATACACACACATACACATACACACATACACACATATCCACATACACACATACACACATGCACACACAAGTCCCTATATACACACATATACATATATATATACATATATACATATATATATATATATATATATATATTATATATATACATATATATATATGTGTACCTATACATACCTACACATACACACATATACATACAAATACAAACCCATTCCCTAATTTTAATTTTATTATCTTCATTTATTACTTTTGTTATCTTTGACCGCTGGTCACAAGCATCTTGGCTACGACAACAAGTCCATTTATCTTTCTACTAGAACACAAGCACTCACTCACACACGCACATCATTAGCACGCACACTCACTCATTCGTACACTCATACACATACACGCACGCACGCGTTATATTCATACATACATACATCTACATACATTCACATATATACACATACGTACGCGTACCTACAGATTCATGTCTACACGCTAGAAGACTAGTCCATACATATACACCAAAAATATATATACACACATACATATACACCTACATACAAATACATACATATATTATATACATACTATATATATATATATATATATATATATATATATATTATATACATACGTATATATACATACATACATACACCCATACATACATACGCCCATACATACATACATATATACACATACACACACCCACACATATACATATACATACATATACGCGCATACATACACATACATATACATACACATACACATACACATACATATATACACACACATATATATATATATACATATATATATACACATACATACGTGTACATACATACATATACATATATACACACACACATACATACACATATACACATACACACACATACACATATACATGCGTACCCATACACACACACACACACGCGCATCCATATATACACATAAGTACATACATGCGTAAAAGTATACATATATCTATACATAGGCTTACACATACACACACACACACGCGCCTCCTTATGTTCATATACTTATATGCATACTCAAAAAATAAATAATAAATATTAAGTATATATACGTGCAATTACTATTATACAGACGGATACTACATAAAACTTACACACACACACACACCACACCACACACACATATATATATATATTATATATATATATATATATATATATATATATACATACTTACACATATGACATAACATACACCCATACATAACTCTACGTACCTACATATACATAAACACACGAGCGTACACGTATATGTACATATACACGTACACATACACACACATACATACATACATATACATACACACACACACACACACACATATATATATATATAATATATATATATATATATATATACATACATATACATACACACACATACACACATATATATATACACACATATACATATATACATATATATATATATATATATACATATACATACATATACATATACACACATACACACACACACATATATATACATACAACACATACATATACATACACACATATACCTATATATATATATACACATGTGTGCTAAATAATACATACTCATACACACACACACTCACACATACATATTACACACACTTACACAACACACACACACACACACACATATATATATATATATATATATAT